>NC_092205.1:319786-340249 GCF_043381705.1 Parasteatoda tepidariorum | reverse complement strand
ATATATATATATATATATTACCGCACAATAAGGACAGAAAGGATTTAAAAAAAAGAGAAAAACGAAGAAAATTAATAAGTTTTATTTACTGCGCCTAGGCTGCAAGTATATAGGATACTTTTAGGAAAACTATACTGGATTCAAAACTTTTCCTTGCTTGTACTAATGAGGGAACTAACAAGAAAACTGAAGTATTTAAAGGCATAATGTGGTGATTATACGGCGATCATTTCGCCGTCTGCTCATGACATGATCATTTAAGTGACTCATTCCGCCGACATGACCACTTCGCCGTCGATTAATTTCGCCAACACAATCACTTCACCAATGATTCATTTCTCACACATAAATCAATTCAATTTTGATTTATATTTTCTTCCTAATTTGATATTCAAGTTTTAGCTCGGAAAGACATTTAGAGTTTTTTTTATATATTTAATATGAATTATTTTACGGCGATCATAAAAATTATCTTGAAACTAACTTTTTTTAAAATTTGGTTATTGTTGAGATCTAGAGAGGACAATTATTAAATGTTCGAACTGTAGAGATTTTTTAAATTTGTAATGAAGTATTCATCACCTATAATTTGTACTTTATTTTTGAGTTTCTCGTATATTTTTTTTATAATATAAGCTCAAAAGTTTTTAAAGTTTCGTTTCATAAACTTCGAAAAGTTTTGATAAAACAAGATTTAAATTGAAAATAATTGTTGAAACGGCTTAGGGGTGTTGTGTTTAAACACACTTTATCTGATCTCCTGACTACAGCTCTGCTTATAGTTAGTTATTTCATCATTTTTTTCTACTTGAGTTATTTAAAACTCCGTGATTACAATTATATTTCCGTGAACCTTTTTCTATGTTTCACGAATTCTTAGAGGTTCGTAGAACACTGCCTGAAAGAAAAAAAGACATAAAATGAGTCATGCAGTTATTTTTCCCCTGTACAAATTAATTAATACCATGAATATTTACTAAAACCATTCAGAATCAATACTTGCACATTTTTAATACATTTGTTTTTGTTGCTTACATATAAACCATTGTTTTCCAAGCAAAAACATGACTGTGAGGGAGAACGTGAAAATTAAATAGCTAAATTATAAATTACGTGTGGAAATAATAATATGTCGGAGCGAATGTTTTGCACCTTTTAATCGAACAATTTGTTAAAATAATTCTTTTCAGCAAAAATATTTTTTTAAAAATTGCGTAACAAATTTTTCAAGTCAAACTTTAATTAAACATTTTTGAAATCAAATACTTAATAAAAATAAACAATGGCATATACAGTACGAAAACTTAATGAATTTAATAAAAATAAACGAAATTTAAAAAATTAATAAAAATAAGCGATGTTGTAGAACATTTGTTATGTTGGTTACATATAATAATATAAACAATTGCTTCCCCCCGAAAATATGACTGTAATGGCGAAATGTTAACTAAATAATGTGAAAATTAAATGACGAAATAATAAATTGCATGTGAATAATAATATGTAGAAGCGAATCGCTCATCACTTTTATACAGAATAATTTGTCAGAACGATTCTTTTCAACAAAAATGTTTTAAAAAAATCACATCAAATTTTCCAAGTGAAATTTTAGTTAAAGATTTTTGAATCAATTTTTAAATAAGGATATTTTATAAATCAAAAAATTTAATACAAAATAAACGACATCATATACTTTATTTCAAACTGAAGGCATCTTTCCTGTGCTAATAATTGCTTCCCCAGGTGCCAGCAAACTTTCTGAAATGTGTTATTTAATAACATACTAATGATTACCACTAAGTGCCATTGAAACGATATTGTCGGCGAATTCCGCTTCAATGAATCCTCTGCAAAACGATCGTGTCGGTGAAATGATCTGATGAGATGAACAATATGAACCAAGCTCGAGTTATACCTATACTTGGTTTAGTACCATTGGAGGTGTTAATGGAAAGTAACCAATTTAAGGCAGGAAAAGGATTGTTGTTTTGTCACATCATATGCGTTTTGAAACGACCATAGTTGTCTTATAAGCTTCTTTAAAAAGAATTACTAAAGCAACGATCGAAAAGATTCTTTTTATCGCGGTGTCTCAGAAGCGTGGATAGATACGTCAGTTATAATTGGCAAGCATACTCACATGTTATTGAAATAAACCTTTTACAAACTGCTACCTTCAATTACTTGAATTGTCTGAGTACTATCGAAATGTCAGACAATTTTGATCTAAGCTAAGATTACTGAGCTATTGTGCATTAGTATCTGCTAAATGAGTACAGCTAGCTTGGAGCTAACAAAAAAAAATACAGCGGAAGCTGTTTCGCTGGTTGACTCTCACAAAACCAGTGATTGGTAAGTAACTGTTTTTAGTTTCTTGATGATAAACGGATAGCAATGTCCTAAACCTTGTGAAGTTTTGAGGGAGGGTGAGATATATCAAGAGGATGATGGTCCACTAGTTAACAATAAATTGTGATTATTAATAATACGAAATCAGTAGTAACTCGTATTCTATACAGGGACATTTTTCCCAATAAACAGTAGGAAGAGAATGAATTTCTCAACAAAAAAAAATTAATAAATAAATAAATTTAGCCTAACTACTAAAATAAAATATCTTAATGCAAAATATTATATGTATTAAATTTTGCGTATGAATTGTATTTTAATAGTATATTTTGAAGTAAAGCAAGTTTATATCCTCCAAACATGAACCCATTGTTTCAAATGGTTGGAGTAACCAAGTCCTTCCTCTAGCCCTTCAAGACCTAATAAGAAAAGGTTGTATCTTCTTCTACAAGTTGGAGAAGCCTGAATCAGGGCATCACATTCAGTGTTTCCCAAACTTATTACTTTTGAGTAACCTTTCTAAATTTTTCGTAACTCTGTGTACCACTAATACAAAAATGAATGTGTTTTTGCTATAAAAAAGTTGCACAAAAGTTAGAAATCACAACTGACTGTTGACACCACTAATTATTAACTGTTAACTCTGCAAAAATTGGCAATAGAAAAATGCGTAATCGTAAATTTTTATGGCTAGCTTTGTTTTTAAATAAAATTTTGTGAAATTTCGTTTGTTGTAAGATATTTCGTATAAGAACGCGTACCCCTACTAAACTGTTCCCGTACCCCTGGGGATACGCGTACCACACTTTAGGAAACACTGATTTAATTGATCGGGTTTTTTCTGAACAAATCAAAACAAAGAGCTATTTAGCGTCAAACAAAAAAAAGAAACATAAAGTTTAAATTTGAAGTTATTTACGAAATAAATTCTGTAGTTTTATAAAACATTTGTATACAAATGTATCGAATTCTTCATATTTGAAGTGTATTTAATTCTTTATAAATTTATTGAAGTCTGTCTTTCCAAGTATAAAACCATTGTGGTGTTGTTAATATTTTCATCATCAAGTATTGCTTTAAGAGGATTTTTTCCCTCCTTATTTGATTTAAATATACTCTCAAGGACAACAAATAGATAAAAAATAAAATACTAGACTGTTTGCTATACTAGAAATCTACTGAACAAAGTAAGTGAAGGAGAACTACAGGAAAAGCATAATTTGTTTCTCTTTCTTTTCTTCTTTTTATTTTAATATTAATTGTAAGCAATCATTTTTCCTTTATTGGTGACAAATACATTGTAACATCAAAATTTTAAAAAAAGGTTTTGAAATGAAAGATTCCAAAACGTTTTATCATCATAACACAAGCTTGGTTTAAATGATTTAATTTCCAGTTCCGGAATGAAATTTGAACATTTTGTTTGATTACCAGTTCGGCTTCATCTTCAATTATTTTTAAAATTCCTATTTAATTTTCGGTTACTGTAAACACTTGTTTTTTTTTTCTTCAAAGTCATTATTTAATAATAATATCGTTTCTTAATATTGTTTTATAACTTCGCATTTATTATTTCAATATGAAATACACCATATATATGGTTTCAAATATCTTATTATAAAAGTAAATAAAATATATCTACTGTTTACAAAGCACTTACCGTTATGTTATATTCTACATTTATGCTTATTTATCTAACGCAGATAACATAATAATTTAGATCTGTAACTGAGATCTAACGATGCTTCATTAAGTAACACAGGAGAGATCATCAAAAAAGATCGACCAGTAATACATTTCTTAGTGACTCAAAATTTACCCTGGTATACTACCACCATTTTTATTGACTTTGTTACTATACTTCATTTTCATTTCCAAACCTTTTTCTTTGGTTATGCATGTCCTTCAAAAATGTGTCTTAAAATACTAAAATTCTATTATTTTTTCAAGTTGTAATCTCGAAATGTCACCGAAATGTATCTAAATCAAATCGTTATGTTTTTAACTTGAATGAAATGTTTATAAATCAGAGGTTTTACAAGATGTGTAACGCTCCAAATTTTTCATACTTCATTTTAACCAGCGTACACACGAATCTATGTTAACACCGTAGATGTTCGAATTGTGAGACAATCCGAAACTACGAAAACTGTTCTGGTAGCGTGAAGTGGTTGGGATGCTCTAACTTAAAAGGATGTTAGTTAGAAAGTCCGAAACAACATGTGCTTTACTAACATGTATTTTTTTTAACTATCTTTAAAAGAAGAATTGCTTTTTTTACCGCATACACCCGAATTAGTTCTAGAGGGGTAAGAAAGTTACAGGTGTAGTAAAATGAAAAATGAAAGTTAAATATACGTCTCAGAATTGAAAGTTAGATATGTACTTTGGATTATCTCGGATGTTGAGATAACATTGCACTATTCATATTAAAATCCTACGTTCTTTTTTTTTTAAAGGCAATGGGAATTTATCAATAGATTAAAAAGTGAAAACGTTTTCTTTTTCCTCTCCTTTCACTTTCATTTTTGCATTTAATAAACAGTTAGAAAAACATATTCACTTGAACTTTGAAAACTTATGACTTCAAAATTTAAAACTTATCGAACACATTCGCAATGAAACTAATTATTAAGTGAATAAAATTGAGTTCAAAAGATTTGTCTGAAGGTAAATCGTTTTGAAGAGAACATTAAAAGAAATTTCAACAAAAAGTGTGTTTCATTCCCTGCATAACAAATACATTATTGTTCCATCTAAAAATAACATTTTAAATTTAAAAGAACGTATTTTCCTACCATTGAATTTTCCCGTTTGAACAGTGTAGGCAAGACTACTTTTCCCAACGTCTGAAATATAAAATTATTATCATTTAGAACAGTATTTGTTAATTTTGCACAAATTTAAAAGCAAAAATAGGGAAAATTATTGTGGTAGTCGAGATATTAATCAAGTTGAAATCAAGCAGCATTACAATATAAAATTTTTACAAATAGAAAAAATATACTTTAACTAAATTAAAAATGTTGTTGTTCTATCGATGACATTTTGTTTCAATAATGGCTAAAATATTAAATAAATGTGCTTGTAGGAGAGAGTGGATGAAAACCGGGTATTAAAGGTGTTTTCTAGCGAATTACTCTTTACTAGTCAAGAAGAAACACCCTATTGACATTAATTCCCTGTGTAGATAATTTAGTTTTATTCTCTAATGTTTTCTGGCTTTTATGTTAGCCCTATTTACAGCCCTTATAAAAAATAATTTTAGTCCAGCTTATTATAAGTTTACTGAAGATACATACCCTATCAGGAGTTCAATAAGTAGCCCTATTCTGCTTCGTTTTGATAACCTCTGGTCGCGTTGGGCACTATTCGGTGCCCTCCCACCCTGTTGGGCCCACGGAAGCTGCAGTGCAGTGGAAGAAGAATTTAACTGCATCAAAGGCTGAACAAAGGCTTTACAGACCCCAGGACAAAATATTAATTGCGAGCCGCATTCTCAAAACGGTTACGCCTACTTCGATGGATAGTCCACATTGTACGGTTGACTTGCTATTTGTGAATGCATCATTCACCTCCTGCGCTGTTGCTTCTCAGTCTCGTCTCGAACATTCACACAACGTCTACACTCTCAACGCCTGCATACTCTCGACTGCTAATGGCAACACAGGAGCGACATCGACTGTGATGTTAATACACCTCTCACATTCAGCACTCAAAAAAAATCCGGTGACTCTCTCCCGGTCTTTCACAAGTACAGCAACTAGTGAGATCTGTTCATCGAATTATATCTCTGATAAAATTCTGGTGGGGGAGTACTGTGGCGTAACTACCACTACAAAATTACAACTACAATTCACTAGTATATAAAGCATGCTAACTTGATTCTATCGAGGTACCTTTTGACAGATGAAGGTTGGCATGGTCGATAACTCCGCCCCCACAGATACCGTCGAACTTGGCGAAATTGGCGAGACTATCAAAATTATTTCATGCACCATGAAAACAATTTATTGAGTTATATGACTAGATATTATGTTCTGCCATTAATGTATGTAAACAATACAATTATGTACCAAACAAATTAAAATAAGCTTAAAATTTTAACTACTTTATTTAACCCTTTTATTTTAATTATTTTATTAAATTTGCCCGTCTGCTGCTTCTAACAATGATTAAAAATATAAATAGCATTCTTCAAAATGAATAATTGGAACTTTATTCACATCTGCGCTGTGTCCAGTTTCCTTTCTTGCTAAGCAATGATTGACTTGAAAATTTCATGCTTAACATGCAAAATATAATAATAATAGATTGCACGGATGTGTGTTTCATTTTAAGCGATATTTCACTTTAAGCGATTTCGAGATGATGAAGTTCGACTGCAGAAAGGAAAATTTTCTTTTTTATTAATAAAAACTTTAGTAAGGACCGTGTCCCTCTTGAGTTCAAATGTAAAATAACTGCAATGGCTCGTACTTTTAAATTTCCCTTAGCGTTAACACATTCATACCATCAGTGTGATAAAAACAGACTTTTTCTAGAAAATAAATCATTTATAAAAAAGTAGTACATCTGTAACGCTTCGAGATTGATACATTACAATGGGTTAAATCTGACAATTTTGCTAAAACAGGAGTCTTAGCTACCCATATTCCCCTAATTAATAAATTTTTTATTTTATACACTATTGAACACTAACGATTCACCATAGACTAAAATGCCAATTTCTCTTCTTTTAACGGTAGATTTTTCATGAGTAAGTAAGTTTTTGATAATTATGAATTATTTTTAATTTACAGAACCATTTCTTGCAAAAAAAAAAATTTCAAACTTTTGGTTTAGTAATAGGATTTATTTCAGGCGTAAGTGGTTTCAACATTTTACCTAGTTAATTTCTTTTTTCGTCACTGCAGCCTTTCATCTATAACCATTAAAAAAACTACTTGAAATGTTGAATTTTTTTTTTTTTTTTTGAAAAAAATCTTAATGGCTTATTTTTAAAGTATTTTGAAGCAGTAAGTCAAAAATTCAAAAGATTTTGATTTAAATTTCATTATGAAACTATCATAAATGAAACTCATTTAAAGTTGCAATAGTAAGCAAAAATATAGATTATTACACTTAGATAATAAGTCACAACCTCTTATAAATTTAAGATCTTACTTAAATCTCCCAGCAATACGATTTGAAATCTTTCAGTTGTATTCTTTGAAATCGTGGACGTCTTATTATTATTTCCCATATCTATCATTGTTTTGATCTATCTAAACAAATGCACTACTCAGAGTGTCTTATCTTCAGAAATTTTATTTGTTGATATAGTGCCTGATTAAAATGTTTGTAGAGGAAGCTTATTTGTGTATTCTCAGTACGCTTACTATTACAGAGCCATCTATGATTCGAAAGCGTGAAAATTTCTCTACTTTTCTGTTGAATCTGTGGAATGGCGAGCTGACTTCTTATACATGCTTCTGTTTATGAATGATTTTTTATTTCTATGACATTTTAATGAGTAATGGAAATTAATAATGAAATTTTCTAGAATTATATAGCTATTCTGCTTTAATTTTGTGAAAGAATTTCAGCGATAAATATAAAAGCATAAAAATGTATATTCTTTTTTTAAATGAAATTTTTCAAATATTTATATATTTGTATTTAGAATTTAATAGATGCTTTATTTTTAATCGAAATAAAAAAAGGAAATGACACTTGATTTCATAGAAAATTGACTTGTTGCTACACATTAGGTAATCGAATTAATTTTTAAACAATTTTTGAGATTGATTAACTATAGTTACTTAAAAGTTTTTGCTCCTAGGCTTTGATCCATATTATCAATTTTAAGCAAAAACTGATAAAAACTTATTCTATAATACAAGGTAAGTTCTACTTACCCCGTTCTCCAGGACTGCCACTGTTATTGAGTAATAAATATCAATTTGTTCTAACTTATTTGAGGACAATCACTTTAATAACGAGATTATATAACAAACAAAAGAATAAACAATTAAGCATATAATTATCGTACGGAGCTAAAAATGCTCGTTCACACAGATCGAGATCTTAACATCAACTAACTAATGGCGCTGCAGGTGCAATAAAACAACACGCGCAGGAGAGCTATTGCGAGAATTCGCGACATTCTCCCACCTTTGGATTCGAAGACAAACCTTTTCGAATCCAAACAGAAATCTTTGTCTATATGGTCCATCTGAAAAAAAAAACTAAGCAAATAAAAATATTAGCTAAATGGTTTCATTGTTAATGAATTAAGCACAGTTAAAAAGTCTTTTATAGTCTCTTAGTTGGTTTCAATGATCATCCATAACGAGAGTATCGAACTTCTTTATAGACAGGAATCAAATCCTTGTTGTCAATTTTTAAGCAGAAACTGAAGAAAACTATTTCTACAAATCAAGGTAAGTTCTACTTACCCCGTTCTCCGGGACTGCCACTGTTGGAGGTAATAAATGTCAATTTGCAAAGTCTCATAAAAGACTAACATGTTTTATAGACAATCACTTTAATAATAACGGAATTAGAAAACACAACAGAAAAAGATTAACAATTAAGTTTCAATCATTTACGGAGCTAAAAAAGCTTGTTCACAGATCGAGATCTTAACATCAACTCGTGACGCTGTGGACGCACCAAAACAACATGCGCAGAAGACAGCTATAGTGGGAATTCTCGACATTCTCCCACCTTTGGATTCGAAGACAAACCTTTTCGAATCTAAACAGAAATCTTAGTCTATATGGTCCATCTGGAAAAAACTAAACAAATAAAAATATTAGCGAAATGGTTACATTATTAATGAATTAAGCACAGTTAAAAAGTATTTTATAGTCTCTTAGTTGGATTCAATGATCGTCCATAACGAGAGTATCGAACTTCTTTATCGACAGGAATCAAATCTTCGTAATGACAAGGACTCTCATCATGTCTAACTGAATTGTTCACAGATGGAAGGTCTTCGAGTTCACTTCCAGCGGAAAAACTCTTTGTATTGGTCTCAATAGCGTTCCAGATTGGGTTTTAAGTTCAACTAAACATACTCTACCATCCATTCCTGGATAAGTCTTTTCTCGATGTTATTCTTGTCTTGACTCGTAAGAGACCATCACTGCCTTTCACATTTTGAAAATTTATCTTTCCATTAAAAGATTCTCTTTGAATTTCTTTCAAAACGAACTTCTCGGATGCTTCGATCTCTTCTACCTCAAATTTTCCCTTCTTTCTATCACTATGATTTCTTAGAGTATTTTTATAAAATCGGATGACGTAGGCCATGATTCTCACAATTTTATTGAAGGAAGATATCTTTTGGAAGATTTCAAAGGCATTAGTTGTTAAATTTGTGGCTGAGGATACAGTTCATTTTCTCTCTGAAAGAGCTACTTAAATATCGGGAGAAAGTTCAATAGCTGGCCACTTCTCAAATGGTAGTTTCAGCCATTGGGGTCCCTCCCACCAATGGGATTTCAATAAATCTTTAGAATTGAATCCCCGCTAGGGCAAATCCGCAGGATTATACTTTCCTTGAATATGTCGCCAAGCCTCCGGATCCGTAAGTTTTCGAAATTCATTGACTCTGTTAGCAACAAAAGTGGTCCAGTTATCTTGCTTTTTAATCCAGTATAAAGCATTCATGGAGTCAGTGTAGAAAAACGTTTGCAGCTTCTTCATACTCAAATCATCTCCTACCGCGTAATTGAGCCTGGCTCCAATGGTACACGCAAGAATTTCTTGACTAGGAATTGTTATCGATTTTAGGGGTGCTACCTTGGATCTAGCCTGTAAGAGTTGACAGTTAACTATTCCCCCTTTAACATTTCTAATAAAAATTGAAGCTGCGTAAGTCGATTTGCTCGCGGTTACGAAGACATGCAGAGTAGAATTTTCATCTAGATCAGGTGTTTTTCTAGGGACTTCTATTTCTTTTTTAATTCATTAGCCCCCTTTAGAAATTTATTCCTCAGATTATCCGGAAGTCCTGTATCCCAATTAATTTTTTCCTTCCAACATTCCAGCAAGATTAATTTAGGAACTAGTGTGACAGGACTTGTAAACCTAATAGGGTCAAAAATTCGACTTAACATGGATAATACATTTCGTTTACTCGGAATGGGTTGATTTTCCTCATTTATCTCACAAGATAAAGTATCTCTGTATAAATTCCATTTAAGGCCCAATACTGAAACGATTTCTTTATAGTTATCTCCAGACAAGTTCAAAATTGAGGTTTCCTCATCACTATCTGGCCGATTATGTTTCCAACCCCTTAGGTCAAATTGTGTTGAAGCCATTAATTCTTTAGACACCGTAATGAAATAATTTAACTCTTCAATAGTGTTCACACTTGCCACACAATTGTCTACATAAGTAGAATCTGTAAGTTTCAGAGCTATGTGTCTCTTGGTTTTATCTACATTCTCTAAATGATAATTAATAGTCGCGGAGAGTAAAAATGGGCTGGCATTTACGCCGAAAACTACACGGCAATGCGAATAAACAATAAGTTTCCCCGGATCACCTCCCTCCCACCATAAGAACCGCAGAAATTTCTTATCTGAGGGAGCAACGTTTATTTGTTGGAAAGCTCGACAAATGTCTGATATTACGTTTTCATATTCATGTAAACAGTTTCTGTTTTGTAACGCCTTTACGCAAGACTTTCACCGCTTTTCGGCAAGGTTTCGATTGTCCGGTAATTCAGGATGAACCTCCTACCAGGGGAGTGGCACTTCATACCTACCTTCTTCATCCCTTCCTAACGACCGAACAAAATGATCTTTCGCTGCTTCCTCAATTTCTGATCTCGTTTGAGAAATATTCGGTTCCGTAATTCCCAGAGAGTCCTGTGAAAATAAGTCACAAATATTTAAGTCAGTAACATGAAGTGATAAAAGCACTTAATTCGTTATAGGACTTTCTCCAGTTCTTCCCATTAAGGTCCAACCAAAAAGTGTATTCATCGCGAATCCTAAAAATGATCTCGAATAAATGAATTTATCAAGTTTATTGAGGTTCTTATTCTCATTAATAGACGAATTGAAACAATTCCAAAAATTTAACCATTTAGAAATTTCTCCGTAATACATAGGAATAGTTAATTTAGGTAACTTTATGAGTTCCTTTACAATGGTTTGAATGTCACTCTGATTGGGACTATTTATAGAAAAATTAGCTTCTTGAAAAGAATTATTTAAACCAAGTTCTTTGTTTAAATTCTTAATAAATCTTAAATTTCTAAATTTTGTTTTGGTTATTTTTTCTTTGTACTCTTCTATACAGTTAAATTCCTCTTCCATATCATCGATTTTGATTAAGTCCTCAATTAGAGAATCAATAGTTTTCAACTCCTCGCTTTTTTCACCAAAAATTTCGAGTGATTCTTCAAGATCTTCCACACTAATGTCCGGTTTTAGAATGTCAGTTTCGAATTTAGTAATTATCTTTGTCACCGAAGCTCTCACTAAGCCGCGTTTTCGTTTTAATTTATTCAATTCTTCTTCAGACATTCTGCAAGTGTGAGTAATTTATAGTTATTCTTAATTGTTAATCTTAATTTCTTTAAATTGGTGTTTAATGTCTTATTTCAAACATGTAAGATTTCGTTAAGTTTCGTTAAAAAGTCAATAAATGTCAATAATAGTTTATTACCGTTTAATGGCAGTTCCTGTTCTGGGCGCCAATTGTCAATTTTAAGCAAAAACTGATAAATATTCTATAATACAAGGTAAGTTCTACTTACCCCGTTCTCCAGGACTGCCACTGTTATTGGGTAATAAATATCAATTTGTTCTAATGCACAAATGACTCTAACGTATTTGAGGACAATCACTTTAATAACGAGATTATATAACGAACAAAAGAATAAACAATTAAGCATCTAATTATCGTACGGCGCTAAAAATGCTCGTTCACAGATCGAGATCTTAAAATCAACTAACTAATGGCGCTGCAGGCGCACCAAAACAGCATGCGCAGGAGAGCTATTGCGAAAATTCGCGACACATATATCAATGTTGAAACATCTAAATTATCAGAAGAAAATGTCCTCCCTAATATTTAAACAAAATGTCAATAATTTCTACTACTTTCCGTAAAAGCTAGGAAAAAAATTTTAAATTACACTTTTGTCATACTTTTTTCTATCTTTCTTTAATGATGTTCTTCTACTGTTGTTAGTATATTTCCTAGCATAGTGCTTTATGCAGATAGTGTGAAAAAAAGTAATAAAAGCGCCAATACTTTCTATCTAACTTAGAAAAACAGTTCACATTATAGTTAAATAGTAAAGAAACAATTATAAATGCACTAAGCCATTATTTGAATATTATTGAACATCATCAATGTATATGTATTAATAAAACCAGTTTTCAATGATATTATAAGTAGCAAAAATAAATTAATTTTTTAATTACTTAATGATAAAAAAATTTTGCTATATAAAATATTGTACAAGATATTGTTCATTAAATTATAACATTCAGATTAAAAGAAATCTGTTTTTTCTTTTCAAGAACTTACGTATGAGGTCTCTTCACTTACTTCTAATAAGCGATAATTATTGTATACTGCTTTTCAGACTCTTTTATTTAGATTGACTAAGTTTAAAAAAAACTAGATATTTAGAGGGAATACAATTAATAAAAAATTTAGAAGGAATATTTCTTATTCTTAGGTTGTTTAATAGCAAAACTTGGTCAAAGCTCTTCAGACGAATTCAGGTTCTGTATACAGCATCACGATAGCCGCATCCGTGTTTGATGACATCGCTTAGAATACCCATTGGCAGCTTGCACTCGACATCGTCATACTGGCCCATCACCTGGAGTTACGTTATGAGGTGCCATTGGATGCACGTCTCGATCACCTCTTGTTCGCATTGCAGGCACTTTGAACAGCAGCCGTTACATTTCTGATGTGTTATGACCAGTTGCTTTGTCTTATCTTCGAGGCCTCCATAACGCTACGTTTCAACAGAACAATGCAAAACCGCGTGTTGCCAGTACTGTCCAGACCTTCCTTGACACAGAACATGTTCGTCTGTTGCCCTGGCCACCACGTTCTCCTGATCTCTCACCAATTAAAAACTTTTGATCAATGGTTGCCGAACGACAGGCGCATCATCACTCTTCTGTCACTACGGTTGATGAATTGTGGAATAATGTTGAAGCTGCATGAAAGGCTGTACCCGTCCAAACTATCCAATCTCTCTTCAACTCGATGACCAGGAGAATAGTTGCTGTTATTGTTGCCAGGGGAGGCTGCTCTAAGTACTGATTCCTCAGGATCTATGCATCCAAATATTTTGAAAATTTAATCACTTGTTCTTCCAACTAATGTAGGTGACCAACAAATATTATTCTGTTATTGGCATTCCTTCCTGGTGTAGCTCTTTTAATGGCCAGTAGTGTAGTTTTTAATATGTTACCATGGAGCGAGCGCTTTTTTTATTGTAACCGTGCAATTGATCTTGAGAATTCTTCATAACCCATTAGAAAATTCGATGAGCGGAAAATGTTTCGATGACGAAATATGCAAAAAGAAAACATTAACATTTAGGGACCAAAACAACCTGAACATTAAGGGGGACTCTCCTGACTAACCTCATATTTTGAGGAGTAATTAAATCGAAGTAAAGTTGGAAGTAAATCGAAGTTGTTTGAAAAAAAATATGCTTATATGCTTATAAATATGTTTATAAAAAAAAATATGCTTATTTTGTGCAGCACTCACTTATCAGCATATTTAAGACTTGACCTGGAACATACTGATTGAGTACATGAAAATCTCATAATTGAATCAAAAGTTATACAGAGCGTTTTTTTAAGCAGTGTACATCTAACATATAATGTCTTATAAAACTGTATTACAAAAAAAAAAACAAATTTTAACAGTTTTTGTTCAAGTAAACCTACTTTTCTTCTTGTCGCTCTCCTGAAATCACTTTTCGTTATACTACGCCAACTTTTTATCATTCGTAGTAACGTCAATGACAAGACATGTGAACTAAAAAACTGAACAGAGCAGAATAATGAGAATTAGAATCACCTTTTGCTCGCTGCAGACTTCGTTTTCCTGCAGCCTCTTCTTTTGAAATCACTGAATTGTCTGCCTTTGGTAGTATTGCTTTAATATCTGAAGGATCGCAGTTTGCAAGTAGTAATTTTGAAGGCTTCATTTCGTTGATTGATGGAGAAGGAAACATAGTATCACCGATATTTTTTTAAATTTCTAGACTCTTCCTTTTTCTTTCGCACACTCTTAGAGTGTGTGGGATAAGCATTTTTTCTTGGCTCTTAAGTCAACACAATCTCTCGCACCTTTACAAGGAATAGACGCCGAGCATTACCTAGGTATTGTATGTTAATTTATTTCACATCGAAGTAAATGAATCCTTTGAAAGCTTCTTCACCCATTGAAGACTGCCTTTTAGCTCCTTGGACTAGTCAAAGAAAAATAACAGAGGGGAGGAAGTCTAGCTCTCATTGACATAATGTAAACTAGTCCCCCAAGGTTAGGTGTGGTCCCTGTATATAAGAAAACAAAATTTAGAGCACAACAGTAGAGGTTCTATAAACTGGTTTGCACCCTCCGAGTAGCACCTAATATCAGATAATATCAGAAAATCGGCAAAATCTAACGTTATCTAGCACAACTTCTAATATTAGAAAGATACAAGAGATCGCTGTTTGCTCAGCCTTACATAATATTAGATTCTATGCAAACTAATATTATCTAACGTTCGCCATAATATTATTTTGCATTAGTTTTGATGCTATATAATATTAGATTTTGTATTTTCTGATATTATTTTGCTTTGCTTTTTATTTATTTTGGAGTAAGCAAGAGGAAGATATGGATAGTAGTAGAATAATTCGGCGATATAATTTTACTTAATTTTCTGTATTGTTGTGAGGCAATAAAACATAGAACAGTAGTTCTATGTCATTCCACGCATTATTTACTTAGTAATACAGAAATACTAAATAAAATTATATCAGTGAATTCTGTGACCTACCATTTTTTTTCTCCTTACTCCAAAGTATATCTTATGTCCAGCTGATTTTTATGACTATTTTAAACTTAATTAGGAAATAATATTTTATTGCAAACTTTTATTGATATTTTTTTCTTTTATTCATATAATGGGTTTTCTGACAAATTTTATATCATTAATAATTTTCAAGTCTTTAATTTTCAAATGTACTCTTAATTTTTTTAAAAAAACTGGGCTTATTTTATCAAAATCTCAAATTAATTTGTTAGTTCATAATAAATATATATATTTTAAATGTGTAACTTAAGCCATTTGTAATTTCACAATTATCATTCATTATTTATATTCTGAAATTATATAATAAAAACCACACTATATAAATATAAAGTTATATATTTACATTTGAACTAAGCCCCCCTTATAATTCTAAAATAAAATTGTTCAATTTTTAAGTTGTCATTTTTTGCAATAATTGACGCAATAAAGAACATAATTTAAATATATTCAAATTACTTACTTCAATAGATTTACACATTTTTTCTTCCACTGAAATTAAACGGAGAAATACTTACGCAACTTTATTCTTTTAGTATTTGAAATTTTATTTAGCAAAACACCTAAAAACAAAACTCAAACGCAAGGTAGAAATTTTTCCAGGGAATGAAACCAGGAAAGCAACTAATATCATGAAAATTGCTAATATTTTTTTTATAATGTTAAAACAACTTTTATGGGCACATCAGAAATTTTCATCAATTCAATAATTATTTAAAGGAGTTATGTTCTATTAAACTAACAATCTTTGCAAAAAATTTACAGCTAAAATAATGCAGCTATTAATGTTCAGCTAAATTTTAAATATTAATATTTTCAAAGAATATACAAACCTTTCACAAAGAATATACAAACCTTTCAGATGAAAGTTTGAGCATTATTCTTTTCTACATTGATTGGGAATTTTCATTAAAATGTAAATGCTATTCAGCTAAAAGTCAAAGAGGTTTTTTACAATTATATTATTTTAAACGTGATAAAAATAAAAAAAGCAAACTTTTTGTCTCAAATCTCAAATGAAGAGTCATGTGAAAATTTTCTGAATTTAAATGTTATTCAGCTAAAAGTCGAAGAAATTTTTACGATTAGAATCATTTGACAATTATCTTAAACATGATAAAAATAAAAAAGTAAACCTTTGTCTCAAATTTCAAATGAATAATCATGTGAAAATTTTCTATATTAAAATGTTATTCAGCTTAAAGTCAAAGAAATGTTTACAATTAGAATTATTTGACAATTATATTATTCTAAACATGATAAAAATAAAAAAGCAAACTTTTTATCTAACATTTCAAATGAATAATCAGGAGAAAATTTCTGAAATTGAAATAATAAAAATATTTACAATTTTGAGATAAACTTTAAAATCAGCGTTAAAAAAAAATTGCCTCCGATATCATGCCGTCTGATTAAAATAACCAAAATTTAAATGTATTCAACTGTTTTCATGACACTTAAACACTCATAAGGATTTGTTAACGTTACATTTTATCAATACAAATATCATACAATACAAATCAAAATTTTAAAATGATGAAGATTTATTACTAAGTTGTAGAAAAAATTACACACTACAGTAGTGAAGAAAAAAAATCTAAGATAAACATAATTATTTTACAACATAATAATTTTATTGAAAAACAAAACACACTATAAAATAAACTTCATCCAATTGTAAATGCAATACATTACCTTCATTGTTTAAAATTAACATCGATAACCTTTTGATAAAACACAAATTAAAAGTACATAATTGTTATAAAATAAAATAACTTTTTTTCATGACTTTAGAAATATCTGATACAATTTGAGTTTATTCATCCAATTGTAAGTCTTTATTTACTTGAAATTATATTTCCAAGCAGTAATTAAAAGCTTTTATGTAATGTTCAGTAAATGCAATAATGTGTATACGAAAAGTCACATGAGGACTTTTCGCTATGGCAGATTTATAGTGGCCCTTGCTGAATATCCTCACTGTATACATTCACTGTAAGGATCGAACTTAG
Source organism: Parasteatoda tepidariorum (assembly GCF_043381705.1). Lineage (NCBI taxonomy): Eukaryota > Metazoa > Arthropoda > Arachnida > Araneae > Theridiidae > Parasteatoda > Parasteatoda tepidariorum. The sequence goes on along the minus strand of NC_092205.1, from coordinate 322,816 downwards.
AACTACAGCTGTCCAACATAGTGCGCGATTTCATAGTGTGTGTAGTATCCAACTGTTCTTCTCAAATATTGAATTGGCCCAGAGAAGAAGTTTCTTTTGAAATCAATTTCTTCATAGTAGATTTTCTTGAAGATGACACTGATCCACACTGTATACATTCACTGTAAGGATCGAACTTAGAACTACAGCTGTCCAACATAGTGCGCGATTTCATAGTGTGTGTAGTATCCAACTGTTCTTCTCAAATATTGAATTGGCCTAGAGAAGAAGTTTCTTTTGAAGTCAATTTCTTCACAGTAGATTTTCTTGAAGATGAAGAGCTATATCTGAAATTGTAAAAGAAAATTAAATTTACAATGGAAAAAAACAAATTTAAAATTATTAAACAATGGAAAAAAAACAAATTTAAAATTATTAAACAATGAATATTTATTTTAAACTTAAATTAATTAATTTGAAAATGTTTTTAAAAAATTACAACATCTTTTACAATGAAATTCAATGAGCAAATTGCGGTATCGACACTTGCATCAAAAACTCTTGGTAGAGCCACACGAAAAGCAAAAAGTAACATAGTGGGAAGGAGATTAACAAAAGAGGTTTAGCTCATAAACACTCACGAGCAAACTATCATATGTTTAAAAAAAATTTCAAACTGCAAAACTCTTTAACCCCTTATATTAGACCTGAAAATAAATACTCACTATGTGGCAAGTCAACAAAAAAAGTGTGAAATAAACAATTGCTTACTTTCAACCATTGCTTATTTTAAAAATAGTAGATTTCCTTGAAGATGAAAAGCTATAAGGGAGAGTTGGGTAGCCCCGCCCACTTAAGGAGTATTGCTTATATTTCTGTATAATATTGAGTAATAATCAATATTTTTGTATGTTTCTATTATTTTATCATCTAATTAAATAATGCAAAAAGAATAGTTTAACTTAAAAAAAATAGAAATTTAAAAAAAACATGTATATGAGCTCTTTTCAAAATGTGTCGGGTAGCCCCGCCCAGTTACAAAAATTATGTTTTTTGACTGTTTTTTCAGGTGTAAATGAAAATGACCATTGTATTGACAATAGATAAACCTCATTTATCATTTTTATCACAAAATTATTTTATTTATTACGTATTTATATACTTTTAGTGAATTCTATCATTTAATAATAACAAATGTCATACTTTTTACTTTAATTGCATTCAAATGCTTCTGTAGACTGATTCGTTCGCAAATAAGTGAAAATAAATAAGTATGCGATTAGCTTATCATAATATTTATGATTTCTTAATATTAAATTAAATTTGGATATATCAATTACATTTTGAAAATATTTAATTTGCATTTTTAAATATATAAATTTATGTTTCATATAATATTAAAACATATATTTGTTGTTAAAAATGCATATAACATTCAAATTTGAAGCAATAAAATAATAATCTTTGCAACCGTACATTTATCGACAAAATAAAATTGGGCGGTATTATCCAACATTCATGTGAGCGGGGCTACCCGAAATCCAATTTTTTTGTAGATTTGTAATTTTACTCGAACAATTTTTCACATATAAACTTCTTTCTTTGCACAAATTAAACTTAAGACTACATACTTTAATGCTGTATGTATAGAAAAAATTATATTTTAAGTATTAAAATGAAGTTTAATCGAAACATTCAACCAATTTTTCTAATTTTCTTGACTACTGTATTCAACATATTTTCAAAACTATTGTTTACCATGTTACCAGCTGCATAAATACTTGAAACTTTGAAAATAATCCTTTTTTAATATAAGAATTATTGTCCGATGGCCCATTGACTTGAAAAAATATTCTATACATATGAAATTGACAGTGGGTGGGGGTACCCGACACTCCCCTACTGAAATTTAAAAAGAAAAGAAATTATATTTTGCAATGAAGAAAAAAAAATTTAAAACTATTAAACATTGAATATTTATTTGAAACTTTAATTATTAATGTTTTTCAGAAATTGTAATATCCTTTACAACGAAATTAAATGGTTAAATTCCGCTATCGATACCAGCGTAAAAAAATTTCGTTAGTGTCACACAAAAAATAACACAGTGGGAAGGAGATCAACTAAAAGAATTTAGCTCATAAGCACTTCCAAACAAACTATCATATATTTTTTTTAAAAAAATAAAAAATCAAGTTGCAAAACCCTTCAACTTCTTTTATTAGACCAGAAAATAACTACTCGCTACCCAAGTAGCACAATTCACAAAAACGATATCGTAAAAACTTAGCTTTGAACATTGTACAATATCGTAACGAAATATTGTACGATATAAAAATGGACCCCTTTTATAACGTGCATTCAATATTGCAAAACAATATTGCTCAATATTGTAAGAACGTTGGGGAACGTCGATCGACATCTCTCTGCATTTACAAACGTTGTACTATGCCGCCCGACATCGTCAACACGATATTCAAAAAGCGAACGCTGCGGAATGCAGACTATCGCCAAAATTACGTTGTTTGAGAAAATAAAAATTAGTTTTTGAAAATATTAATGCCTGCTTGTAACCGGGAAAAAGCTGATAACAAAACCGTTCTAGCTTGTTTAAAATTAAATTATTTGTTATTGCCAAAACTTATAGAATTTTAAGACGCCATGAAAAACATTACAAAACTTTAAGAGTGGCTAACTTTTGAACTTTGAAACATACAATGCTGTAAAATATAAAAGTATTAGAGTTTAGAATACAAACTAAGCAAAATAAAACAGGAAGGACCAGGGTAATTAATTTAAGGAATAACTGATCCATTTTAGTGCAAGATAATGAAAAAGTGAAGTCTTATTACAAATTTTAAAATTCTATGTCTAAAAAATTACCCAAGATGGCGTTTGTAACAGCTGAGAGGCTTTCAAAACACTGTTTCCCTCTTCATTGTAATTTACAATACGTCATCGCCAATTCCAAAATGGTGCTGAAGTAAAAGAGCATAGATAGCCTTTACAGATGGTTTCAAAATAACATATCTGAAAGAAGAAATATATATA
>NC_092205.1:315809-318818 GCF_043381705.1 Parasteatoda tepidariorum | reverse complement strand
AAAAAAAAAAAAAAAAAAAAAAAAAAAAAAAAAAAAAAAAAAAAAAAAAAAAAAAAAAAAAAGATTGACGACAAATTCACATGAATCGGTAGTCTCAAATGAGTGTTTCGTTTCTAGATTAGGCTGTTGTATAAAAATATCGTATAAAAAAAAAAAGATTTAAAAACTATGGAGAAATCAGCAGCAATAACTGATAAAATTCAACACAATTATTGACTTAGAAAGTAAATACCCAAATACAAGATTCCAATTTTTCAGGTTGTTTATCGGGATATTTAAAATCAATATCAATAACTGACGAAAATACAACAGTAAAAATAAATCAATTTACGCTACTGTCGGCGTATATTGAGCATGTCAAAAAGTTATTATTTTAAGGCATGATTAAAATATAACTGGTAAATTTCTGTCAAAAAATAAATAAAGGTAATTTTCGTCATATTTCAAGTCTTTCAGACATTTTTTTAGTCCGAGAGAAGCAGACAAATTGTTATAGTGCACAGAACCAATAAAAGTAAACAAGATCTTTGGGAATATCAGAATTGAATAATGTGATATAATTTAATAGTTAACAAACTTGGACTAAAAAAAAAGAAGAGGAAATTGGCATAATTCTAGCAAATATATATACACATATCAAAACCCCTTCCGAAATTATTCATTACTTGATTAATGAGCTATTCGGTTCGGTAAGTAAGATGTAGACATATAAAATTTTCATGATTCAATTCTATTTTTTGTAAATTAAATATTATATTAAAATTTCGAAAAAAAAAAACATTTTAATCTACCATGACAAATTAATAATTAAACAATATGCAAATATGATCTATTTGTTAGCTCGCTTAGCTCTTATATTTTTAATTAGTTTAAGTATTAAAAAAATTTTTTCATCGAACGTACAAGTTGCAGGTGTGAAAAAATATAAACATAAGCATGTCAGAAGGCTTAACACCTTCAAACATACTATAAAATTTCGCCACTGTTTGTGAATATGAGAATTGAATAATGTGATATAATTAAATAGTTAAGCAGCCTGGCCATGAAAAAGGAGGAAATCAATGTAATTCTTGCAATATATAATTGTATATATTAAAAACAGAACATACCTACCAAGATCAGAGAATTCGCTCACTTCAACAAGGTGCATTAATTCTCCTTCATCTTCAGCTGGTTTGAGTTTTCGGGCTCGCTAAATAGAATTCATTTTAATTCCACTTACATTATGCGCTAATATATAAGTCTTATGAGATGAAATTAGATTTAAATATAAGAAGACAAAAGATAAATAGACGGCAGGTGTAGCGGAAAATGATAAACAGCATCTTAACGGGTTACGGTTCCGAGTGGTGAATATCATAGATTTCAGTATTTAATGAAAACGATCGATGTCGTGACAAAAACACGATTACAATATTGATATCAAATATTATCCGGTTGTTGTTCGGATATCTCTAAATTTGTATTTTAAATTTATTTTTTGGAATTATAACAATTTGACGTCAATTTTTGTCTTTTAAATGATTAATTTTGATTTAAGAACACAATAAAGTTTTAAATGAAAATTTTACAAACAGATTTTTAATGTGAAATCGACGGGAATCGTACAATATCGTACACACAATTTCGGTTTTCGCCAATATTGACAATGTCGGTCGATGTAGATCAAAGCTGTTACAATATCCCTGTGCTACTTGGGTATGTGGCAAATCAACAAAAAGAGTGCCGAAAAATATTAAATAAACAAATGCTTATTTTAAAAATCGTATAAGTACATCAATACAAAAAGATATTATAAGAATTCAAAATCATCAATTTATGGTTTAAAAAAACATGTAGAAGGAGAATTCTTTTAACGATTCACATATTTCAAAGTTGTAATATATATATTAATTATATTTTCGCCCTCCCCCCAAATATGTTTACATAACGTTCTTTAAGAGTCAGTATGCATAACATTTATTTTTTAATTATTTAAATAAATTTTTAGTCTCAGATTATATCTAATAGAAATTTATTTAAAAACATGGTTAAACTATAATTATTTATTAGACTAATTATTATTATAATTATTATTTTATAAATATTTATTAAACTAAAAGAAACATTACAGAATAGGACAAACTCGAAAGGTATAACCCCGGGCAAACATATACATATTTTTTTAAAAAAAATTTGCAAGTTTAAAATCTATTTGGAGATTGCAGTTGGCGGGACAGATTACGATACTGAAATATCCCCAAGAAATTTAAATAAAAATGTTTAATTCTTTTTTTTTACAATATTTTAGACATGAAATTTTAATACGGTAACAATATTGTTTGTATTGAATGTTAAACATTCTAGAATGTAATGGTTTAAACTGAGCTAAAAGTAGCAGATCATTAATTTTCTAATTGTCTTAACTTGACTAATTTGTTTACAGACAACTATTTTTAATCTTTTTCATTGTTGCAGAAAAACTTTGTCAGGGTCGAATTATTTAGCAAACACTGTTTTACAAGCATATTTTGAACCAATTACATTACTTATTATTTATATATAAAAAAGTGGTGAATAGTGTTAAATAAACAATTGCTTATTTTCTTCCATTGTTTATTTTAAAATTTGATTAATGTAAAAGAACATCAATGTAAAAAGATACTATGAGAATTCAAAATCATCAATTCATGGTTGAAAATATCATATAGAAGGAGAATTCTCTAACAATTCACATAATTCAAAGTTGTAAATATATATTAAATATAGTTCGTCCCTTCCCCCAAATATTTTGACATAGCATTCTTTAAAAGTCAGTATGTATACCCAACATTTGTCAAATATTTTTTTTCTTATAGTTTAACTAATTTTTTACAGCATTAGATTATTTCTAACAGGAATTTATTTAAAAAATATAATTTAATCAAAGCTCTACATTCACCATAATTACCATTTTGAATAGACCATATTATTGTTTATTTTTTAATCATTTACAAATTAATATAAATAATGATGCATCAAAAACATTCA
>NC_092205.1:299304-314018 GCF_043381705.1 Parasteatoda tepidariorum | reverse complement strand
ATATATATATATATATATATATATTGAATTAAATGTGTTAAAAATATATTCATTTCTTTGGGACAAAGTCTGTATTATTGTGATTATCATTTTTTTTAAACAAGTTTCATATTAAGATTATATCTGCACATTGATGTTAATTTCTGACAATTTTGGCTCATTTAGAGAACAAATAGGACATAGAAGGAACTGTAGTCAACGAAAAAAAGTGACATTGATATTGACACACTGCTTATTCTGCATTTAAGAAAATTAATTCTTTTCGATGATAACATTTAATATTCAGTTTAATATTGAAATACATGAAATCAAAGCATTCTTGGTTTTGCGAAGCAAACCAAGCAAGAATTGCTAAGCAATTCTCCGGGGGTTGGCGAGCGTCAGCGAGCAGGGGGTGGAGCCCTCTAGTATTTTAAATAATATTTAATTTATCGTTTTCTTTCATAAATAAAGGTTTATTTATTAATAATATGGGATAACCTTTCGCAAAAATGCGGCGCTGGACCAAAAATAATGAAATCGATTATAATTTTGAAAGTTCGAATGTTAGATCGAAAACTATTTAATTTTATATAATATTAATTCTAATATTAGAAGATAGGATTCAAGAGTATTGCGTTTTCTAGCACGGCAGTATTATATCGCATCTTTCTAATATTAGATCATATCTTTTTGCTACCTAGGACTCCTCTCCTCCTGACCAATACTGGGAATGGGGAAGCGTTGGGGTGAAGAAGAAAAGTTTTCTCTTTTTGTTTATCATTTGTTTGTTCTACACTATTGATAAACAGTACAGTACATTAAGAAGTTTCTTTCAGAATTCATCCCCATGTTAATTAAATCTCCTAACACATGGTTTTAGAAATAATAAAATGGCGGTAGGTGGGCAGTACAACCACGCATGTCCAACAACCGATTCACAGGTGGCGTACCACTTTGCTTCTTATGCTCTGGAACTTAGTTCAAATGACCCTCTGCTAAATCTGAGTCTGTTGCTCAACCTATAAGTTGTTTTTTCTAGTACCGAACCTAGCAGTTTTCGAAGAGCTGGACTTCTTCCTTTGGACTAACGAAGCCAGAGCCTGACTCACCGTGAGTCTCCATGATGTCAAATCATCCTCTCCCACTAAAATGATTTCAGTTATAATATCTTCTACTAAGTTACAGCCTCCTGTTAATTTCTTCCATAAAAACAGTGTTTATCTTCTTCCTTATAGCGATGAACGTATTCTTCTTTCGTTAAATTTGAAATAATCAAAATACAAGGGTTGGTAGTCACTCAGCATAAATGCTCAGCGTCCAATATTTTTGACACGGACAATTTCATCATGATTTACACGTTTAAAGAATTCCTATCGTATTTCTACAATTTAAGTGCTCATTCCAAAACCTAAATCTTATTTGTTTTGTATAAAGTATGTCTGTCTAAATGTTCTATCAACAATGTTATCCCTTATATTATTTCCATTATGGCACCATCTTTTTTTCGTTATCACGTCTTCAGCTCCAATTTGTGAATTCCTGTTTTCTATATTTTGTGTACGATTAATACTTTCTGTTTCAGTTCGGTCATTCTTTTTCAGTAACAGAAGTTGAAGCAACCTCGTTGCTTTACTTCCTTGCTTATCTTCTACTTCATCAGATGTTATCAATCCTTTTTTTTTCGGAATTATCATCAAGGCCTTATTTTGCTTCTGCATTAAGATGACAGAGTGTCCTTTTTTTCCTTTAACACCTTTTTTTCCTTTTGTTCTCTAACTTACTTCTTTTGAAAAAAAATTTCTTTTTTTACTTAAAATTAATAATTTCTGTTACAGAAACAGATCCATTAAATATTTCTTTTTCAGTAATGGAAGTATCTGATCTCTCATTAGTTTCCTTTCTTATTCTTAATGCCATGTATTCAAGTATCTGCAATAAACAAGTATTTAGAAAATGGAAGTAGTTGAAAAAAGCTTTTAAAATAAAACTTTTTTAATTATTTGATCCTCTTCCAGTTAAAAATTTGATAACAATTAAAATTAAAAAGAAAAATTGAAATGTAGTACGTAGGGTAGCTGGTGTAAATACATCATTATTATTACTCAAATAGTTCAAATAATTTCAAAATTTTTAAGCTATCATTAAATGAAGTAATAAATAATCATTCAAAGCTAATTTTTTGTAATGAATTATCATTGGATAAACGTATTTTATAAGTGTGTGTAAAAAGTTGATTCGCTTTAGAAATCTCGAGATATTACGAAATTTGCAAAAAAGTTAAATTAACATAAAGAGGTACAAACTTTGTATCGCTTTCAGGACCAAACCTCTCGGATCCTATTTTTCCTAATTGCTGCTACCCCCTATATTTGGAGGATTAGTAATCCAAATTCGCCAAATAAAAGGTATTTTTATTTAGAGAAAAAGCGTTTTTGTGTCTGTTTTTGCAAATTAAAATGCATTTATTAATTAGCTTATTTAAGGTCATTCCTTTAAACCATTAAAATTGAGTTCTAGAATGCGAAAATCTGATTGCTAGATCTAAAGTCATTCAAAGTGTTCCATTTTTTTCGCAATGTACAGACAAAATGGTGTATGGCTAAGAATAACTAAATTAGATCTATGCCAATTATATAAAGATCAAAATACTATTAATTTCATTAAACTTCAAAACATAAAATGGATAGACTGAGTTATCAGGATGCATGAAGGAATTCTTGAATGGCAGACACTTGAAGGAAATGAAGACCAAATTTAAAATGGTCAGTTGATTTATAAAAATATCTGCAGGTACTGTGGACAAAAAACTTGCAGAGGGAAGTTTAGTCTGGAAATGTCTTGGGAAGGGCTGATAAAGAAAAGGATAACTTAATGCCGACTTGTTTAAGATATTGAAATTGCTTCAGTGTTAATTTTCGTTTGTCATACAATTCTAACAATCATGTACTTGTTTAGAGAGAACATTTGCAGAAGAGGGGCAAAACTGTTACACTTCTTATTTTTCAGATAGTGTTCTTTGCTCTTTCATATTAATCGAAATTAAATTTGCAACTTCAGTTTTCAGTTCTTTAATCAGGGGCGAGAAAGGAGGGATGTCCTCAGACATCCAGCTGAAAGAGGCATCCAATGAATGACTTGAGACACTTTAAAAATATTACCGATCTGTTCTGTAATTAAAATTTTACTTGATGTAAATTTAGCTTTTGAAAAATATTTTATGGAAAATAACACGTTAGAATTTCAGAGAAAAATAACTGGTCTAAAACTAAAATTTTCCTTGCAATAAAAAAGGAACAAAAATTATGTTGGTAAAAGTAAATTGTTTCCACAATTTCTCTATGCATGTACAAAAATATTTTACCCATGAATCAGTTTTTTTTAAATACCAGAACCATTTTATGTTTTTTCTTTCATTGCAGGGACGAGAAGTTTGCACCGGGAATTCAAACACCTCCACACATCACTATTTTAATTGAGCTTTTGAAACTTATCCATGCAAAGCTGTACATTGGCGAGTGCTGCCGAAGACTGCAGACTCTACGTTAAGTTGCAAAAGCTATTATTTCATTAGCGTGGATCAATTAGGCCTCAGAAATCAGCTAGTTTATAATGTGCACGTTGTAATTAAATCTAGCAAAAATTGAAAAGCTTCAATTCTGCTATTACGAAAAAAGTGGTGTTCCAATTTGCGAAGGCTTATAATATTCCTTTGTAGGGCATAGCGAATTTCTTTGTATCTTTGTTATTGATATATTTAGCTTATAGTTTCAGTAAAATAATTTCTAACTTTTAAATTATGTACAGTAAAAGTATAAAAATATTGGTTTTTATAATTTCGTCGTGATTTTCCTTTAAGAAAGAACTTTGAACTAAGTGTTTTAATCGAATTTTTACAAACTTCATGCGTCATACCAAAAAATACGTGACTATCTACTGATGTAAGAAATTTTAAATAAAACTTAGATTTTCTATTGGGTAAAAAAATATGATATATTGATCCATTTGGTTACGCTTAAAACCAGGATTCAATAGTTTTCTTTCTTCCTGAATTTTAGTTACCTAATCTATAGAGTTATGTTGAACTACCTATCGAAATAGATTAAAACGAATATCTTCTCGCAACTCGAGGGCATCAAATGCTTAGATTAAGATATTGAGATATAATACCGATATTTTTTTAGTCATCATAATCATTATAATCGATAACATATATCGCGATACATAGTATCCAAAGATCTTTCGATGGCCCAGAATGCTTTTTTGACGAATAATTATGAACAATAATTGTCTATCACACCTTGCTGGAGAAACAATATTTTCAGTTTATTTATGTTATGACATTTTATTTATGCAGTGAATACACAAGATTTAAAACATGTCTCTGAAATTTAGATGTAATTTTGCATGTTGAATGGTGGCCCTACTCCATCTTTTTTTATTCATTTCGAAGTGCTGATGAGCCATTAAGCTTAATCAGCCTTTTTTTCTCCTTGGCCGTCCAATTTTTGATGTTCTTAACTCAACTAAGCAAAAAATTAAGTTTTAAAAAAAACAAGTTGAGTAAGGTTGTTGTAGTAAGAGGAGTCGGCCCAATATTCAAATAACATCCTTGCACAATAAAAGGTTAAGTGTACAGTTTAGATATAAATAGTTCTTTTAAAGTAAATTTTAAAATGAGATATAATTTTTTTAAAAAGTCTAATAATTATTAAGTTATTGTTGTTGTGGCTTATCCTCGAAATGCCTGACGAAATCAGACGAGGTCCATCAAACCGTTGACCCTAGGAAAATCGACAACCAAAAGGGTATATGTCCTCTCTAGAAAGTCCCAAACAGACCAGGATGAGTTCGGGAGAAGCCTGCTCAGTTTGACATTTGGAGAAGACCTCGAAGATTTTCCTGCCTTCAAAAAACAAGAGACTTTTTGTGTGACCACTTGCTAATTTGGAAATTACGGTTTTAGAAGCTCTGTCACAATTGAGGGCGAATGAAGAACCTGGCTCTTTTGCCCGCATACCAATGATGGCAGGGAGGAAAATTCCAGCCCTTCGAAATTTCAGAATTAACTATGGATTGATGTTCTAAAAAGGTAAGTGTTGAAGAGGAAAGATCAGCGTGGTAACATCCCTCCTTGGCAAGTTCATCCGCCTGCTTATTTGCCGTATATGTCAACATGAGATGGAATCCACTAATAAACATCGTGAAATTTAGAAATGAGCTTGAGTTTGCGAAGGATAGAAATGCTAGTTTGATCTCCAACTGCAATCCAGTTGCGGAGGTGTTGAGGAGAGTTGCGACTGTCCGAAAGGATCCAGAATTCCCCGAAGTCATTTTCATTAAGAACAGCTTCAAAGCCTTCTTCAATTGCTATTAATTCACTCTTGAAGACCGATGAGAAATCCGGGTTGCGGAGGCAGATAGACAGTCTATTCCCTGGTTTCTCAATGTAGATGCCACTGCCTGCGTGGTCATCCAGTTTACTGCAGTCCATGAAAAATGTTATGGCATTGTCGAGGATCTTATTTATGCTTTCTAACGCCAACTGTCTGAGATGAGCTGGGATCAAGTCCTTCTTGGTGAACGGGGTTGTAAAATCGAAGTTGAAACGAACTCTTGGGAGTTCCTCTGAGGTATTCAGACAAGATCTTAAGGAGTGGGGCTCAATTCCATTATAAGGCAAACGCAGAAGTTTAGTCTGACTGTAGGGACTATTTTACTTAAGTCTTTGATTGTTATCCCAGTTGTTTAAATATAGGAAGGTTCTATTATGCTGACCGTAGCTGGAAAGTTTGTTGAAATATTTGGTAAGGTTGGTTTTTCTTCTAGTTTGGAGTGGTTGGAAATTAGCCTCATAGAGAACTACTTCTCTAGGGCAGCTGCGTCTTAGTCCAGTAATAATTCTAGCAGCACTGAGTTTAACCTTCTCCAATTTATCCAAGTTGGTGGATGAGGCACAGCTATAAACAGGGAAACCATAAGATGAGCCTAATAAATGTTATATATGTATTTCTCAGAGTGAAAGCATCAGCTCCCCAGTCTTTACCCGCTATGTATTTAAGAATATTTAATCTTACTCTGCCTTTTGAGAAAACAATATGTTCAATGTGCTTGTCCATTCGGGATCTAAAATAAATCCCAGATATTTAGGATGCTTCTCCTAAGCAAAGTCCTGGTTACCCATTTTTAATTTTGGCTGGAAATTGTATAATCTTTTATTGGTGGTAAAAAAAGGTGGCAATGGATTTGGAAGGATTAAAACAGAGTTTAAATTCCGGGGCAAAGTTTGACAATGCAGAAAGAGTACTGTTAAGGTTCCTCTCCATTTCAATTAAATTGGTACCAGAGCACCAGAGAATAATGTCGTCGACAAACAAGCCAATTTCTACACCAGTGGGTGATAATTTCTCTATGCCAGCTAAATATAGAGAAAAAAGCATTGGGTTGAGTACTGAACCTTGAAGAACTCCCTGTCTATGCTCAACTCGGTCAGAAAAAGTTTTGGTAAATTTTTCTCTGATTGACCTGTGATGTAAGAAATCCGAGATCCATGGCAAGATGTCGCCACGAATGTTGAAGATATCATGCAGTTTAATTAACAATTTATGTTTCCACACTCTATCGAATGCTTTTGTGAGATCTAAGAGAGTACCGATTGTGTGGTGGGTAGGCTTTATATTTTGTGCATCTCTAATGTTTTGGCAGAAAAATAGAACTTGAGCATTGGTTCTATGGCCCCTTCTGTAGCCAAATTGTTCGCATGGCCTTAAGTTCTTACTTTCCAGAAAGTATTGCATTCTATTCAAGATCATTTTTGTCCATAATTTTGCAAACTGTGCTAGTCAGTGCAATCGGTTTGAAATCCATACGGCCCCAAGTATTTTGCCAGTTTTCTTTATGGAGATTACAGTGGCCCTTTTCCGGTCATATGGAAGGCGTCCAGTTTTCTAAGAGAGATTGATAATATCTAATAGCCTCTGCTTTCCTTGGTAGCCGATATTTTCCAGCATTTGGTCAAAGATTCCATCTGGGCCAGGAGGTTTTGTCAGGTCAAGAAGGACCATTGCAAGGAGTAATTCCTGCAGTGAGAAGTTTTTAGATAAGTCTCAGTTACCCAAATCGAAGCTTCGACAGCCATGAATGATGTTTTTAGCTTTTCTCAAAACAGGTTTATTCTCCCTTGTAAAATCCAACTTGTTAGTTTCCTGGTAGTAGGCTTCAAGGCCATCTGCTGCAGCTTTGTCATTGGAAAAAAACCTGACCATTTTTATCTATTACAGAGTTAATAGTTATTAAGTATAATTGTTATTTAGTATAATAGTTATTAAGTATAGTTATTAAATAATAATTAACTTATAGCTTTATTCTACTTCAAATTGCAATTATTCTTAATATATTTATTATTTATATTAGTTTAAGAGTTCAATATACTATTTAAAAACAATTAAGACATTATTGTCTTTTAAGTATCATCCTAGTTTTTGGATAGTTTTTAACAGCCTCGACGTTTGTCATGACAAAAATCAACTTTTGATGTCAAAAAACCATTATTCAATTTTCGCATTTTTTTTTTCATTTCTGCCTTTTTAGATATATGCTATTTTTAGCTTTCGTAATTTGGAATGCTCGTAAAGTTTTTAATTTAAACTATAAAAGCTAAAATTGGCATGATTTTTTCTACTTTATCACTTCCGAGACTTAGAGCAAAGTTCTGAAACCAGTGGAAAAAGAAGGGGAAAAAATTGTGATTTTAATATATTTGCTATCGGTAGATAGGTTTGCTATAGGCTTGTTAAAAGAATTAGAAACTCCGTCCTAAAAATTTCAAAATAAGAAGCTTAGGGGAATATCGCGCACGAAGTCTTAAACATCATTCATCTCATTTTTAAGCTTACGTACTGTCAGCACACTCAACAATCTCACATCCGAGAACTAACCAACTGAAGTTTTTCCAAATTAGAAGGGACTAAAACTTTAAAAAAGTATCTACTGAAGTCAGATACAGTCGCAACTTTTGAATGACTGCATTAATAGTCATTGAAAGTGTTGTCTAGATTTAGTAAAGGGGCTACGTTCGACAAGGTAAGACCCTTTACAATGGCAGCTAATTTTGGGCATAGATGCTAAGGAAAGAATGCTGCATTTGTTTGTTTTTCAAGCAGTGTGGTGTGCCAAATAAGATACCTTTATTTTCGATGCCTTTCTTAAGCTTTATTCTCAAGAAATTCTTGAGCAAGAACCGTTCTCATGAAATTATTTAAAGTTGTCATAAGAGGTTTAACACAAACCCTTGTCTTCAGGATGGAATGAATTCAAGTCTGTAAAATACATGGACATTATTGAAAAAAAAATTAAAATTTTGTATAAGCTATTTCTTTTTAGTCAGTAATTATGTAAATAAATTTTTTTTAAAAGAACCAGAATAATTCAAATGAAGGCATGGCTAGCATGCATTTCATTCGTTATGGAGATAACTGATATAACTTTAAAGCGATATTTGTTATACGTAAAAATGTACACTCGCTAACAAAAAATTTTTATTTGGAAATTATTACAATATTTTGCATTACAATGGAAAAATAGTGCATTCGCAAGCATTTAAAAGTCATGTAGGTACTATTTTCTGAAGAAAAGGGAATTAACGAGGGAAAAAAGAGATAATATGCGGCAGCTGCAGAAGCAGCAACAACAGGTGAAAAAACTTTGTCAGGTGCGGCCAGAAAATCATGGCGAAGACAGAAAATGTTATTTTACTCGTGTGTTGTCTTCCTGAATGTGATTTCTTTCAGTAAGGTATGTAAAAAATAATGGAAATTGCTCTAAAACAGTATTTAGGAAATCTTTTTAGAGGAGGTATTAAGTTGAGTGGAGACAGGTACATTATTTTTAACTCAATAAGAAAATTATCAATATTGTCAAATTCAACATTTTCTTCATTTAGGCGAGAGAGGCAATAAAATATTTTTATAGAGAAGGCTCTTTAAGTTCAAAAGTGTATCATTAATGCGGATTGAAACTGAATGAAAATGTTTACAAAAAGACTTTTTCTGAAAAATTTATGGCATTTTAGGTGTTCACTTACTTTTCAAATGAAATTTACTTATTACAGCTAACTTTTCTAAAATCACACTAGTTTCAGTTTTACGAAAAATTTTGTCTTTTTTGAGAATTTATCTTACAAAATATTACTGTATTTCTAAGAAACGTTTTTACTAAATTACTAAATTATTTTACTAAATTACAAGGGAACAAAATAAAAATTGAAAAATGACTGATATTTAAAAAGTCAGTAATTTGAGCTAGTCATTTTTTTCGCATCTTTTGTGATGTGCATTATTAATTAAGAATTACTTTTGATATGTTAGTTAGGATGAGTATGCTCTTTAGTGAAATACTTTTTATTTTTTTAAAGTCGTAATTTTATTTTAAAAATTTAATGAATTAAAAGAGAATCTTAGAACGACTATTAATTTTTTTCTTCTTTTTGCAATTTAATTTGCATTTTTATTTATATTAAAAAGCAAACTACTTTTTATTTCATTTAATGATAAAAACTTACTGATTCTTAAACACGGTGAGATTACTTGTCTTAATTTTATATATTTTGCAATCATTATAAGTGAATAAGTAGTATAGTTTATATTTTCTATTTTTGACTAAGCAAATTACCAATTTTTGTAGAATAATTTCCTTTTAAAGTATAATGATCATACATTTAATTATTTTTATAGCGTAAAAAAACATTTAGAATCTATGTCCCATTTTCATTTTAAAATTTCAGACTTAATAATTTTTGTATATTTAGTTCCTCAAAGTGATCATACAAAGAAAAAAATGTCTTAAAAAGGATTATTACTTCCAGTCAAAATTTTTATGATATAAAAGGAATGATTCACAGATTGGCCAGAAAAAAAATGCACCTGAAACAAAATTTCGATGCTATATATGTCACTGTGAAAGACCAAAATTGGTGAGTGTCGACTTTCACCGATGAATGTCAGCTATCACATAATCGGTTCGATAAATGTCTGAAACGAATGTTAAATGTGGTTTGATATTAATTTAAATATTTATTCGATAATTTAATATACGATTAAGATCGATAATCAGTGTTGAGAATACCGGGTAGATGTGGGAATAATAGTCAGTTTCTATGCCCTATTGTAAAATTACAAATCTTAGCCCACTGCTTCCTACAATGATTTTTATTTTAAGTTAAGTGCCATTGACGATATTCCTTACACTGATATTTTTTAAAGTTAAGTGATATTGCCCAGTATTCCCATCACTGCTTTTTCTTAAAAAAAAAATTAAGCACCAGTGCCCGGTATTTCCTACGCTAGTGTTTTTTAAGGTTAAGTGCAACTACCCGGTATGCAGTTGCCTGGTAATCCAAAAATGGATGTTAATCTATCCTAATCGAATATTTCAGTCTATTTTTATACAATTTTATGCTGCTTATGAAGTGGTAGGAAGAAGGCGATGTTACATCTCTGTTTATGATACGATACGTCAAGGTCACAGGTATTTAATCTCACGTGTTATTTTCATAGGAGCTGACAAGTGTACATCTATGAACATTAACCTATACATTCTTTATAATCTCACACAAAAAATAAACTAAGCAGAAAAATTTTAGCTTTCCGAACCAAATTAATTTCAAATTTAAAATCTCCACATCCGAATTGGATAACATCAATTAGTTATATGAATACAACAATAAATGTGGTCACTACTATTATTCTTCACTTTTAAAAAGTGCGTATGTGAAGGGTAACTCAACTAATCTGAAAAAGAAGGACATTAAAAAAAAATCTATATTTTCTTTAGAGGATCAAAATCGAAAATCTACCTCAGGAAGCTGGGAATGCTTACCGTCAAAAGCCCATTGTATAGTTCCAGTAAATAAACTACTACTGCATTTTTCTTTAACTGCTTTAATTTATTTCAAAATAAACATCCTCAATAAAATTCACAGTTTAAATAGTACTTACAATTTAAATTTTAGTTTCAGCATTATAAATTGAATAATTTCAGTTCAAAGCTAATTACCTAAGCTTAATATCTGAACTGAAATGAGGAAAGATAATTATCTTTAAATAAAATGAAACGAAAGTTTTATTTTTTTTATGTAATTTGCTTTTTTATTTTAAACTAATTTAATTTTTTTTCTAAACAATGAAATATTATAATAATTAAAATTCTATGTTTTTGTTTTAAGGATAATTAAATAGTTCTGTAATCTAACAGCATTTATAAATAAATTAAGCTCGATTTTTTAATCTGTAGTCTGACAAGGTAATGTGATAAAAATTCACGTTTTCCAGTTTCCCCGAGCTCTGCGCGCAGAGCCATGTTGAAAAAATCCCTGAATTGTCACCGATTTTTTTCGAAATACTCCCCAAAGTATTGGTGTTACAAAAAATATTTGAAAATATTTTACTTAACTGAATTATCTATAATCTTGGATCAAATAGGAGGATTGTAGTAGCAATATTTCTTCAAGATAAAGCTCCTTGAAGTTCCAAGTTATTATACAAAACGCTAGAAAATTTCTAATTTTTGATAGGTTCGATAACAACTAATAGGGGAATACTATGACAACGTGTTTCATAATGATAAATGTAGAGGAGATAAATAGCTGCATTCCTTGACAGTTGCATAATTTGTTGCGATGGAATTAGTGTAATAGTTAACAAAAGTTACGAAGAATACATCCTAAGTCGGACTCACTTAGCAAAGCAGCCAGTCACTTTAGTTCAAAAAAATCTTAATTATATTCATCATCATGTACAGAGAATGTCATACCTGAAGAACCCCCACTGTGTTCTGGTCGATTACTTGCTGCGAAAAATTGTGAAAAGACATCTTCTTCAGAGAGGCATTCATTTTTTGCATAAATATAACGAGAAAGAGGGTGTTACTGAAAATTGGGAATGAATCTATCTCATTTTCTTCCTGAAATTATGCTTGAAGAAGAAACGGTGTTATAAACTAAAGAAAACATTTTCTTACAAATGAAAGTAATCAGAAGACTGCTCAAGAAGATGCAAGAGGCAGATGCTGGCCTAATGATAGGCACAACTGCCATTTCTGTAGCTTCTGGGTATAACTCTGTACTTGTAGTTGGTGCGGACATTAACCTTCTCACAGCATTGTCACCAACATACGATAACATTTTTTCCAGAAGTACAGGATGAGGTCACATTGCTAAACCAATTACAAATTCAACAATGTAATTTGCATTATGCTTATTCATACTATCAGTGTGTGCGGCAAGGTTGCTTGTCCTTGGTAAAACTAATTAATCAGATTATTTGTGCAGTATAGAAAACTTCAGATTAAACAGCATCATTCCTTATTCTCCAAGCAACAGAGTAAAATATCCTAGTTTCGTTAAATGAAGTTTATCTGACTACTCAAAACCTTGATGAAATGTGGTAGTTCAAATTTATAATAGATCTTGCTTAAACTCTTTTCACTTTAGCAAGATTGCCATCAACAAACGTTGACAAATTACATTTCTTGAGAAGCCACAACCAGTTGCAGACATGTTTGGTCCCCATTAAGAAAGAACCCTTGAATCGGGATCTTCATCAGGCCTCGTCTTCGGAAAAGCTGATAGTGAACGAACTCACTTCTACAATATTTCTCATAAACTTGTAAAAAAGGATAGTTGGAACGGATACAGAAAATAAAGTTTACACTATTCTATATATTGCAATAAACAAGCTTACGGAAATAACAATGCAAATTATTTTGAATAAAAAAGATGTCGAGAGAGGATCTTCATTGTGAATGATTAGAACCAATGTAATGTTATTCGATGAGAATACAATATTAATATAAGTTGTATAATGTATATATGTATGGTTTTAAAAATATTTTTAATCCCAATTCTAAAAATATTCCACCCATTCTATTTTAGAGTATATTTTCAAATATTTATTGCTTCTACATCATATAATATTTACTTTTCAGTTGATATCAAGTAATAATTTACTAAAACTAAAAAACTTTCATGCTTTTTGTAAAAATGCTAAAATTCAAAGAGCTCTATTTCAAGAAGTATTACAGCTACAAACTTTACATTGGTCTCAAATTGTACATATTTCAGTTAAGTAAAAACCGCAATTTACAATTTTTTGTAACACCAATACTTTGAGTGATTTTTGAAGAAAAGAATAAGAAATAATCAAAACGTTTTTTTTTCAAGCTGTGAAATCAGAACCTTCTCAGACAACATGTTAAAAATTTGAAACTACCCTATATTTTGTAACCATTCATAATAATTTGAATGGACTATATAGTTGATTCTTAAATAATAAATTCCTTAATTTCTAGACTAGCAATTAAGATCATAAAAATGGTCTTAAAGAGCTTCTAACAACAGAAATTGAGCGAAAATGGGAGCTTTAATTCAATATGATGAATTCAAAAATAAATATTATATTAATAAGTTACAAGAAACATTCTATCATGGATTATTATATATTCTTAATGGATGACTGACCTCAATAGTTTCCTGAGAAAACCATCCAATGGCAGAGCTTGATCTACCTTCATTGTTCATCGTGGCCGCGTCGTTTGATACAAGAAACATTCGATCATGGAAAGGTAGTCTCATAAATAGTAGACGTGAAAAATGAGTTGAAAAGAAAAGCGAAAAAACAATGTATAGTACTGTTAGCAACGTTCTGCTTAGGAATTTATACATTCGAAATTCTAATATGCTTCAAAGTTCTTTCCCCGACTTACCCTACAATATATTGCCTTTTGTTTGTTTTTTCTTTGTGTATACCTGCAATTCTCATTTGAAATATTAGGTGTGTCAACATAGTGGAAAGGCTAATTCCGAGAACATGTCCATTAATACTCATTACCTTCGATTTATGATATCACGAAAACGTTATTTGTGAATTCGTCTGTTCTTCCAGACAATTTCGCCATGGCATCGAATGCTCTCAATGCTTATTTTAGCTTAGCACATAAGGAGTATTTTCGGTGGAAGTGAATCCATAAGTAAGTGACGTGCAATATTCACCCTCCTTCTTCATAATATATAAGAGGCTATTTTTGAAAAAAGAAAGATTCTTCAGTCATACTTGATGTTGATATCCATTTTTAAGTCAAAGAAAATCTTCGAATTCTACTCATTTGACGTTGATTTTTTTCTACGCTTTAAGTTCAGTTAAGACGACTCGAGATTTTAAGTTCAGTTTTAGTCCTAGTCGAATGTTGACTTCTATTAGATGGTTGATCATACTTTCTAGTATGTTTAAAGTTTATTCAAGATAACTACAAAAACAAAACTCTTACTTCTCTCTTTAAAGGCAGAAGACGAGTGCCAGTTGAATGTCAGTAATGATGGTCCAGTGACTTTAGATGTTCCAGTCACTATATACGCTAGAATGACCTGTTCTGGCCATAGTTATCTTTTCGAGTTTGAGAGCGACACTGGGAATGTAGATGAGGTCACTGGAAACGAGACAGCGACGGCATCATTCATTTTTACAAAGAAACCCGGCATCCATGCTGTACGAGTTTACGCCCACCTGATTCATCCCACGCAGCATCGGGTGGCTTCTGCTGATACTTTATTCAATGTCACAGGTATTAGATTATTACTCAAGGGTGTTCAATCAATTATTTTATTGGTTGAACCATTATTTTATTTGCTATGATAGTTCAACATTTTTAATTAAAATTTAATTTAACTGCTACGCTTTAAAATA
>NC_092205.1:270203-298804 GCF_043381705.1 Parasteatoda tepidariorum | reverse complement strand
AATTTTTGACTAAAAACCAGCATTCTCTTTATTATCGAATTTATTGTTGAATTAACTGATTTTTT
Organism: Parasteatoda tepidariorum; assembly: GCF_043381705.1. Taxonomy (NCBI): domain Eukaryota; kingdom Metazoa; phylum Arthropoda; class Arachnida; order Araneae; family Theridiidae; genus Parasteatoda; species Parasteatoda tepidariorum. The sequence continues at coordinate 298,739 of NC_092205.1, read as the reverse complement.
TTTAAATTTAAAATTCCATTTTCAAATATTTAGCTGTAGCATTTCAAAATCTGAGTGATTGTATTATTTTTAATTATAGGTAGGTGAGTTTCGGAAAAAAGGGAGACACAACACTTAAATCTTTTTAATTAATATTTGGACATTTGTCATTTTCTTCAGAAATATATAAATTTCTAGAATCTTAACAGTTCAATACATATTATTAAACTGTTAAAATTTATAACTTATTAATTTTTGGAAAATCAGCAGTAAACTCAGTTTTACTCTTTATAATTTTACAATGCTGAAAATTTCTATTTTTTTATATACTGTCTTTAAATTTATCCTTCTAATACTAAAATATTACATCTCACTTAGAACCTTCTAGATTTTTGAAATTAATGTTTTTTGTATACTAAACAGAGTTATTTCAGTAAAAAATATGAAACAATTAAACAATCTATCTTTATTGCTGATACATTATATAGCAATATAAACAAGAGGCTGTTAAAAGCATTTCTCACAGCATCGTTCTCTGCAATACAATGTGATAGAGAATTCAGCACTATTTTTGGCAGTGTGTTGATGTATTATAAATGTCATTACTTTAAGAGTCTTATCACACACAAACAAAAACATTTTGTTAGATTATTCATATTTATAATTAATGACATTAAAACTGTTTAAATATGCCACAAAAAGAAATAACTAGGTTAAATTTATTAGGTTAAAATATTAAAACGTAATTCTTGCTCACATTAGAAAATGTTTACTTAAAGAGCTGAGCATATCTGTGTTTTTTCAAGAATTGAAAATTTAATATTTATTTTAATTTTTTTTTTTTTTTGTGGTGTAGATAAATTTTTATCACTTCTTTTAATATATATCTTTTATAAATTGTCTAATAGGGTGATTCTGTTTGATGTTAAGCAAATTTCTAAGCAATAAAATATTTAGAAGATTTATTGCAATGAATCACATTTTTGTTCTATAACATAGAGTTTTTAATTAGTTGAAATTTTGCTTAAATTTTTTTTTTAAAAGGCAAGTTACTCTTTTTTTATAAAATTTTTTTATGTTCTCTTTAGTTATAGATTTTTTTTGTCAAATTTGATATATTTTACAGGATTTGCGATTAGAATGGAAATGTTAAGCCTCCATTTAACTACAACGGATACTTAGCTTTTCTTGATTTACAAGTTGTAAGATCATTCTTCTACAGCTTTTTTAAATAGAAGAAATACATCTACCATTTTAGAAATATATTAGAATGAACTTTTTTATGGAAAGCATTGGAAGCAAGTTGATTAACGCTTCATATTTAGTCATGTTGGTGCAAATATGATAATTTTTATAAAAACATTAAAGTTCTAAGCACTACATGCTTTTACCAGGAAACTTAGTAATATCTTTGCAAAAAATTAAATACTGTATAATTATTAGAATTTATTCAAAAATGAAAGAAATTATAATTAGTAACAATCTAATAGCAATTATAAAAAAAATCTTCCCATTTTATCAATTATATATACAGTAGGGAACCGATTATCCGGAACGATCAGGACCATCGCTATTCCGGATAACTGATTTTTCCGGTTTTCTGAATCGCAAAAAAAAAACAACATTTTTTTCATTGTCAAACTCAACTAAAAAAAAACTTTTGGGAAATAATCTTAAAAACAAAAATAAACGATGAAGTAATACACTAATGATTATTTCCAAAATGATCGTAAGGTAAACATCAAAAAGAAAGAAAAATCCTAAAATCTTATGAGGAAAAAAAAGTTTTTTTTTTTAAATGACGGGAATATTTATCGAATTTTGTTCCGGTTTTTTGGTTTTCCGATTTCCGGATAACGGGTTCTGTACTGTACAATATCTGCTACATTTTAGATTTTCAAATTCNAAATGTATTGAGTTCTAACAAAAAAAAATTTTAAAGCTCACAGTATGAACGGGTAAGAAAAAAGTACATATTTAAATGAGTAATATAAATTTGGATTTAAAATTTTAATTAAGGAAAATTTATGGGGTTTCATAAAAATTTGCCACCATTCCTAAAACCAGTGCCTTTTTATTTATATTCTATTAAAAAAATTAACTATTTAAATAATAATTACACACTGGTTAAATTATCTGTGTTTATTGGATTAATTTGGATTATTATTACAAATATTTATTTTGTTAAGATTATTCTCAACTGGTTAAATTTTTATAAGTTTCCATTTTTTTGGTGGGGATATATTAATAAATTTTGTAAGTGATTTTAAAACTATTTTTTAAATAATTACTTTTGTTTTGTTTGTTTTTAAAAATGTACCTTTAAATGTTTATTTTTTTCATAATTTTTAGTTTAAATTATGAAAAAACTTTTATAATGTTTATCAATTAATCAGTTTTTTAACTTTACTTTTTTCAAAAAAAATTTAGGCACAGTGATAGTTTTATAGCATTCCTTTAATTATTTTTTATAAACTACTTATTTTGATAAGGAGTGATAATTATTTTTTGAAATACACACATAAAATAGTACAATAGAGAACCAATTAACCAGGATGCTCGGGACCATCGCTATCCCGGGTGTCTGAATTTCCCGGCTTTTTGGATGGACCAAAATTGTCGTTAATCAATACATGCTGTTTTCAAATACATGATTCGAAACTCGCATGTCCTAATGATATCGTAGTTAAAGTAACAGAGTCGTCAAAATCATGTCGCAAAACATTGTATTCATAGGGAATAAAAATCGTTTAAATTTACGATAAAATTAGCATGAATAAAGCCTGTCAATAAGTAATCGTTTAAATGTGTGATTTAAAATTCACAAGTTATAATAAAAATTAGAATTTTTAAAATCCTGAAACAGAAATTGTTAGGAAAGAGTTAAGCATGTAAAATGAGAAGGTTGTAAAATTACGGCCATCAAAAGTCGATATTTATCGATATAAGCTTAACATTAAAGGTGATGACTGGATTGATTCTAAACTTTTCAGGACACAATTGTTTATTATTATGATATAAAACAGGTTAGATATACTACCAACTTACAGGCTTAAGGGCCAAGAAAACAGGTGTTCAATGAGTCACCCTTACTCACTGAGCTATGATTGAATAGAAACTACAGTAGGGAACCGATTATCCGGAACGATCGGGACCATCGTTATTCCGGATAACTGATTTTTCCGGTTTTCTGAATCGCTACAAAAAGCCGTTTTTTTTATTGTTAAACCCAACTAAAAAAAAAAAAAAAATTTTGGAAATAATCTTACAAAGAAGAAAAAACGATGGAGTAATACATTAATTATTATTTCCAAAATGATGGTAAGGTAAACATCTTTCAAAAAAGAAGGAAAAATCCTAAAATCTATGAGAAAAAAAAAATTTTTTTTTAAAAAATGTCGGGAAAATGTATCGAATTTCGTTCCGGTTTTTTGATTTCAGGATAACGGATTCTGTACTGTACTAAGTTGGTGGTGATGATGGGTATGATAGTTGGTACAAGACTCTTATTTCTCCTGACCCCCCGTGGCGGTGACATTGTCGCAGAACGTTACAGAGTCCTTGCAGAAAGAATTTCCCTTTAGAAAGTAAAAAATTTTGGTTTTCTTTTCTGCAAAATTTTAGAAGTTTTTTTTTCTCTAAAATTATATTGAAAAGATGCCTTTTTCACGCATCGGAGAGGAAAGAAATGTTCTTAATTTTTTTATTCTTATTTGAGAAGAATGAAAAATAAAGAGTATTGAAGCAAAAAGCTTTTTTTCTGTAGAAATGTTTGAAAGAATTTTTTCCTCCACAATTATATTCACCTTTTTTACGCATCAGAGGGGAAGAAATGCTCATGATTTTTTTTATTTCCTTTTGGGAAAAATTAAAAAACCTGGGTTTTTTTTTCTTTCACTGATTTTATGATTTTTAATTATTTAGTTATTTTTTTTTGTGATTTACAAAATAAGAAAAAAGAAATAATTCATGTGTTTTCCTCTTAAAAAATGTCAGAATACTGCCCATGATATTAGAATAAAAAAATATTGCATATTAATTTTTTTAAAAAAATACATACAATTTTATTATATCCAAATAGGCTTTTCTTTGTAAATACTAAGTTTCTGTTACTTTAAATATAATTAATAGCATGTATATTAGTTATTATTAAAAGTATCTTGCAGAAAGATATTAGTGCTAGAGAGGTTTGTCACAGAAAGCCACCAAAAATTCTGCCACAGGGCTCCTGACAGTGTAGAGAACTAATGATTATTTCTAAAATGATGGTAAAGTAAACATCTTTGGAAAAAGAAAGAAAAATCTTACAAGGAAAAAAATATAATTTTTTGAATGGCAGGAAAATTTATCAAATCTCGTTCTGGTTTTATAGTTTTCTGATTTCCAGATAACAGTTTCTGTACTAATATATACAGTACAGATGTACTGTGTGGCATATATATATACAGATGTACAGGGCAGCAAAAACAAATGAACCACCTTGAATTATAATATAATTTTCACATTCTAGGACTCATTCTTAATGATTTGAGGAGTTAATCTTGTGTATACTAATCAGTTAGTGCAGATGATATTTTCAGTTTCGAAATCAGGCTCAAAAACATGCTTTCTTTCAATAAACATAAGTTTTTTTTGACAGATTTGGATTTCTGACCCCCCCCCCCAAAAAAAAAAATTGTAGGGATTGTGGCAACCCTTTAGGGGGTAGCCGCAATCTGGGAAATATTGTCCCAATAGTTAGGTTGAGAGAGGGAGCCAAAATTTAGACCTCGTAATGTTAATTTTACTTTTCATCATATCTTGAGAGCTTTAATATAATTTTCTCCGGGTACTTGGACCCAGTACGTCTCTGTATATGTACCACAGGTGCTAGATGGCTTTTCTCAAATGAGGAAAGATTAACAATATTTGTAAATTTTTACATTGAAAATAATAAATTTATAAATCATATTTTTCTTCTGGAACTTTTAAATTATTTCTAGAAATTGGATTCTATTTTATAATCTAAACACTATTATTTAAGAAGTAATGATAAGGAATATTATTTGTCAAATACTTATTTAAGATTTTATTATTATAGATTCATTTCTGTTAAGAGATTTGTGCAATGGCGGGATTGTTTGGTGGTCGTACTTCAACATTTGACAAGTTATTCGGTAGTATTAATTTATCATTCTATGTATAGTAATTTATTTAAGAAAATTTTATGTTGCTTGTTTTATTTTTATAATATTGATTTGAAAACAAGCACCAATTAATGTATTTATTTTTACTGAAAACCATTTCAGTTGTAAATGTCCATTCTTCCAACAAGTAAGGGTTTGGAATCTATTTTCCTAATTTTTATTTTAAAAAATATTTCTGAAGAAACTCTAATATTAATATTAAAAAAACATTTTACTTTTAATGTGTTCGTACTTTTTTAAAACAATTTTATTTCAATTAATTTTTTGAATAAATTAAAACTTGATAAGAATAAAAATCTGTAGATTAAGACAGATCAAGTAACTTCAATTGAGGATATAAAGTATTGTAAATATCAAGTGCTTTTTAAGTAATAAATCAGTAAAACTTTTTCAATAAGACTGTAATTTAAAAATGCTATTAATTATAGAGTCAAACTCCACTTCCACTCCACGAAGTGAACCTTCAAGAGACCGAAATTTTGATTCACTATAACTGGGAGTTTACTATATCCATTCTACAAACAATTTTAACGAATGTTTCCAAACTCCTCCCTTTTATTGCTCATTATTGAAATAAATTACCAATAAAATGAAATACAAAATTAACTGAAAAATGATACGCAGTAACAAAAAATATTTTAACTTTTATTTTTTGTTACTCTTCGTCTCATGTAAAAATAAAAATAAATGAGTAATCTTTTGCAGATGAGCAATCCTCAAATTTTCCAACTCTGCGATAATTTTTCCTGACTTTATGTTTCTCTTTTTAAACCTGTCTAATCAGCCATCCTAGCACATAAAAGTAGTCTCACCAAATCGCTTAGCAAATTCATCAGCTTTGACTTGAATCATTTGTTCAGATACTGGAATATTGCGGCTTCTTCGAATGCTGAACCACTTCAGTAATGCTTCTTCAACATCCTTGTGATCTGGTTTAATTTTTATGGCCATCTAAGTTTTTTTTTATGAGCAGAAATTGTTAATTGCCTTTTGTTTTGTTTTTTCCATATGCTACAAATTATAGATTTCGATAATTTATAATCCCTGCAAATATCAGCTTGATTACATCCATTTTCAATTTTTCTCTTTCTGCCCATTTCATCTTCAATGGAGAACGTTTTACGTTTAGTGCTCACCATAGTTTGACACTTATGTTTTTTGACACTTATTTGCAGGATTCTTTAACTGAACTGAGAGTAAAAACGTGTTGAAAGGAGCGCCTTAACAACACAGTTTAGTGTCAACCCATTTGACCAATAATAACTAAGTACACATTCCAACACGCTGCCTCTGACAGGAAATGGATATTGACCATACTGACCCCTTACAGGTGCAACGTCTGATGGGTTTGGCCTTTGTTTAGGGATGGGAAAGAGAGATAAAAGAAGCAAACAAGAAAAAATGCTCATCCATATATTCTGTAGATGGTTTTAAAATTGGTATATGTATTTATTTTGTTGAAATTTCAAAATTATTACAAATATGAAGAAAAATTAATCAAAGACAGAAAAAGTTCTTAGTTTCCTTTCGTTTTTTTTTTTTTTGGTTCACTGTGTCCACAATAAATAACCTTAATACGTGTATAGCAAGACACTGGAGAGAGCATTTCAATCACTATATCTGGGAGTTCACTATAAGCCATGCTCACTATTGCAGGGTTTAACTGTATAATTATAGTCAGTCAAGGTATTAAATGACTGATAATATTTTTGCTCTTCAAAATTTATTATTTTACTCACGTAATTTCTTACTTCCTCCTCTGTGTCATCACCTTTCATATATTGTACATATGGGTCATTCTCAGAAAAACAGTCATTTTCATGTCCCCAGTATGCTTTGTTTATTTTTTGACTTATGAAAATAAGTTTTCAGGGAAAAGTGTCTGCTAGAATGCAGGTTAACAAAAGACTAAAAATAAAATTATCAATTTTCATTTTTTATTTATTTTAGATAATTAAAATGTACCAATATGTCCCCATACTATACAGTTCCACAGAGTTCAGAAAATAAATTTAAAATTTAATTTCTGATAAAAACAAAAAGCATTACCATAGCACTATTTTAAACTTTGTTTCTTATAACAACAATATATTTACTTACCACAATCCTCACAGAATAAAAATATTTTAATAAGAAAACTTTAGTAGTTTACAGCCAGCATCAAACCGACCGGCCTGTATAGAGGTTCTGGGTTCAAATCCCGGGCAAGACATGGATGTTCTTTCATTCTCTGTACTATCTGTCCTTACTGTGGGAGCAACGTTGGCCCACCTAATATGGTGCCCCTGAAAAAGTGGTCAACAAATCTGCCCTTCAGATGTCTGTATGACCTAGGTCATTCTCCAGGTGGACATCGGAAAAAAAAAGAAGAAAAAAAAACCAGCATCGTAGAACAAAATTGCAGTAAAATTGCAAAGGGAATGATTCTAGTATAATATTACCTGATAAAGCTAACATGATCTTACAGATACTTTTGATTGAAAAAATGAATTAACCTGATTAATTTCTATTAAAATTAATCAGGTATAAATTTAAATTAATTCTATTAAAATAATCTAATAAAAAAATCTAATAAAGTAATTAAATTGTTAAGCTTTTCTTTGAGAACTTGTTTTCACAAAAATTATTTTTAATATTTTCTGAGTAAATGAGTGTCCAATGATATCAAAGTTACTGAAAAATTATTTTTTTGCAACTTTTTTTTAAAACAAATCAGTTCTGAAAATGTAAGGTTTATAGAAGAAAGACCTGCTTAAACTTACTTATGAATTGTCAGTAAATTAGTTTCATCTCAACTTGACAGTTTAATTGTGAGATTAAAAACTCAGCATTTGCTAAGAACAAACATTTTGTATTGTAATCACCCTTTAGAGTTCTCTTTGCTTTTATAGAGTCAGTGCCTACAAGGACAAAGATGTGTCATTTTTATGAGCCATCATGTTCTTGAATAAAAAATAATGTACAGCTTTTATCCTTTATATTAAATTGTACTAAAATATAGGGTGCCAATTACATGGCCTGAGATTTGTAGACCCTTTTTTTTCTCAATGATTTTTTTCCTCCATTTTCCCAAAATTACTACAAAAGCCATTTTAATTTATTATACTTTTTAGTTAGATCTATGTTAAGTATGTTATTATCATTTTTTTTAGAAAAAGCCACTAGTCATCTTTTGTTGGAACCTGATTGGGAAAGCATTTTGAATATATGTGACAGTATTCGTCAAGGAGATGTGCCGTAAGTACATTTCTTCTGCTGAACTGAGTCATTTTAATTTGTTTTTATCATTGCCATTGTTATATATCAGTAAGTTTTTTATTATTTATAATTTTTTCTTTAAGGGTGTGAAAATGTTGCGAATATTTGTATATTAATTTTTATAATTATGCAATAATATTTTTTAAATTATTCACCTTAGCTCATTTAGTGTGATTATTTGGGTTATTTTGCTTTTTTAGGGGGCAGGGAGAAGAATTCCATCTTATAGATGCCCAGTAATGCTTACATTATAATTTAAATTTATAAAAAGAAAAAAGAAACTTTTTAAAATTTATCTACAAAAGGAACTACTTAAAATGTGATGTGTATAGATTTGATTGTATGAAGATTACTAAAATGAATTTTGCTTAAATGTGTTAGATCTGCTAGGAAATAAAAGTAAAATAAATTTTTTGATGTATGATGGACAGCTAATCATATTTTCATTTTGTGACATAGCTAAACTAACTGTTAACCAAGTTGTCATGAAAGCCACTTATTTGCTTTGAATGTAAAAATGGTGTTTCAATCAAAGCAAAAATTCTGAATCGGATTAGTTCTGATTCTAAAAAACCTCTTCAGAACTCTGAAGGGGTTTTTCCCTTCTCCATAAATACAGAAAGCAAATCTCATTTCTTAATAGAACTAGTTGATCCTCCTTTATTGCTTCAGGAGATCGCCTTACTTGTGAAACAAGCATGAACATCAAACCAAAACAGTTAAGAGGCTGTTGGTGTTGAATAAAAATGCTTTTCGAATGACAAAGAATATTTGTTGGCATGGTCATTTTGAAAAGACATGATATTTAGAGTTTTGAGTATAGAGATAGCTCACAGTGATATAGGGTGTTGACGCATGAAATTAATATCCTTACCAAAATATATTTATTTGAAATGTATACCTATTTCTGAAATATCTCAGTACCTAACATAAATACATAAATATAATATAATTTTATTTACACTCATAAAAGCAATCTGTGTAAAATTATAATTAATACCTAAGAATACATTTCCTTCAATAATTGAAGAAAGATTTATGCAGTTTGAATCTTCTCAGAAAAGTGCCATTTTATTTCATATTTTGTGATACTTTTTTTAATCCAGGAAAATCTCTGAAATAATTGGGTTTAAAAACACTTCATATCTTACAAAATATTATTATAAAGACACCATCATGATTTGTAACCAAATGAATCCCATAAAATGAAATAATAAAGGAGTATCCTTTTTATTCGGAAAACTTTTTGTCGTTACAGAGGGAGTGTGCACCAACTTTTGCACAAATTTGTACTTAAAGAAATGGAATTTCTGTTTTCTTGATCATATCCAATACATGAAAATCTTTTTAGATTATTGTAAAAACTAAATATGTTAAGTTTCATGTAATTGAAAAAGTACTTCAAATTGTTCTCAATATTTCCAGTTGGGAATCTAAAATGATTTCAAGTTATTTAAAAACCAAGTTACACACGTTATCATGGTTGTATTTTAATATTTTATAGTAAAATACCGCTACAATTGTACAACAATAGATATTCAGACCTGCCAACTCTCCTACTTTTAGCAGGAGTCTCCTGCTTTTGCCTCAAATCTTCGCCCTCAGGCCTTCAGGGTGTTTTCTCCTGCTTTTTTCTATTTAGTGCAAGATAGAGGAAAAAAACAACAATTTGTGCAATTTCCTTCCCAACTTGTGCTTCAGATCATGCTGGGCATTTATTTAGAAAAACTTTGCCCCATAGCAACATCACTAAAAATTACGTTGAGTGTGAACCAAAACAGCAGCAATAACCAATGAAATGGCAAAATCGGAGATATCTTGGACACCATTAGGCAAGATGTTTTTTCACTTTCTATAGATGCCAGGTTTTTTTTAAATAATGCTGAATCAGCAACATCTGCAGTTTTAAAACAGTAGCAGTTAAAAAAAAATAAGAAATGCATTTATAAAGTATTGTATTCATTATTGACATATTTTGTTAGTTTTGAACTTCTTCCTAAATTTGAAAAAATCAAAAGATATGTTTTAATATAATTCTATAGAACCTTATATTTTATAGTAAGAACACATATCTTTATTAGTCAGTGTCAGAATCTTATTGTGGTCTATTTTATGTAATGTAAATAATATATTTTGAAATAAACTTCTTGTAGGAAGTGTGAATCAGGTTTAATTTTCAATATTGCGCTATGTCGTGATACAGAAAGAGTCTCCTGCTTTTTTATTTTCTAAGGTTGGCAGGTCTGGATATTTCAAGAAAGTTAACCCATAACTTATAAGTGTGTTTTACAATAGTAAAATGTATTATTGCCATTTCATACATTGGTTAAATTTTAATTTCTGTATTAAATTTGATTTTTCTTTTGTATCACTTAGTACAGTACAGAACCAGTTATCCGGAAATCAGTAAACGGGAAAACTAAAAAACCGGAACAAAATTCGATAAACTTTCCCGCCATTTTAAAAAAATTTTTTTTTTTTTTCCTCTTAAGATTTTAGGATTTTTCTTCCTTTTTTGAAAGATACCATCAGTTTACCTTACCATCATTTTGGAAATAGTCATTAGTGTATTACTTCGTTTTTTCAAGATTATTTCCAAATATTTTCTTTTTAGTTGGGTTTAACAATAAAAAAAAACTGCTTTTTGTAGCGATTCAGAAAACCGGAAAAATCAATTATCCGGAATAGCGATGGTCCCGATCGTTCCGGATAATCGGTTCCCTACTGTATATTAAGTGCCAAAAATGAATGCAAGGGAAATCTGTATTTTAATTGAACATTAAAGAAAAAAAATGCCAGATTGGGTGTCAAAGATTTAAATCCTGATCTTACTAACTTCATTTTCTTCTCAAAAAATTTATTTAAATCATTTAAAAAAATCATTTGTCCTTTTTTGAAAGATCTCGAATTTTCAAATCAACAAAGTCATTAAATAATAATTCAATGGTTTAAAAAAAAAAATTTTTTTTTAAAGCAATTTATATAGCATTTTGTTACTCACTGAATTTATATATTTTAGATCTAAAAAGGTACTACTTTTAAGAATTTAAAGTGGTTATATTATTAATTGTCTTATAATTCTATGCTGGTGATTCTTATAATCTTTAATTAAAATATGTATGAAGCATATAAAGATAAGTATATCAAATTTGTCCATTTTGCAATAATTGAATGAATTATTGATTATGTAAAAAAAATAAGTGTCCTAGAATAATCTAACATAAAATATTTAATAATTATTAAAACTTCAACTTTTGAAAAATTACTTTGAAGATTTAAGTGAGAAAACAAATAATTTAAGAATTCAAACTAAATAAAATAATGCTCTTTTATTTTTTTAATTTTTACTGAAAAGGTTTTAGATTTTTTTTTTCCATTCACTTCCTAATTCTAACACCCTACTAGCTCAGAAAGTAAAATTTAAGTTGATTACAAGGCAATCTTTTATTTAATTGCCTTATCAGGGTTTTCAAAAGTGCACTTAATTTTTAAAAAATACTCTCCATCTACCAAGATAAAAATCAGATGCAACTTTTATTTAAAACCCTTTTAGAATCATAGGTCAATCAATTTTAACAACTAATTTTGTGGATATTTCTTATGAATATCCATTAATAATTTTTTAAACATCAATTATTTAACGCCAAGTTACGTAAACAAAATTCCTGGCATGTATTCGTAAAATACAAAGATAAAATAATGAATAAATAGTTATTATTAAAGTTACTTTTGTTATACTGAAATTAATTTTTTATAGTAATTCGAAGAAAATGGGAGTAAGATTGAAAATAAAGGCTTTATATAATTTATATAAATAAAATGCATACAGTTTATATAACTAAAATGTCTCCTTATTTTAAAAATATCTTTGAATAATAAACTGTAGCAGTATTATTGTTCAAGTAGCAAAATGTCATCGAAATTTAGAATACTGTCAATAACTTTTGTTCAGAATAGTTGCAGTACATGTACTGACATATCTATCAACAAATGCATTCTTGCTATTATAAACATTGATAATATTTACTGATGTTTTTTAAGTATTGTACGGATTATTTGTGTATAATTTATGTTGTAAGAGCATACAAAATCTGTTATTACTTATATTAGAATTTTGTAATGCTTAATAATGAAAAAAAAAATATTAGTAGGCTATACTCTTCTGAATCTTATCACAGTTAGCCTTTTTTATGCTAATATTTTTCTATTTATTATTATTATTAACATTGTTCTTTTGTATTTTAGACCAAAATATGCTGTTTCCTGTATAAAGAAGAAACTTTATGCTACTAATCCTCATGTGGTTCTGTACACTTTACAGGTTATTATTTTCTTTTAATATGTTCTAAATTATTGTTGTAAAATGTGACATATAAAATCCCTTCACAGTGTTTGATACAATCCCTTCTTGAGTTGTCATGGTTTTTTGAACGCAGTAAACTAGTTATAGTTTACTACGCTCTTAAGTTTTAAAATGTGGAGTCAGACAAGGTGATGTTGGATGTCAAAATGTAAAATCATATGTGCCACGTTCTTTCCAAATTTAAAGTAGAATTAGCTTAATGTTTAACGTGATCTCCTTTTTAAAAAAAACTCAGTACAATACTTTACAATGAATACAATAAATACACCTACACAAATACACTGAAGGTCAAATTAGTTACGTCATTCCTCTTTTATTTTAACTGTTCAAATTTACATTTAACATTTTAATTAAATATTCACAGAAAGATTTTAAAATTATTTATGCAAGTTTTTGTAACTTTCAGTGTTAAATAGAATGTAAAGAATAAATTCAAATACGTCAAGACAAAACCATTTTCATTTAGGCATGCTGCCACTACCGAATCAAATTTAAAATAGAAATTGAACTTTACCATCAACCTTTATTCATATTTCATGTTAAAATATGAGTAGAAACTAATATAAAATTGTTCATTGATATACTCGCTTTTCATGTAATATTTAATCAGGGTGAATATCCTTTACTCATATGGTTTTTCTCATTAAATACATAAGGCTTTTAATTTAATTGTTTTCCAACCCTATTCATTCTTTCTGAAAAAAAGTTTTGTTTAATTTACATAAATTAAATTAATATTACGTGCAAATCCTGGGCAATCAACTAATAAAATTAGTTCTTAAATTTTGAGTAATTTTATAAAACTTAGTAATTTTATAAAAAATTAGCAACCTTCTCCTACATTAAATTGAAATAAAAAAATCTATTTAGTAAATGTTTTTAATTTCTATAAAAGTCATTGAATTAAAATGTTCTATTTTAAAATGACTTTTTTTCTAATTATAATTTCTGAGTTATCCTGTTTCATATATTACCTTTACGCGTATCCAATATTTGGTTGAATCCAAAGCAATGAACCAATCAGATCAGTTTTTAATTTCAGCATGAACACACATTAAAAAAAAAAATTCTCCTCTGTTATACTTGAATTTCATATATTTTATAACTTACCAATTTAAGTAGATAATTTATCTCAAATTAATTGTAATATGCTATTATCTCTCAACTCTATACATTTTTTTAAAACATTTTTCTGTGTTTTTTTCTGCATTTTGTTGCTGTTTTCACTTGATTAAATTATGTTAGTGAAAAAATCTATATTTTTTTTGATGTTCATAGTATTTGTATTGTTCCTTGTTTGCAATATTGATATAATATCACAAAGTGCTAATTTTTTCCAAGTGTAACAGTGGTTTGAGAAAAGTGTCACATCTTTTTGTTATTAATTTGCCTTAATTTAATTAATTGATCAATTTTTTCATTTTTTTCCTCCTTTATTATAATTTTTTATTGCATTATTTTTTGTTTTCTGAGACCTTATTTCCTCTGTGTATATATTCCATATATCTACCATTTATGTATATTTGAATTTTTCATGAACATTAGTCTCAAAAAAAGAAAGAAAGAAAAGGAGAAAAACAAAAGGACGAAAAGAATAAGAAAGAAACTTCTTTAAAAAGCTTTTTTAGTTATGTATTATCATGAGGAATATTAAATTTATTTCTATAAATATTTTTTAAGGATTTACATGCATCTGTGCATTTGTAATCTTTCTGAATAAATATTATTTGTATTAATGCAAAATTTGAAATTGCGAATGGCTGCAGGTTCAAATCCCTCTCAAGGAAGGGATTTCTCTGTGTGTTGTCCTCTATTGCATAACGTGTGAACGGGTATCTGTGGCAGTGTGGCGTGGGTAATGTTGCTCGCCTCTGTGACTTTTGTTCACAGGTACCCACCAGGTAATGATAAATGAGCAACACCTCTGGCATCTTCTAGGCAAAGAACGGAAGTTCAATGCCTGCCGTTATTAAAAAAGGGTCTTAGATATCTATGCAATCCTGAACAAACCTACATTTGACATTGCACAAACTTTTTTTTTCTGTTTTGTATAAAAATGATATTTTTTTAATCACTTATTCCACACTAAGTCAAATGTTTTTTGTAACGAATACACATTTGATTTTTCCTCTTAAGCATCTTGCTTCTACTTCGAGTTGTAGCTTGTAAGAATCTTTTATTAATTTTTTTTAAGAAGTCAACTTCTGAAACCTTTCTTCTTCTTTTTATTCTTCTCTTCTTTTATTTTCTAATCTTCTTCTTCTTTTTATTCTTCTTCTTTTAAGAATCTTCTTTTTATTTTCTAAGATGCCAACGTAACTTCTTAATTAAGATAACTCCTTGAATATGCAAAAGATGTTTTTTTTTCCTTCTTTTTCACAAGATTTTTCCTTAATGCTTAATATGTATTTCATCTCTTCATTAATTTGATGAATAATCACTATCTTCCCTTATTTTTTCTAAAATTAGTTTTATAGAGTTTTAATTAAATAATGTCTGAACTATTAGGAAGCTCAAATTCTGTTTAACATTTGTATCAAATTCTGTTTAGCATTTATATCACCTTAAGAATTTTGTCTAATTTTAGGTATTGGAATCTTGTATGAAAAACTGTGGCAGTCCCATTCATGCCGAAGTAGCATCCCGGCCATTCATGGAAGAGTTAAAAGATTTAATTAAGGTGAAGATTTTTTATTACCTTTTATATTTGTTTGCTTATTTCTTCATTCCTCCTTTTTTTTGTCAGCCATAGTTTCTTGCACAGTGCATTTTTCTAATCTTAAGCTCATATTATTGAATGTTATTTACTATGAGATGTATAAATGTACTTGCAATTCTTTTGTCTTGAATTTGTATTCTTAATGTAATAAAAAAAATTTATAAGATGTTCTTGAATCAAAATAAATGGAAAAAAAATTCTTTATATCATTAAAGCTAAATAAAATAAGAGTTGTGTTATGAATGAAACTTTAATTTCTTTGAACAAAAAATTTAACCTTTACGAAAATGTTTAAGTAATCTTATATATCAATATTTTCACCTTTTTTAAAACAAAGCAAAAAGTGAAACTTTGGCACATATTAAGTGTCCTTTCTAATTGCCCAATATTTGTGTTTAGAATAAAAATGTATGTTATTATTTGAAAGTGATTTTTTGCTTTTTCAGTTTATATTTAGACTCTCATATTTCTGAATGTATTTAATCGTTAAATTCAATCCCTTTCTTTAGGCCACTACCAATGAAAATGTGAGGAATAGAATATTGGAGTTAATTCAGGTTTGGGCTCATGCCTTCAGAAATGAACCAAAGTATCGTGCTGTTCAGGATATATTCAACATGCTAAAAGTGGAAGGTAAATACACTTCATTCACACTATTGTCAAATCATTGTTTTAATCTTATTTAGCTTGCATAGAGTCATAAAAGGAGGGCTTTCTAGGTTTGAATTATCAGAAATTACACAAAAATATTTTTACTGATATTTTAAAAATTTTATAGCGTGTATTTACTTTTATTTCAATCAAAGTCAATATCTTTCATGTTTAAATTGATTTTATGTTTTCTTGAACTTCTATTTTTGTCATGATATTTTTCTCTGATATATCTCCAGGTGCCTCTTTAAATATTTTTTATTCTTCTTACTTAGTCAACCGCATGCTAAAACATTATTATTCACAGCACTGGCATTCCACTAACCTCAATCAAATTGGCTAATCTACCAGAAAAAACATTTGCCAAATAAAAACAATTTTTAGCACAATTTTCTTCCCCACCCCTAAGTTACTGATCTAAACTTAACTATTAGTTTATTCAAACAACTGAATGAGTTCTAAAAAAAGTATCAAATTACAGAAACATATAATAAGTAACATTATAAAATATATTGAAATAAGTAAATTTTTATTTTATTTTCCAATTGAGTTAAAAAATTCTAATTGAATTTCTAATTTCTTTTCTAATTAATTGAGTGAAATAAAGCTATGTGGTCAAGGAAAAAACTAAAGAAAGAAAATTTTTTATTTTGAATACAAAAGCTAGAAATTTTTTTAATTGTACATCTAATATTTTGGCCTATATTATTGTTTGTTACATTGCCAAATGAGATGTTTTGGTTAGAACTCTGGTCTACAGTGACAAAATTGGGCTTTGGAAAAATTTTTATTTCCGTATTTTTCTCTAATTGTGATCCAGAAGTATCTGGAAATGCAAGGTCCAGGAATTTCAAGAAATCAATAATCACATTTATGTATAAAAATTCTTGTTATTTATTTAAAAATATTATTAACTACAATTTATACTTGGCAAGAACTACAATTTATCTTTTTCATTTGTAAATACCTTTTCTGGTAGAATAATAAATGTGATTAGAGATAAAATTAAACTTATACATAATTATCCATTTAAATCAAGCTGCATATAATTTATTTAGAATTTCATGTTATCTAAATATCGATGATTTAAATTTATAAAGACATAAATTTTTTTTAATTTGTCATTAATGATTTTACTCAAGAAATTTTCAGGATTTTTGAGTTGGGCTTACAATTACCCCTTCATAATTCCGGTTTCGTTTGGATTATGGTTCTTTCCTCTTTTATGAGTGAATATTCTAATCTACACACTCATATTGCATGTCTAGTTCTTTAGGAATAAATAATTCCAGTAATTTCTTTTCAAATATCTTAATAGGTTTTTGAAATGATTCATAAAAATATTTGAGATGCATGTTAAGATTTGGAATTTAGAAAAAAGGCATTTAAAATGCTTCGGAAACCAGAAAGAAAAAACATTTTGACAATTCAAAATATTTTGTGAAATCTAAGATCACCAAGAAATGTGTTTGAATAAAAGAAGTTTTTTCTACAAACAACCTATCCAGGGTTCCCACGGTCCTTAAAAGTCCTTAAAAACTGCTTAATTTTTATTTTGGAAAATAAGGGCCCTTAAAAGTACTTACTTTTGGTACAAGGTTTTTAAAAGTGCTTAACCATGCATCGAGAGTAGAGCATTTTAGAGAAACTAGAAGGAATGTGTGTGAGGGAGCTACTTTTAAGAAAACATGTCCTTTCATTAATATATTATTCCTTTTGCCTAGAATGATACTCTATGAGGAGAGTGAAGCATTCCAAATTAAAATAATAGTGTGTGGACAAGGGGGATACTGGACATGGAATCATACCATTTTTTGTGGGCGGGGGCAGTTAATTCTAAGTAGAAGACCCCAAGTTATCCTTTAAAATCAACAGAAAATATAGAACAACCTAAAGCCCTAAGATAAGAAGTTTCAGAAGAAATGTTTGAACTAGAATCCATAACGAAAACTAAGCACACTTGTAACAAATTTAAATCTGCTCAATTAAAAGATCCCAAACTTTTTGTTATTAATGTCTATTAGATTAAAATTTAAATTTAGATTTTTTTTAATCATTTTGTTCAATTAACATTGCAACTTAATATACTTTTTTTTTGGTTGCTTTAAAATTAGTCCATGTTTCTTGCTAGATTGTGTAGTAATATTATGTAAAGTTAATTCTTAATTTCTTAATAACAGTTTTGACTGGAAATTTTTTTATGTAAAGCTCATAATAAAAGTAAATATAAAACATTTGCTGTTTTGTAATAATTTTAAAATGGTTAAGTTACATACTGTATTCAATATGTTTTTCCAAACTTTTCAATATTGTTTTTACAACATTACCTGATAAGGTGATATTGCCGGATTACTTTATAATAAAAGAATACCACTTTCAGTTTTAAACTGTTAATTTAGGATAAAAATAAAATATCAAATCATGCTAATAGTAGAGAAAAATATTAAGAATGATAGAGGATGATAAAGAAATATTACAAATAAATATCTGTAAATGATGAAGAAAAAAAATAATTATCAGAATTTGTTAATTAAGAAACCTTACCAATTTTCAGGCCATAGGAATGTGTATATAACTTTGAAAAATCATTTTGACTCTTTTATTTATGTGTTCCACTGAAAACTAATATAAAAAGCATATTGGTTTAAAAATTATAAATCTTCTCAAGCATAATTGTATTTTTATTCTATAAAATATAGATTACAATGAATTTAAAGGCCTAATAGAAAAATAGTGGAATGATTTAAGGTGCTTAGATATTAGTAGGTCCTGTATTTATTTGAAATAGGGCTTAATTATACATGTCATAGTTAAGAAAACTACTTTCGTGCGTAACTATAATTGAACTTTTTAGTATTAAATTTTTTAATATATACCCATGTAACATTCTATTAACAGAAAAGAAAGAATTTTTTTTTGGCATAACTGAATATTAATCAAAACTGCTCATAACTGAAATTGTGACACAGTAAAATAAAGAAACTTGTTCTAATAATTTTTTCGATGTTTTTTCCAAATTTCTTTATTTCTTCTTTTTTTCATAAACGAAAAAAAAAAAAAATTTGAATCTTAATTTCTGCACTTTAATTTTAATGAAATCATTGAAAATGGAATGCGGATTAGTTTCATACATGCCATTAACTCTTAACAATCTGAAAATATTTTTACATAAGATCCAACCCGGGTAGGCAAAAGTTGCCTGTTCCTACTTTAGTGAACCCTGTTAATTAATACAATTGTATCGGTACTTGCATTGTAATAAAATTGTTTTTTATTGAATATAAATATAATTTTTTATAACTTTGTATATATCTTTCTTACGAAAGGTCATTGTCACTGATTGCATATGTATATTCGATGATAAACAATTATACTATTTTTAGGTCCCTAATTTTTCAAAAAAATCCTTATTTTTTTCAAAAAAAGTCTTTAAAAGTCCTTAGTTTTTGCTATGTTAAAAGAGTAGGAACCCTGCATCAAACGCATAAGGAATTCAATATTTGTTTATGATTATTTCAAAATTGTGTGGCAAGTGTCATTTGGAAAATTTGTAGATATTTTAATATTAGAAAAGTTTGCTGAAATGGTTTTTCTACTGTTGTTGTACGTGCTGAATTTTTTTGATTTTTAAATACAGTGAAACCACGATTTTACGTTTTCGGTCGGACTAGCGATAAAAAACACTCAAAGCGCAATAGTGTAAAATCGGGATTAGGAAAAATTCATGCATATTTTTAAAAAATTGACACCTACCAGTTAAATTAATGGAAAAAATTAGTAATCTTTACTTCATTTTTGTTTTTAGCTACAATTTCATCTACAGCTCGTTCAGTACTAACAATTTTTTGCAAATTTGCTTCTTGATTTACATTTGCAAGTAAAAATTGTTTTAGAGTTTTTATGCTTTGTATTGCTTGATCAGCTGTTGGCACGTCTTCAGTTATTTCATTCAGCACTATCGTCAGAATCGAGCATTAAATCACTTATGGAAGGGATTTTTGAAGTAATGAGATCCGTGTCACAGTCGATGTATGTACCATCAACTTCCAAAAGATCCTCAACTTCCGGCACGCTGCCTTCTTCTTCTTCCAAAACAGCAGCGCCCTCGTCCGATAAATCCTGCTTTATTGAATCCATTGATAATGCACTTTCGGTCGACACTGTCCCAAGCTGAAGATATCAAATTAAGAGTCTCAAGAACATTAATTTTTGCTTTAGAAGCATCCTGAAAGTCACCAAAATCAAGAAACATTAGAGATTTTCTAACCAGTTGCTTCCGGTAGCTCTCTTTAAATGATCGGATAATTCCTAAATCCTGTGGTTGAAGATGGCTCGTACAGTTAGCTGGAAAAAACTCTATTCGCATGTTTTTCAATTTAAGGTTTAAATGAGCAGTGCATTGGTCGAGGAATAAAATTATGTTGTGCTTTTGAAAACTCATTTTCTTATCCAGTTTTCAAAGAAAATTTTCAAATAATGTTTGAGTCATCCATGCTTTTTTGTTTGAAGCGTAATTGGTAGGAAAACTCTTGATATTTTTGAAACACTGTGGTTTCTCTGCTCTACCGATCACTAGAGGCGTTAACTTTTGGCTTCCATCAGCATTTGCACAGAGCAAAACAGTCAAGCGCATTTTTGAAAGCTTTCCTCCATGGCAATTTTCACCTTTAATTGTCAAAGTCTTGTTTGGCAATAGGTTGAAAAAGATCNGAACAGTAACAAATATGAAGTACCCGTAACGGGATAGTTATAATTTTGTAAAACAAACTAGAAAATTCCATAACGGCTTATAATAAAACTCAAATTCCAAAACAAAGTTTAAAAAACCCAACAACTCTGTTGTTCAAAAAACTGTCCGGTGCTTCTAATTTTATCGTCTGCTTTTATTTTTTTATTATCTCTTTATGTGTTTGGTTTATTTTATTCATGCTTTTGCTAGCCCGTTATTTTTGAATATTTTTACTTTTATTCATGCTTTTGCTAGCCAATTATTTTTTTAAATATTTCTGGACTTTACACTATTATAAATAAAAATGAGCCAAATCGTTTTTTTTCGTTGTTTTTATTGTCTCATGATTGAGGATGCGACCCACAGTTTAAGAAACTCTGATATAGAATATTATTAGGAAAATTACAGAATTGAAAGAAAAATGTAGATTAATACAGTATGAGTAATGAATTTCGAAAAAAAAGTAGATTTTATAACAGTGAAAGTGAAAGCAATATTATCATGGTTACTTAATTTAGTGAGTGAACAGAAAGCACAGACTTTATTTCTATTCGTTTGAGGCGAAAGATGAACGTAGCATTATAGGTAGATTTAAGGGCTTACAATTTCAAGGGCAAACTAAATTGACTTCTGAAATAGTTTCGTTGTATTCCTTTTTATTCATATATATTAATCAACTTTAGACAAAGTATATGGAAAATGTAGTGCTAAGAGAATTCCCAATATATTTACTTAAATCCACTTACAAGGGTTAATTTGAACTAATATGAAGATAAATATGGTTATATTTGTGTGTATAGACTAACATCTTATAACATTGATTTTTCATTTGGATCTATATAATGACCTGTTTTCTATCAATAAATGATAATACTTTACACTAGTTTCATTTAATAACTAATATACATTAATTTAATGAATTAAATTTATTTTTTTCATAATAACATGATAGACTTGATTGATTTTTATGTTTTAACCACGAAATGGAATATAAAATTTTATAATGTAAAGTAGTAATGGAATTAAAACTAAAAAAAAAAAAGAAAGAAAACATTACAGCAGGTTAAGTGTGTTTCTTACTTTTGCCTTTAGGATTTTCTTGTCCAAATTTCATGTAGTACATATAACGGTAGATCATTCTCCATGGCGGCGGGCCATGATGGTGGCTCGCCCCTTCTAAAAAAAATTCCACCGGACCTCCAACACACCCCGGACTCGGTTCTTTCACCCACGGACATTCATGATCCGGATCGGAAGGGCCGGGTGGAAAATTCCGCCCTCGCGCGCTGCGGTCCGGCTGCGGAGACGCGATTCCATTGAGAAAAGGGGGGAAAGAAGTTAGTTTCACTGCCATCTGGTTGCAAGAAACGGAACGAAATTCGATCGTCTGAATTCTACACCGGAAGTGAAAGATTGAGTGAAGGTATGAAACACGTGACTAAATAGAAATATAGCATCGGAATGGCAAGAAACGTAGACGTCAACGAAATCGAATATCTATAATTAAATTGTTCAAAGGAACAATCGCGGTTTGAAGACAGACATTTGCATATCTTCTAGAAAAATATGTGAACTGTTTGCAATTTCAAATTAATATTGAAATGCACAGGTTTCGACTTTTCTACAGTGAAAAGTTTTCGGAACTTCGGAAATGAACTGCGGAAGCAGTTCCGGGGGTTGGCGAGCGCTAGCGAGCAGGGAGCGAAGCCTCCTAGTTTACTATAATAGGGTTGTACTTTTGAAACCAAATTCACGTGATACTGTTACGGACTGGTTCCTTTCTGTCCTGCCAGTACAGTTTTCGAGACTGGCTGTCATTCGCGAGGTCTTTACGCGATGATTCTGGAATCCTAGACGTTCTGTCGTCTTTGAGACAATTCGAGAATTTTGAACGTTTTTCTGTTGTACAGAATTGTGATACTTCCGTTGAAGAAAACGTTTCTAGCATAACAAAATCTGATGAATGTGAAAGTGGCCCTCAAAGTGTTACTTCCCACCCATATGACATTGGACTTTTTTTAGAAGATATTACTTTAAGTTCTTAAACTTAAAAAATCAAATCAAAATTTAACTAAACAATGTTGTCTAAATAAAAAGTCAAAATTGTCTAGCTGTCTAAATTAGGGAAATAATAGTGCTGTATTACAGACTCGAATTTCTTTTAGTAGTTTCAGAAAATTATGAACACCCCCCTTGAAAAAATTCTGCGTACGCCACTGTTCGAAATTCTTGATGAAGAAAATTTAGAAGATTGGTTTCAAAGTGATGCATGTGAGTATGGCTTCCAGTATTTGACTGATGAAGACATCGTTATGTTGTTAAATCAAATAGTGATGATAGTAACTGATGCAGAAGATGTAGTAAATGAATGAAATACAATTTCTCATTCTGCTGCTCTGTGGAAACTTTATTAGATTATATGGGAGGATTTGATTACGGTGACATTAATGCGGTTCGTAAAATATGTGTATCGATATATGGCGAAGACGCATTACACATTTTTTAATAAGGAAAATTCCTAGTTTGATGTTATGCATGCAAATGTCAGTAATTTTTATATTTTTTGTACTGATATTGAATTTTTCTTTAATGAAAGGAGTTTTCGGATTATCCGTGTTTTTCGATTGTCCGTGCGACCTGTCCCGGTGATTAACCCGGATAATCGGGAGTGCACTGTATATTAAATGGATGGATAAGAAAATGTATGTTTTTCAATAAAATAATTGAAGTATTTGAATGTGAATATTAACACTAAATAATATTGTGTTTCAAATTAGGCTACAAGTTGCAAATTTTGAAGGAAAGTGATGCAATGTTTGTTGCTGATACTGCTCCTGACTGGTCGGACGGAAGTTGTTGTCATCGATGCAGAACTCAATTTACTGTTATTCAAAGGAAGGTAATCTGTTGGAGAAACCCTAACCAAGATAATACCTTTTTTTTTAAAAAAATTGTTTAAAATACCGATAATATTGGCCTCTGAGAAGAGCCCAAATTTATAAATACCAGTATATTTATGAATTTAATATGTGTTTGAGATCCAAATGAGTTTTGTTTACAATGATAGTTGTTTGTTGATTACTAAGAAGAAAAGTTCATCCATTTGAACATGCTATTTGTTATTAAAATCATTGCATTTTAGTTTTATTAATTTGGGAAGTTTCATAAATTAACATTTCTGTTCATGGTTTTAGATGTTATTTTTTAATCATGTTTTTTTTACTTGTTTTTAAAGCTGTCTCTTAAACTACGAAAATTTTGCCAGAAATATGTTTTTTAAAGTAATTTATTTTAGAAAACTCTTTTTGCATATAAGTAATACATTATTCTTTATTTGCCCTTATATTTAGTTGGACTAATGTTGCATTCCTAAATGATAATAGTGTGTTAAGTATTTAAATAAATAAAAAAATTATGAGTTTTTATATTTGAAATTACTAATTAATTAAATAAGTATTTTATTGATTGTTTATTTAAATAATTTATTTCTTTATTAATAAATTATTTACTGATATCACAATACTTTATTAATGTTCATATGATTTCAAGGGCATAAAACATATAACTTAATTTTAATATTTAACAGAGTTAGCAATTTTCTTCCACTGAGGAAAAAAACCTGTTTTGGGAGAAATAGGTTTATTGCTAATGAAAGAAAGGGCCCTTTTCATTTTAAAATTTCTTGTTTAACAAAATTTATGGATCTCAAAAGGATTTATTGATCTATTATTTACAAAATATTTTATTTATTTAGTAATAAATTATATATTCATATTAATAATTTTTTTCACCTCAAGAGAAAGTTTTATAATTTAATTGTCAGTGTTAAATATCACATCTCTATGTAATAACTAATTTTTGAGAAAATTGAAATTAAATATTTTTTAATAAAAGGTGTTATTCAAAAAAGTATTTATTGGATACTGTTTCAAATCAAATACATATAAGTAATAGCATTAAATTTGAAAAGAAAAATGTTTTTTTTTTTTTACATAAATACTCGAAGTTATAGTCTGATTTGGAAATAATAAGTGAGCGTACAGTTAGCAAAAGCTTACAGTTTACCTTTAGTATATCTGAACAATATTTTATAATCATTAAAGACCTTTAAAAAGCATTCTTAACTGTACATGTAAAATATGATACTAAAATAAGGCTTTGCAGATTGATAAACTTTTCTACTTTATATTTTAGATCTACTTAGAAATTTCATTTTAGATTAGTTATTTAATTTAAATAAATACATTTTGACTGAAAAATTAAGTTTTAACATAAAAACTAAATGTATAAACTGACATACATTGACATATTTTGTTATATAAACTATTTCAAAACTCATTTCAGACAAATTTATATTGATTTATTAACAATATCATACCCACATGCGTCTTTGCGCCTATTTGCCCTCTCATTAACTGACAGAAACCCTCCTTTTTATTACCACGTTTATATAAACTTGCCTTCGTGTATGTCTGTCCGGGTGGAATTTTGTAATCAGTTTTAAACTAACTTCCCGACTAGCTACAAACTTCAAATTTGGCAGTTCAGAATTGGATGACAATGCATGAAAATGAAGAGAAAAAAGACATACAAAGTAAAATAAAATTAAAATTTAAAAAAAAAATTATTTTCGAGATTGTCTTTTGTTGTCGATTCCATTATTTCAAATTAGTATTACATGTCAGGTGAAAAGATTTTTATTGTCGGAGTATTTTTATTGGCTGAAAAATCACGTGGTAGGATCCAGTTTTTCCTCATTCATTTCCAGATTGTTTTGGTTGTCATCAGCATAAAACTAATGAAAGTCGTAAAGGTATTGTTTTTCTATAAAGATTTTTGTATCCCTAATTTAAAATGAAAGTTCTATTATTTTAGTAGTGGTCTTGTAGTAGTCTTGACTACTCTTGACTAAGAAAAATAATCTAAATAAAAATATATATTTTTAAAAACCACGTTTTTTGTAGTGAAGAATAATAATTAAAAAGTAATAATTTTTAAAAAATATTAAATAAAAATTAAAAAAATTATAATTTAAAATAAAAAAATTCAAAATAAAAAATAATATTTTTAAAAACCACGTTTTTGTAGTGGAGAATAATAATTAAAAAAAAATTGAAAAACGAAAAACGTGGGGCGCATGAAATACATAACAGTACATATACACATACATATACACATTTTCTTACTCATACACATGCACAGCCACATATACATCCACATACATATGCATATACACAAACATATTCCACATCCACATTCAGATACAATTACAATTACAGATATACATACACATATTCTCAAGAGCACACATACACACACTAATATAACATTACTGTTATGTATTTCATGCGCCCCACGTTTTTTGTTTTTCAAATTTGTTTAAATTATTATTCTCCACTACAAAAACGTGGTTTTTAAAAATATTATTTTTTATTTATATTATAAAAAGATATAACGATTTTATAATTTAAGTTTTATTTCGATTCTAATTCCGTATTTTATACAGCATCATTGTAGGAATTGCGGTCAGATATTTTGCAACAAGTGCTCGTCTCGCAGCTGTCCCATTCCCCGCTTTGGTATCGAGAAAGACGTCAGAGTGTGTGAAGCATGCTGGGAAAAATTGACCAAGTATGTAGGAACTCTTACTTTTTTTTCTTGTTCATACATTATGATACTACTTCAATGCTCTCATTGATTATGTAAGAATAAAAAAATATAGTGTTTAATAGATGAGTAAATCAGTTGCTGATTTCTTTTATAGGAAATTATCTTATCTCATAAATATTCTGAAAATTTTGTATTCACTACAGCTAGCTAAAATAAAAATATCTCATTAATTTTTAAAAAAAAAATTTTTTTTTTAATATTTCGATGGAATCAAGTTAATTAAACAAAAGAGCATCTCTGGGCAGTAATCCATAAAACTACTTCTGTGATTACCACTATTTGTTACAAATCATGGTAAGTTTATCTTATCCCATGTAGTCTTATTTGAAAGTAGTATTCGTATAGATCATGTCCCTAAGCAGAAATATTAGGTGAAAAGGTACTTTATCAATGTTCTTTTTAACCAGAACTTTATTCCACTTATCAAGTATTATTACACATTTCTTCCTAAAGCTGCTCATAATTTTAATTTTGCAAATTTCTTTAACATTTACGTATTTGAGGGGGGGGGGTTTAAAACAATTTCGTTTTTACCATTATTATCCCTTTACCAGAAAAAACTAAAAGGAAAGAATTAATCGGAAGAAACACTGAGTCCCTAGAAGAAGAAAAGAAGAGCAAAATATCTTATGAGTTAAAATAAGTGTGACTCAAAGATATATGAAATAACAATTTAAGTATTTAGAAAAACTACTGACAGGGTGTGTAGCGTTTTTAAAAGGTGCTTATTTTTTTGTTGAAAAATTTACAGAAGATAGATAATTATACAAAATACTCTTGTTGACACATCACTAAAAGATCTGTTTTATTGGATTTTGGATTCTGATATTCTGCTTTGCTCACTTAAATTTTTGTAGATAAAATTCTTAAGTGACACAGATGCATTCTTTTTCTTCAGTAAAAGCTAACATATTTATTTGAAATGCATCTTAAAAATATGTTTAAATCAACTCATTTCATATTGAGCTGTTCTTTTAGTTCTGATATAATAATTTAGAATGTAACTGGGCAAATTTTTGTATCTTGTGGTTCTTTCTTCAAACAAAAGTTTGTTTATTTTTTATTTTTTCTAAAAGTCACATTTTTAAAATTTGATTTCTCAGGAACTATTTGACCGATTTCACTGGAATTTTGTATTTTGCCATTTAAAATTACATTCTTTAAAATGACATAAAAAAATTTCTACCTTGTAATTCAAAATTTTTTAGACTGTTTTTAAATAAAATTAATAAAAAATACAGACGTGCCAACTCTCCCGCATTTTGCGGGAGTCTTCCGAATTTTGAGTTATTCTCCCGCCCTCCGGAATTGATTTGAAAAACTCCCGAATTTTACTGCGATCGACGGCCAAACTCAAAATTACCTAATTTTTCCGCGAGTGCGAAGGTAAGTTTTTCTTTCAGCTTGAATTCCATCCCCTCTTATCAAACTACCATCTGCCTGAAGCGTAGCTGAACATGCTTTATTTTCCCCCCTCTTCAACGTTACCTCTAAAAACACTCCTATTTCACCCGCCCCCTTACACTGGGGGCGGGTGAAATCTTCCTCTTCTTTCGTGTGGAGTTGAATGCAATGACGTCACATGTCGTTATCGAGTGACGTCCGTTCAGGAGTGGGGAAACTCGTACTCTCGATAGTTGGAATTGATATTGTATCTTGCTGTTTTTATAGTTTTTAATGCGTATTTTTCCACGGTTGGCAACAAGCTCGTAAACTAGCAACGTGATATCAATTATTCGTTTAGTCTTCGTATATTTAAAAAAAAAAAATTTCAAGGATGTCTTAAGTCGAAACGGAAGTATGGATCAATTTCAACAAATCATGTACCAATGACTTTAGCAAGACTTAATTGCGGAGAGCTAAGTCTGCAACTCTTTTTTTCATGCATACAGTAGAGAACCATTTATCTGGTATCCAGATAATCCGGAAAAAAAATTTGCTCGGTTCTCCCGCCATTTTGAACTAAAACGATATGAAAAAA
>NC_092205.1:224304-269231 GCF_043381705.1 Parasteatoda tepidariorum | reverse complement strand
AATTGTTTCTTGTTAGGGAAACTCCTGAATGTTAATTTTGCTAGGTTGGCACGTCTGAAAATAATTAATATTTACTAAAAGTTATTCTTTTTCATAGAATTATGTTTTAAATGAGTTTTATAATTGTGTGCAGAAATTTTTCTGCTCAATTTTCTGGAGATATGATTAAATATGCAAAAAATAAAATTAATATTAATGAATCCAAACTTTGAACCGTTCTCCTGACCAAACTATTCCTAGATTGTGGCTACTCCCTTTATCATGGGGATTAGTAATCCAAGTCCAATGGGAAAAAAAAAAGGTGTGTTTAGTCAGAAAAAGTATGTTTTTGTATCTAATTTTGTAATTAAAAGTCTTATGTGAACTAAATAATTAACATATCGCCATTTCAAACCTTTAAGATTAAGTCCGTGAATGGAACAATATGATCATTAAATCAAAAGTTATTCAATGGTGGCAATTATTTTTTTGAGAACTATACTTGTATGGAAGACAATTAAGAACAATGTATTGTGAATACTTTCTCCCATTACTACAGGAATCTGGTGGCAAAGCAACAATGATAAATCAGAAATCTGAAAGAAAAAATGAAAAATCAATTTTTTTCCTAATAATTTTTATTTACAGTCAAAGCCAATTTTACTTTTTTGCATTAAGAATTATCTTTTACAACCTAAATACCTGTTCTTTATACAGATTAAAAAAATCAATATTACAAAATTATGCACTAAACTGTTAAGCATATACCAACACAATTGGAATAAAAATTTAAATAAATCCAATTATTTATTATTTCTTTCTTTCATGGGCCTTTACACTATTAAACTAATCAAACCATGTATTTAGAAGTTGATCCCATGAAAATAAAAATTAACAATCATTTATCCTGATCTTACTGCTCTCAGCCAACTCTTGATAGTTGAAATTTACTACAATCGTAGAATTTATCCTGTACTTATTCCTTTTAAGGACCTTAATGAACCTATTAACACATAACCTATATTACATATCATTATTTATGTATGTGGCATCTATTAAAACAGCACCTATTAAGACAATACCAGTGGTATGAATTTTTCATGATTTCTTGATATGAATAAACACATTTCTCCATCAATCTTGCTTTTTCTTCTATAATTTTTTTTTTGTCTAAATTACCGTTGATTTTAAATTATTTACTCTTATGGAAATACCTTTAAAAAGAAAACCTGTGAACAAAATAAACACATGAATTTTGATAACTGAGCAAATATTAATTTAGTGACATCTCATCCCCTTTTATTATCGATCTTACCTGAAAAAGCGTTTAAAACTAATTAAACATGGGATAAACTCTTTGTTTTATTAAATATATTTGTAATTTTTCTTTTACATATTTTAAAAAAGAGATTAAACATGCAGTTTGATTTATAACAATGGTTAATACTAAACTAATAAGAAATTTTAATTTTTCAAGTGTCTCTCCCAAACCATCTAATTTAAAATTTTTAACAATTTGTAGGACAGAGGGTTAAAAGTTCCTTCTTCACTCTGTCCAAATTTCATGATAATAACACAAACGGTTCTAGAATTATATGAGAGAGACACTAACTCTTCATTTTACTATCATAGATTTACTTTTAGGAGTGTCAGTTTATTTGGATAGCCCTCCCATATTATTTTACTTCAACAATAATATTTTTTTTCCATTCCTAATGACAGATTACAGAGACAACTGTAGACAAAACTTTTGCAAAGCGAAAAATAGAAAAGAAGAGAGATATGTCAAATATTTCTTTGTGTTAAAGCTCAATTGCTCTATTTGTGATTGAATGCACAAATTGAGACAGTAATCATAATAAACAGAACAGAACAATAGAAGGAATCAGAAAAAATAAATGATTGGCACTTTGGCTTGCATTTCAAATCAATAGAAATACAATGCATAGCATTATGGCAATGAAGGGATCCAGAGTCGAAAAATTTTCAATGCTCCTACTCCTCTCCCTTATAATAAGCTAAAACTTCAGCTCCGCTGAGCCTCCGGTATTTTTCTTATATGTTATGCACGTTTATGAGTTTCAGATTTTGATTTGAGATTTTTTTTAAAATTAGGAGGACAAATGAGGACATTTATTATTATTGAAAGAGACATAGTATTTTAATTATAAAAATTAAGAGAAATTATAGATAATATTATGATTAATATCTCATAACTGTTAGTTATAATAAGAATGAAAATTCATGTGTATAACTCAATTTTGAACAAAATGAAATAAAATGTAATAGCCAGACAAAATTTATCTGTATCAAAATTACATGTATTGAAAACATGAAGTTTCTCTTCTTTTTTTTTTTTTTTTAATCATGAAAAATTGGAAATCTATAAAAAAAGTATTATTAATAAAAATGTAAAAGATCTCTTGAGCAGTAGAAAGTTTAGAGCCCCAGGGAAAACATAACTCCAAAACACTCTGGTTCCAGTTACAGGTCCCGGATGCAACGGATAAAGGGGAAGAGGCTCTTTTTCTCTGATTTTTATTCATATGCCTCTTACCAGCTAGCCGCAATTAACTAGTTTCAGCACACTTTTTTGAAATTGTTTCTTTTTACTTTCCCATAATCCTTATCTTTATTGAGATATATTTAATTGTAAATCATTAAAATCATTGGTTTGAGATTCCCATTAATAAAGTAGAAAACAAAATTCCATGGATGATTTTTTTGTAAATTGGAAGTTTACTGCATTCAGAAACATAGAAATCTTTTTTTTCTAAAACTAATAGAAATTTCTTCGTAAACAAAATTTTTTATAAAAGTGTTATGCAGATTTCATTTGTACTCTTATTGTTAGTTACAATATGAGTTTATTCTTATCTTTATGTTATCCACAATTTCAGAAGTATGAAAATGCCAGGACACAAAAACAAGTACATGAAATACTAATAGTCTTTAAGTATGGAACTTATATTTAAAATTATATTAAATAGATGTTGTTCATTGACAAAATGCAAACAACCTTAATGCTTTGTACTGTGGAAACTCCTTAAAATTTACACAAAATATTTTAGGAGGTTAAGAAAATATGACCTTTCACTATTTATGAAGCCTCACACTTTTTTTGCCTCACTCTATTTGTGAATAGTAGAAATCTTTATTCAAAGAGTTTTATCTTTTTTCTTAGTGCTTGTAAACTTTAGTCAATTGTAATTGTCATTTTAAATTTTTGTTGATTTTAAGCATGAGTATGAATAGGTAATCTTTTATTTATTTTTAAACTTTTATTTTTTTATTCTTTGTGTCATTATACAGTGCCCGCTGCTAATAAAATCACGGAATAATAAAACCAGTCGCTTTATAAAATCAAATCGGCAAGAACCGAATCGTTACAATATTAATACATGTTAAAAACATCCTTTAATAAAATCAATGCCGCCGCTTTTTGAAATCAAAATTTTGACTGCGTAATAAATCAAAAGTGCAATATTTCAGCTTTTTTTGTTCTTATTTATAAAATTTTATTCTTTCGAAGTTAAAAGATTTTTTTTAGAAGAACCAACAGTTACTCACAAACCTGTGAAACAGGTGTGGTTAGCACTTTCCTGCGATATACATAGTGTAAGAGTTAAGGAAAAATGTAGGTAATAAGCGGCGAGTTCATAGAAATCAATGTCAATTCCTTGACTTGAATGAAGTTTGGAGAAACCTATCTCACTCAACAGGGGGTCGAATTCTTATCTTACTTTTTATTGAATGAGCCATAGAAGGGAGAGAAGTTTTTTTTGTCATCTATCTTAACAGAGAACATGAATAAATTTCCAAAAACTGTCTGTGCGCTTGTTCCATATTATTTATGCCGTTTGAGTAAATTATAGTTAGAGCACTTATCATTTTTAAGTTCGTTTGGTTTTAAATTTTATCAGCATGCCAAAAAGGAAGGATTTGAGTCTTAAAGATAAATTCAAAGTGTTGCAAAACTATGATAGGCTTCCTAAATGTAGTCAACGTTAAGCTTCAATTAAATTAGGGATTTCCTAAACTGCTCTTGTCAACATTCTGAAACAAAGGATAAATATTTCCGAAGAAATGAAAAAGAATGGAAATCTGTCAAGAAAGCATAAGCATGAAGGAAAATCGTTGGAAATTGAAATAGCTCCGTTAGAATGGTTCAAAAATGCATGTGAACGAAGAATTCCAATATTCCATGGAATTTTATTTCACAAAGCGCAGGACTTTCCTAACTTATTTGGTGATTCTGATTTTAAAGCTACAGATGGGTGGCTAACCCGATGGAAAGACCGTAACAACCTTGTCTATTGTAAATTGCATGGTGAAAAGCAAGATGCTGATTTTAGCTCTGGTGCAGAATGGGTAAACGACGTGTGGCCAACACTCATCAAAGACTATAAACCAGAGCAAATTTTCAACACAGATAAAAACAGCATTATTTTTCCGAGCACTTCCTGAACATACACTGCTGTTTAAAAATGAACCGACTGGTGGATGTAAAAAAATAAAGGAAAGACTAACCGTGCGGCTAACATGCAACATGACAGGAACTGTGAGGAAAAAAAAACTTTAGTGATAGGAAAGAGTTTGAAACCTCGGTGTTTTAAAGAAGTAAAACACCTGCCCACCAGTTATGACAACAGCTAATTAAATTAGTTAAAATAAAGCTTTAATGTTGTTATTATTTCAGCTTTTAAAGTGTGTGCATTTAGAATATACAGTGGGTGATCGGTTAACAAACAAATCGGTTAACGAACACTTTCACGAAAGATTTTTGTGTTCGGATAACGAACACTTTCAAGAAAGATTTTTTGTGTTCGGACAACGAATACATATTCGGATAATGAACAAAACGAATTCTAACGAACACTTCTCGGCCTGAAAAAAAAATTTTATTAAACATTTGTTATAATTTTGCATACAAAATAAAATCACTGAAAGGAGAAATGTTTAAAACATGCTTAGTATTGATAATTACTAAATGAAACTTGAATTAACAAGTAATTTAAAGGTCATTCAATAATTATTATTATGACTAAAATCAATACACACTTGAATACTTCAATTTCAATATGAATATCAATATTTTCTGACAGCTGATAAGTTATGGGCGAGTGGATTTGCTGACATGGCGAATAAATTAAGCGAATTCTTAGTTCTTTCAAACAGTGCAGACTATAAAATATAAAGGTGCCGATGACGCGCTAGCACCGTAAGAATATGTGAAATTATGAAAATACGGGAAATATGAGAAATTTCTAAATAGTCAATCGTCTTTTAGTCGCCACTGGCAGCCCTGAATGTGGTAATAACACACGTGCGGTGCTAGTGTGAGTCGAAACTTTGTCAATTGTGTACGCTAGTTGGTTCCTGTTCCTCTAAAATTTTCGTATGTGCTTTTCTGAACCCCTTATAAAAAGACAGAAAATCTGACAATATGTGTCCCAAAAAGCTTGGAGTGTCAAGGACTGTGCTCACTATAAATGCCAAGCGAGAAATGATAGCCAAAGTTGAGAGTGGACAGAAAATGGCTGGATGTTGCGAGACAGTATGGCTTGAACAGGTCTACAGTATGCACAATATTAGCTAAGAAAGATATCATCAAGAAGACTCAAGTAGCTGAAGGAGTAACGAAAATCACATCTGCGAAGCAAAGCAGTGCCATCCATGATAAAATGGAGAGGTTGCTTTTAGTTTGGATAAATGAACGGGAAATGAAATGAGATGTAACTAGTATGCCTATCATTCAAGAGAAGGCTAGAGAAATTTTTGAGAAATTGAAAGAACAAACTTCAGGTTCGTCATCCGAGGAGTTAGAATTCAAGGCTACCACTGGCTGGTTTACAAAGTTTAAAAGAAGGTCTAGAATTAAACATGTATTAATGTATGGTGAGTCTGCTAGTGTAGATAAAGAAGCAGCTGAGAAGTACTGTCTAAAATTTTAAGAATTCATTGAAACAGAAGGGTATCGTCCACAACAAATATTTAATTGTGAGGAAACTTGTTTGTTTTGGAAGCGCATACCGAACCGTACCTACATCACGAAAGATGAGAAAAGTGTTCCTGGGCATAAACCTATGAAAGACCGATTGACGTTACTTTTGGGAGCTAACGCTAGTGGTGATATGAAGCTTAAGCCACTTATCGTTTACCACTCTGAAAATCCCAGAGCATTCAAAAAGAAATTCCATAATAAGAGCAAACTGCCAGTAATTTGGAGATCGAATCAAAGGGCATGGGTCATGTAGTATCTTTTCAAAGATTGACTATTTAAAGTTTGTGCCCTGAGCATCAAAGACTACCTTGATACCAATGACTTGCCCTTGAAAGCACTGCTGCTATTGGACAATGCACCAGGATACCCAAAAGATCTTGAAGATAATTTGTTGACAGACTTTCCCTGCCTACAATTCAGTTTTTACCTCCGAATACGACTTCGCTGATTCAGCTGATGGATCAAGAGGTTATCGCGGCTTTGAAGAAATTGTACACTCGCACGCTGTTTCCTCGGTATTTTGAAGCAAGCCAATTCTCCTGAACAATGACTTCAAAAAAGTTTTGGAAAGAAACATTTGACATTCTTGAAGCTATTCGTATCATTCAAAAGGCGTGGTCATAAGTCACACAGCGACAGTTGATTTCTGCTTGGCGGAAGCCGTGTCCATCCTTCGTTCAAGGAGACGGAGGTGATCAGGAAATTATGGGTGAAATTTTGACAACTGCTAGAGATCTGGAATTGGAACGAGGATGACATAGAAGAGCTCATAATGGGACATGAAGATGAACTGACGACAGAAGAACTCCAAGAAATTTTGAATGAAGAACACCAAGAAACACAGCGAAATGTGTCTCCTTCTGAACAAGAGGAAGACGAAAGAGGACCAATGCCGACATCTGCCATTAAAGATCTTTTGAAAAAGTGGGAGGATGCCAGAGCAATGGTCTTAGAATGGCACCCAAACCAAGCTGATGTCAGTAGGATTGGGGATCTTTACAACGACAATGCTATTAATTACATCTGGAAAAATCCTGAAAAAGAGAGAAAAACAATCGACATTGGACATGTTCTTCAACGTCCCATAAGCAAAAAATGAAAAGGACTGGTTAATATGCAAGACTATATGTATGTATAATTTTTTTAAAAACTTACAAAGAAATTATACATTTTTTAATATTTAATTTTTAGGGTCTCCAGAACGAATTAATCAATTTCACATAGAAGTCTATAGTGAATCGATGATCAGTTAACGGACGATTCGGATAGCGAACATAGTCTTGGAACGGATTATGTTCGTTAACCGATCACCCACTGTATTGTAAAAATTTGATTTTTTTTTCAAATGTTGAATCGCCTCTTAATAAATTCAGCCGCTTCATAAAATCAAAAGAGCGTAAAACGAAAGTGATTTTAATAAACGGCAGGCACTGAATTAGATTCTAAAAAAGTCGCAATAAAAATAAGTTAATTTTCTTCTTCTGTTTCCTGTACAAAGGCCATCGACCAAATCGATTTCTCCTCAGCCTGAGCAACTTTCTCCTACAACTACTTCTCAAGTAATGTTGTTTTACATTGTTACGTATGAATAATTAGCTTCTTTTGATTATATTAAAAAATCTCTTTCCCTTTCAGGAGTCTTCAACAAGTAAAAGTGAACAAGAACTCAAAGAAGAGGAAGACTTACAACTGGCTCTTGCTTTATCACAGAGTGAAGCAGAAAGTAAAGAAGTAAGTATTCATTTTTCACTTCCATTTCTTAACCCTCACAGAATTTCTGAGAAACTTCTGTTCTTTCACATTCTTCATTGTTTATCTCTTAAAAGTTTAAATAATCCACAAAATTAAAGAAGACTTTGTTGATAAATTTTATAGTTATCATAATAATATGTTAGAACATACTGATAATATGTTAATTGTATTAAAATGGTTTGAGAAATATTTAACTGTAAATTAAACTTAAGAATTCAGAATGTGTGACACAATTAAAGGAAATAAATGATTAAAAAAAATATATTCTTTAAAAAACTTATATCATTATAAATAATAGGAAATGGTGCTTGAATTAATTTTTTTATATTTTCTGGTGTGCAAAGGAAATAATTATGTAAAGTTGTGTAAAACAAAGGAAAGTGAAAAAAAACTTGCGTAAAAGCACTTAAAAATGTAATAACATGTTAAGTTTTCAAATTAAAATGGCCCTTACAGCTTGTGGAATTTCAACTCTTTAGTTATGTTACTATAGTCTGCAGAGAAGCTTGTATGCTACTTTTACTACAAATTCCTCAATAAATAGTTCTCAGTTTCCAAACATATTTTAATTTTATTTTTTATTCTATCATACTGGTATATTTTGCCATCCCCCGGTATAATTTTAAATTTCAAAGTCGAATGTTTTTTGTTTTGTTTTTTGCAGAAAAATAACAGGAAGTTATGTAACACACTAAAGGCGCTTAAAATTGCAATCACTTTCAAACAAATTGGAATTTAGCAAAAATATCCTGTTTTAAGTTTATAAATAACTGTGGTCCTTTTCAGCATATAAATTTTAAACTCTGTGATTGCATTTCTTGCCTGTGTGGTGTTTTTTGCTACAAGTTTTACTAATGATAGCAATTCTTAATTTTTTTTTCTATCTGTGTACACACCTTAGCAATTTAAAATTTCTAAGTCTTAAAGCAAAATGTAAAATTGAATACCAAAAACAGCATTTCTTCTGACTTTTTTTATATAGAATAAAATTAAAAAAAATTCTCCTTGAAAATTTTGATATTTATATTCTTTCAAAAATTTAATTTAATTTTTATTTTAATAAAATGAAACTATAATTTTATAAATACTTTTTTATGGTAATGCAACAAAATGTTACTATGAAAATACTCACTTTTTTCACTTTTCACCGTGTTTTGTTTTATCAACGGATAGAAAACATTTTGGTTGTTGTATAAATTTATTCATCCTTTTTTTAATACTTGATTCCTTCAAGAAATTTTTTGGGCTGTATGAACAATCAAGGAATCTGTCAATCAGACTGCATTTAATTCACTTTAACTTTTTGTCATACTTTTGTGGGGGAAATGTCTTCAAAATAGTATTATAAATTGCTTAATTTTTGCAGAAAAAATGTTTTAAGCTAAGTAAAAAAATGCCTTTTTATTTTAATTAGAATTAAAATTATTATTTCGTTTCAATAACCTTAATTTTTTCGGTAGGTTACATTCTTAATTAAAATTATTAGATTGTAATTGCTACTTTTAATTGGCTATATATTATAATGTTATCAAATACTTAAGTTTCAATTTCGTAAATTAATTATTTTCTATCAAAAGAATATCCCTCACATATTTGTAAAATAAAAGTGTTGTTCCTAGTCGTGTGTCTGGTTGTGAGGGAGCCGCTGCCATAGCCTGAGTTGTTTCAAAAAGTGGAAAGGTTTTGCCTATGTATTCCTATGTATGCTTAGTCAATTGTTTTGTTGATCTAATAACTGTCCATGTCCACTAAGCAGCACTACATTGGTATGGCAATGGCAGCATACATTTAACTCATTATGTCATCACCTGCTCTAAATGCAGGTAGTCTTCCTGATGTAAGCTACTGGCATTATGTAGCTGAACAACCGTTGATTGATGATTTTAAAATAATTAAATCAAGTGTATTAAAATTTTATATCCTAGGAGAGCTATAAAATCAGGCAAGCCTTATTTATTAAAGTTAATTACTTACTATTTACTTTTTTTAAATAAAAATACCTGCTTTTTTTATTATACTATGCTATTAAAAGTGGATAAAACAGTTCTTTTTCTTTTTTACTAATCGGTACTTTATTTATTTATTTAATTTTTAAAAAAACTACAATTCTTTTTGATTGAAACTGTATCAGTAGATAATTGAGTTTTTTCCTTTATTTTAGAATAAAAAATCATCTGCCAAAACAGTTGTGTACTCTTCTTTTACACCAGTAGAGGTAAAACACTTCTTTTCATTTAAGTATAGTAGTTGGTTGTCATATAAAGTAAAACCTCCGTTAAGCTGACATTTGTGGGACCGAAAAAATTTTCCATTTACAGGAAGGGTACCCTAATAACGAAGTTTAACACGGTAAACCATTTTTAGAATATTTTCCAAGATGTAGAAATAATTAAATTATCTACAATAACTCTCTACAAGGATATTTATTTAAACTTTAAGAAAGATAAAAGTATATATATATAAGGAAGTTTGATATAAATATATAATTCTAGATGTAGCTTCAGATAAATTAATATAATTTTCCCATTAGCATAGATACTCAAGTTAGACATATGATACCGAATAGGAGCTTTCAGTTCTCAGTCGGTTTCAATTATTAGGTTTACATCCTCTTACACCTACCTACCTATTGTTTGATAAGGAAGTTGGCCAATACCTTCTTGGAAGTAAACCTCCCACGATTTACAGGAAAAAAAAAGCACTGCATACATGTAAGTCATGAGGATCTATGGAGTTAATTGTTCACAATTGATCAGCTATCAAGTGTCTGAATAAATGTTTCATTCATATTAACACCTACCTTAAAAATTATACTTCTGTTCTCAGTTTATAGATGGTAACGAGAAGAGTTTTGTGGTTGCTATGGTGACTAATAAGAAGGTAAATTGTTTTTTTGAGTGAGTGTGAGATTTGTTTTTTGGAACTGCGATGCTGTAATTTTATTGTTTAGTTAATAAACCTTCCTTTTATATTAAACGTGATAGTAGTTTCCTTAATTATTTGATTCGAAGTCCTTGGAGTTTTATTTGAGGTCAGTTTATTTTGTATTTTTTGACAAGAGAGAGCATTCTCACCAAACGAGATTTCTTCCGAAATTCAATGTTTTGTTTATGCAGGGTTTTTCCATTGCAATTTCTCTTATTTAAATTTTTAATAGACTTAATTATAGCCAAAATTTTAACCTTTCTAAAGAGATATCAGTTTTAGAAATTTTATCTTAAGATTTTATACTATAGCACATTTCTAATAGGTTTAACGAATTACATGTCATTTATTTGAATTCAAATTTATTTTAATGACTTAGTATTTACTAAAAAGATGTAATTTTTTTTAAAAAGAAAAGTTTTTATATGGATTTGAATGATTGTTTTGAATTCTTAGAATTTTGTGCATTTGCAATGTACAGTAGGGAACCGATTATCCGGAACGATCGGGACTATCGCTATTCCGGATAACTGATTTTTCCGGTTTTCTGAATCGCTACAAAAAGCCGTTTTTTTTATTGTTAAATCCAACTAAAAAAAATTTTTTTTTGGAAATAATCTTAAAAAGAAGAAAAAACGATGGAGTAATACACTAATGATTATTTCCAAAATGATGGTAAGGTAAACATCTTTCAAAAAAGAAAGAAAAATCCTAAAATCTTATGAGGAAAAAAAAAAATTTATTTTTAAATGGTGGGAAAATGTATCGAATTTCGTTCCGGTTTTCTGATTTCCGGATAACGGGTACTGTACCTTAGTTTGTAGCGAGCGAAGCAAGCTTGGTTTACAAAGCAAACCATATAAGATTGCGTAGCAATTTTCGGGGGTTGGCGAGCAGGGGGCGCAGCCCACTAGTATATACTAGTTTTGTTTAAACTTAGTCTTCAAGCTTACATTTGATAACATACGCT
Organism: Parasteatoda tepidariorum; assembly: GCF_043381705.1. NCBI lineage: Eukaryota > Metazoa > Arthropoda > Arachnida > Araneae > Theridiidae > Parasteatoda > Parasteatoda tepidariorum. The sequence goes on along the minus strand of NC_092205.1, from coordinate 257,601 downwards.
AATTGTCCTTCTTAAAAAAAGTAAGAAATTATGTTTTATTTCATGAATTTGTAAATGAAGTTGTCTTAAAACATTTTCATATTGCCTGCTTTTAAAATTATTGTAGATTTTATCTTCTATTTATTTTGACTTCCTACCACTGAGTCAAAACATATAGTATTTATTATGGATAGGTAAAAAAAAATTTAGTATTTTTTTTTATTAGCATTTTATTAATTTTAAAGCTCGCATAAAGTAAATTACATAAAGTAATAAAAAGTTTTTAAATGTTGAAAGTTAGTCTTTTTTCTAAAAGTTTAACTTTACTTCATTAAAAAATGTTATTCAAATTTAATGTTGAATTATAATTAAAAGAAGTATTCTAAGTAAAATATGTTTGAATATTTCATATGACTGTTAGTTTAACTTTAGAAGCTATAAAAAAACATATACTAATAACATTCCATAAAATATAATCTTAATGAACTAAACATGCAATCTAGAATCTACTCATCTCTAAATCGAGTTTTAAGCAAACACATATTAGCGTAAAATACCTCAGCATTAGCTTAGAAAATGAAGAGTCTTGGCTTTAGGGAAATGTGTCATTTCTTCTGCTTTTGTTAAGTTTGTACAAATTATTTACTTTATAAGTTAAAATATATATACATATACATACATATATAGGCCGGGAAGGAGGGTACAAAATTTATTTATTAATTATTAGACGGAGCAGTCATGAAAAGTATGTAAAAGTTGCGCTCCTTGGTTATATGTTAGGGAAAATCTTGCAAAGTAAAATCCGTAAAATGTCTTAATTTAGGGAAAGAGGGAAATCTTGGTAATTGCTATTGGTTCATGAAATAGATTAAGCATTTCCCACAGAGAGCAAGGGGAAAATGTCCTTCTTTTAATTAAATGCATACTTGAGCCAAAAACAGATTTAAGAACAGGGTGTGGCTTTTAAGAGTGTGTGAAAGTATTTCGATTAGAATAATTAATTAGGATAACATAAAAAGATTAATTGAAGCTTTTTATGTTACATCCCCCCTCGCCAAAAAATGTTTAATTACAAATCAAAAATTTTAAAAATTTTCTATTTGCAAAATCTTCCCTCTGATAGAAGCACAATTAAAATAATCAAATTTGTAATATTAACAATATATAATAGTATATGAATTAACAGTTTTTTCAGCTCTAAGTCTTTTGTTTAAAGGTCACAACACGGCTTTTACACTATAAGAAGTATTCATCATAAAAAGTATTCCTCGTAATACCACAATTTAAGTTAACTCTTCAATCATGATGACAAAAATTTATAAGCATTTGTTAGAAGTGTATAATTTAAAATGTAAAATACAAAAAACAGTTTTACAGGAAAAATTTCAATCTGAAATTAGATTTGAGTATTGTTTACCTTGTTTGAAAACAAAATAAAATAAAAAATGACACAATGGTTATTATTCTGAAGACCAAGACTTCAGTATTGTCTTTATTTCACTTTATTTATTATTTACCTTTCATATTTATCACTTGAATAGCAAAATATCCGGAAGCCTTTTTTTTTCTTTATGTCCAAAATTTGCCTTATGTAACATTTTTTCTTTTCCTCTCTTATTTTTCTTTCTACTTTCTTTATATTTATTTATTTATACTTTTATTTTCTTTCTTGGTATTTTTATTGCAATTATTATCCCGGATTTCAGGAAATATGTAAAGACAAATTGCTTTTATAATCAGAAAAGGTGATCAGTCTTCTCAGATTTTGCTTTACAACCTGTTTAACACAATCACTAATTGAAATCCAAAACAAAGCTTTCAAATTTAATATGGTATTAAGGTAAATCAGTTTTTAAAATTTGACTGACGTAGCTATTTTCCTTATTTTTAATCTGAAGTGCAATTTTGATTAAGTTACAAATTACCTTTTGTTTGTTTTTTTTTAATTTTTTTATTTATATCTTTCTTTCTTTTTGGACATAATTTTTTTTTTCCTTTTTTTTCCAAAATTTTTAGTTCGGATATTTTTTAAAGTAATTTTTGTGTAGAGATCTTAATTGGTAATTTAATTTGTCACAAATGTGTTAGGAAATTCTAATATTTTCATTTCTATTTTAAATCTGTTTTTTAAGTGTATTCAGTTACTAATACTTTTCAATTTGTGTTTGATCATTTTCCTATCTGTATGCTAGATAGGAAAAGAAATACATTTTAGTACACTTACATATAGAGAAAAAAAAAACATTTTAAAGGGAAAATTTATTTTCATCAAATTATAATTTAAAAAAACTTGCAGGATGTAACATATACATACAGCTCTTTTCTAACTAGCACTTTTTTTTACATGCGTTCAAAATTATTATTATTCCTTATTAAATAAAAAAAAGGTATAAAATTTGCAATGAAAAATTTTAATAGATACCTGAAATTCATTTTGAGTTTTTATTCATCAAGTTGATACAGGTATTTAACAGAAATATGTCTTGTTATCTTAATTATGGTTTCCACTTTTGATTATATATTTGGATGTTTCTGGTTTTTTTATTATTATTATTAAAAGATTTTGTATGTAACTATAATGTAGGTATTGCATATTCTAAAAGCATTTTAAGCTATTACATTAGAGCACTGCAACAATAACTCTCTTTTTAAAAAAAAATACCATGATACATTGTGATATTGTTTACATAAAATTAGTTTTTACTGTACTTTTTAGAACCCTTAAGTGTACACACTGAAGCTTGGTGGACTAAGATACAACATGTATTAAATGAAGCTTAGATAAATCAAACTTTTCAGAAACTTTTAACTGATTCTGCATTTTTCTTACTCTTGTATTCCTCCTCCCTTTTTTTTTCATTAACTAAAAATTTTCACAATATCGGGGATAAAATTTTACTACTCAGGGATGAGATTTTTCCGCTTTTTAACGGATTTCCGCCTTTTTCACTTTAATCTCTAGAATTTCAGCGTTTTTTTTTTTTTCTATCAAAAACACCAATTCTCTAAAAGTTTCACTTTTTTTAAATAAATATTGAGATTTTTCTAAAAATTCAGTCCTTGAAATAAAATAATTATATTTATTTCTGTTTTTCAAATCTAAACAGAAAATTTAAACTACATAGCTTCCAACCCTACCGCATTTTTACTTATTTTAACTATTTTCTCCGCTTTTATGTGCAGAAAATATCTCATAAGATTTTTCGCATTTTTACCCGCCCACCAGATTGCTCGTATTTTCGTAATTCAGTAATTCTTCTATGTTGAAAAAAAGTGGCATGTGTAAAAAAAGAAAAGAAAAGCTTGATATATGGTGAAAATATTTATTTGCCCACTCAATAAATCTTGTAAATTTGTATTAATTATGGCTAAACAAAAACAATATAAGCAAGCTTCACATGTATCCAGACCCCGAAATCTGCTGACATCTTGATTCTTATTCACGTGATTTTAATATCAAACATCGATTTTCGTATTTTCCTAATTTAAAAGTTACGCATTGCGATTCTTATTCACGTGAATTAAATACCGTACTTCGATATTCTTATTACGAGATTTAAAAATTCAATGTAGCGATTCGTATTTACACGTTTTTAAAATCCATGATCGCGATTCATATTCATACGATTTTAGAATCCAAGATCGCTATAAATCACGTAATAGTATTTAAAGAAAGGGAACGTAAATGTATATTCTCAGTAGTTTAATGTGCTAAACTAGGCAGATTTTCAAGTAATAATTGTCTCCTTTGTGTGAACTGAAGAAAATATAATTTCTAACTTTATTTTTTGAATTGGTAATTTTACTTTTTTCTAAATGTTAAGTATTGATGTAATCATTCATATATTAATAAATTAGTACGCAATTCTATATAAACACATAATTATTTTTTGTCTTAAATTGTCCGGAATTCATTATTAAACGATTACACACACGTAAGATTTACTCGCATGGAAGTTCAGCTTTTTTGCCTTTTAGTCAATCTCATCCCTGACTACTTTTCTATCAAATTTCTATCTTTTTATATGAAATTTACAGCCTTTTTTGTCACTGTTTCTAAAATCTCCATTTTCTTCGCAATGAATGATATTTTTTTTTTTATAAAAATAGTATTTTTCTTCTTATTTAGTATGACATTACCTTTTTATTAACCAATAAGGTTGTCTTATAATGAAGAAAAGGGGGGGATGTGGATAAGTGCTTGCTTCTTTACATTGTCCTTTATCTGTCACCTTTACTTATTTTCCAACCCGAAGAATTTAGAATATATGTGGTTCTTATTGCATGGAAATTAGAAGTTTTTTATTCATTAAATAATAAACTTTGATTTGTATTTTTTGTTTTGTGTTTATTAAATATTTATTAAAATTATTTGTAAAAATGTTACATACAAGAGAAAATACACAAAAAATGTATTGCAAAGGAAATTAATCTGTTATCAGATGTCATCTGCTTTCACATTATTTCTTTTTTGTTAACTTTTTAAGTCTAAATGTAAAAATAATAAATATATATACTTTTATTCTTCCAATGCATTCATTTAAAACCTGAAAAACAGTTTCAGGTAAGAAACAGTTGTTTTGCAGAGGTATTATATTGATTGTCTTATTTTGCATCAAGAACCTTAAGTAGTAAGTGATTATAGGACATTTCATTGTAGGAAAGTGTAGCACCAGAGAAAAAAAGTTCACCTGTTGACAGTGAATTGGATCGTTACTTAAATAGATCCTACTGGGAACAGCGACAACAGCAGCAGAAGGAAGAAATTGTTCTGTCCCCTTCTGAGACTAGGAGCAGCCCTACTCCCAGTGCCCCTGTACCCAATTCAGGACCTCCTACCATCAGTTATGGAAAAAGTAGGATCTCTGAGGTAACCCTACTATATTATTTCTAGAAAACAATTATTTTTAAAGTAAATAATCTTTTAGTTTAGTAATGTTTGAGCAATTTCCGAAAGGTTCAGGGACAGATCTTATATGCAGGAAGCTTTTTAAATTAGATCCCTATTACTAAGTTCAGAAAAGGAAAAAGTGAAACATGATTGCAACAAAATGAACTTGTAAAAGTTTCAACAGTTCTTACAGCATAAAGGTAATAAGGACTCATTCAAACTGATTTTGTGGTTGAATTCAATATTGGTTTTATCCCACCTCCTCCCCCACTTGTCATTAATTTGAAAATCAATTAACGCTACTTTTGAATGGTTCTACTAAATTCTTTTTTATTATTATTTAGAAATATCAAAATGGTGAAGTGGATGAACTGACTGATTTTCTGAGGAATCTCAGAACAACTGTGGAGATATTTGTAAATCGAATGAAGAGCAATTCCAGCAGAGGGCGCCCCATTGCAAATGACACGCATGTCCAATCACTCTTCATGAATATTACCAATATGCATTCTCAGCTTCTGAAATATGTCCAAGAACAAGATGATATGAGAGGTAAGTCAGTTTAGTTTCACTACAATACACCCTAAAATGGGTACTTAGGTTAACATTATTAAGATAGATAGCTGCACTTCAGAGAAAGAATTGGAGCAGTAACCTTTCATTACATTCTGTTTGGTAACAAAAAATTTAATGCTACAAAAATCATTATGAAATGTTAAAAGTATTTGGTATTATGCTATGTTAACTACAAAATGAAATGATTATTTTGTACATCAGCATATAGCTTTGAAAATTCATTTATAATTATATTAAAAATAGCTTATTACCATTTGATTTAGGAAGCACAAATTGATTTTTCTATTATAAAATCATATTTAAGTATTTCTTAATTCCATTAATGCAGTTGGAGAATCACTATTGCTGCTGATTACTGACATTGAAGAGGCAGCAAAGCCTTCTAATTTACTAAATATGATGCAAGTCAAAACAAGTTTGTGTCTTTATAAAATTTCTATCAGTCCACAGTGGCACACCGTAGCCCATTTCTGTCTACTAACTGGACAAGACTGTCTGGCAGAACGCCTGCACCAAATTTGAATCAAATCCTTGCTGTCCTCTCTGTAACTTTAATGACCCTACGAGAAGACCTGACCTCTATCGATGTGTGGTTCTTAAAGGCGACTCTGAAAAAGGTTGATTCTTTATTGGCAGGGCAGAGAACTTTTAGGGCAAAGACTTCAGTCAATTCTGATTTATCATTTTTTTTACTAGTTTTTGTTAGCTATTTGTTTTTTGCTTTGCCTGTAGAAAACAATTATTCCTATTATACAGGGTACGTTCTGAAAGTAATGCGCATGCTTTTATTCTGACTCGACTATTGATTGCAGCGCACTCAGATTGGTCGAAAAGTGTGGGGGGGATTTGTCCTTCCAAACGCGCCTGGTCTCAGGTCGCTCCAAGCAGTAGGAGCGGTAGGGCGTGTCTTCGCTCTTCTTTTTTTTGATCGAGTCACGGCGTGATGGAGTGTTCGCTGGAACAGAGGTACGCGATAAAGATTTGTATGCGGCTTGGAAGGAATGCGACAGAAACTCATCTTCTGATTGTCATCTTCTGATTCATCATCTGATTGTCTTCTTTGACACCTGAGGAATCGTACATTTTGAGTTTGTTCCGCAAGGACAATTTGTCTCTGCAGCTTTTTACCTGGAGACTGAAACGCCGGGTCGCGTGCGTCTGACCTGACATCAAAGACACCTTCAAGCTCTACCATGACAATGCCCGAGCCACACGGTCTTCATCGTCACCAACTACCTGACCCAAAGTAAGACCCCCTTGGTGCCCCAGCCTCCCTATGGCCCTGACTTGGCGCCGTGTGACTTTTTTTGTTCCCCCGACTGAACATGGAGCTGAAGGTTAAGCACAGGGAGTCGGTGGAGAACAACCAAGCTCATGTTACAAGGTTCCTGAGAGGCATTTGAGGGTGCCTTCCAGGCTTGGCAGAATCGTCTCCACAAGTGTATTGATGCACAAGGGAACTATTTCGAAGAATTTTAACCATTTGTACCCATAGGATCAATAAATCTATTTTTCCCAGAAAATGTGCATTACTTTCAGAACGTACCCTGCATATAAATAATATTGTTATGAAAGTAGTTTAAAGGTTATTCAAAGATTACAAGATGTCATCGGATGATTGAGGGTTCTATTACATATCACCCAATGGAATTGGTAAAATTAAATATAGACATTTATTCAAACTTTCAAAATGTTTTACTTGAGAACTCTGCAGTAGTTAAATAAAATGGATCCAAAATAAGATATTCATTGTTCATTTTTCTCCTAAATTAAAGTTCCTTATTTATTTTTGTTTATAGTTATAGCTTTGAAAATATAAATGTATTGTATTTTAATTTGACTTAGTTAAATCATTGCGAAATTCTATTCTGATTTTTTCCATACCTAATAACTTATCTAACTAATTTAGTTTTAAAATTAAAATGATCTATTGAAATAAAACTGGACTTGTTAAGGTTTTCTTTTCAAACGCTTTCTTTACAAATTATAAATTGTGTCAGCTGCTTCACTGTTAATCAAAAGTAAAATCAGTGCTGTTGGCATGGGGCCTAAGGCTAATGAATAAAGTTGGGTCCTCTTTATCATTAAAAAACTTTAATATATTTTCAAAATTAAAGATGCATTTAATTAAATGTTATAGTAATCAAAGTTGCTTCAGTTAAAGATTTAACAATTTGTTGCGTGCACAGCATACATAGTAATAATTTGTACTTATGTGCTTATCATTACATTTTTAAGTTTATAAAATATAGCAACTGTTGTTAAAAAAAATTTAAAGATAATTTATAAATAAAGAATAAAGCTAAAACTTAAAATAAGCCAATGTATTAAATGAAAAATCGGAAGAAACTGAAATGAAAATTAGTTGAAGATATAAAATTAAAATTGCTTAAAAAAATGTGAAGGGGGAAATCTTCATCCATCGTGTAGTGAGCACTTCGTGATAGAAGCCTATTCTCAAGACTTGCCAGACAAAATTTGCATAATTTAAATTGTTCGGATATGAGATTTTTATAATTGCATGAAAAGGGTCCAATCTTTCACCTACTCTTCTTCTGTCTAAACTATTTGAATCATATTTTTTGGATTTCTTATATTTTGATGGTCAAGAATCCAAAAAAGATATGTTTTATACAGAGAAAGTATGTTCTTGTGTTGTAACTTAAAAAAAAATTACAACACAAGTAGCATTTTTAAGTTTAGGCTCTCAAACCATTAAGTCTTAGTATGTAAAAATCCAATCATTAGATCAAAAGCTATTCAAGATGTTCACTTTTTTTGCACTCTGTATACATCAAATATTTTCCCAAACTAACTCAATATTTTATTTAAAATATCCAAAAAATTTACATTAATTGCAACCTTTAAATTTTAAAGCAATAAAGTTATAAATATTATACTTGATTTAAGTTCCTTAATTTAAATATGGTAAGAGCACAAAACACAACATAGATTCAGCAATTCTAAGGTTCTATAATTTTTTGTAAACTTTCTTTATATATATTGCTATATCTCTGGAAAAGGAATTTATAGCATTCCATTATGATATGCAATTTTTACACTCAATCTATGAAGTAGTTATCTATGGTTAATCTATGTTGGTTCAATATATACACAAAGCAAAGATAATTCACTATTTTAAGTTAAAAATTAATAACTTTAAATGTGAAATATAATTTATAACTTATTCAATTACCAGGGGTGAAAGAGCATTTTCTCCCCCCCCCCTCCCCATGAGTGTTTACGATAATAAGTCATTCCACCATTAACCTTTTCTATTATTCTCTTGTTCCATAATAAAAAATAGTCATTTTTTATTCATTGGATCTATAAAAAAATAGTTTCATCCAAAATAATGAAATTTTGTACCTATAATGTTCAAAACAATTGTTTTAAATTACCTTACAGGTTTATTTATACTAAAACTGACATCCTTACATTTTATTTCCTATGCTGTATAATCCATTAATGAAATAGTATTGTTGCAATTACAATACTTTACAAGTTGAAATAAAGGGAAGATTTCCTGCAGCAAACTATAAATAAAAAAAACATAACAAACTATAAATTAAAAAACATAAATAAAAAAAACATAACAGACCCACTCAAAGGGTATAACTCGTCGCCACCCTTTAGGCAAATCTCTAATTTTTTTTTTTTAAATTAATGTTAAAGATCTATTTGGCACCTTGGCAATTGTTGTTGGTGCGACAAATAAAGATAAGAAACTATTGTTTAAAAATGCAGTATTAATAGTTGCCTTATTAAAAAAAATTATCCATTAACAAAATGTAATTTACATTGAATTTTTTACCTGACTACGAAGACAGCCCTTTCATCATTGTCAATGTAATTGTCAATAGTCCCTTCCTAAAACAAATAAACTTCGTTATATTTCATAAAACTAACTACATATTTTCAGCAGATTTCTTTTTATTTCTTTCTCTCTTCGACTTGAACTGCCACTAGCAAATTTCTTATCCATATTGAGATCATCAATGATTTTAAGCCTAACTTTTCTTTAAATTTGAAATTTTTTCATAACCACAATTCAGATGTAAATTTAAAAAAACTATGATGATATAGTTACATTAATTACCCTGTTCAAAAACTGATGACTGCATTGATTACTTCACTTGGAGCAATCTGTCCAACTGATTAAGTATTTCAATGTTCCTCTCTCTTTTCTCCTTTGTGTTAAACAGAATTTTCCAAAAATTTATTAAAATGTAAATATTGTTTCATAAGTTGCAATGTTGTAGCTTACTATGAGAGACTTCAGGATAAGCTGAGCCAGGCACGTGATGCTAGGGCTGCACTGGATGCTCTACGGGAGGAACATCGCGAAAGAATGAGGCGAGAAGCAGAAGAGGCAGAGCGGCTGAGGCAGATACAAATGGCTCAGAAGTTGGAAATAATGCGCAAAAAGAAACAGGTAAATTGTTTCCCTCTGCTGAGCATCAACCTGATGTTCTAAATATTTTGAATAGCGAAATTGTTTTCATGAGCATAAATAAAAGGGAAGATATGAACTGCATTTCCAATTTTGTGTTAGCATTTTTTACAGAATTAGTAAATGGCGCAGTTTTATTTTTATACAAACACAAATTCATTAAAACAGTATCATCTTTTAATCATTTTCATACCTTTTTTATGCAGTTTCACAAATATTAAAAAAAAAATTTAAAAATCATAAGAATCACATACTTAATATAAAATATTACATTTTTTAATGCTAAAAATTTCATTTTATTAGTAATAATTAGAAACCATAAAAATTCCAATATTTCATAGCTTCTAATTTTTCTGTCAAGAAATCCTTGTTTTTATATATTTTATTGTCATTTTAGACAACAAAATATTAAGTCTTTTTTTTACTTTCACAATCTTAGGTGATAAAATAAGAATAAAGAAAATATCAGAAATAAATTATTTTGTATACCATCCATTAAAGTATATTCATAATTTCCATTCACATTATCTTTATAATAACATAATATGGTCAAGATTTTCCTTCTCCTAATTAGCATGCAACCTTTTTCAACTGTATTACCCCTTGCATCTATATCATACTTTTTCACCTAATTTTTCAAGCATTTTGTATAATCTGATTCTAGGAGAATTGGTTGTAAAGGCTGCTATGTATAAATATGTAGTTTTTAAATATTCATATTTATAAGACGTTTCTTTGCAATCATCATTCATAAAAATCATATTTAAATCTTTATTTCATCATTAAGTATCATTTTATAAAAATCTTCTAATTACATAACATATTTCTTTAGAGGCATTATTTTTCTGGCCAAACTTATCACCCAGAAAAAAAATTTATTTGTCTGTGATATGAACATGAAACCTAATTTTTTTTTTCAAATAATCTAATTCTATATCTAATTTATCTTTAACAATTTTCATGTAATTTTTGTAATTTCTGTTTTAATATATTTTTTAATATTTTTATCATAATTAAAATCACATTCACATCTCTACTAATTTGAATGCAGCATTTTTTTTTTATTAATTTTTTGTGTTTTATCTTACAAATCTCGTATGCATGATTATTTCAAATATTTATTGTTGATTCTCCATAATATATTTTACATCCATGCCAGTAAAGTTTATATACTGTTTTTTCCTAAACACCATCTACTATGTCAAATTTTTCATCTAATTTTAATTTTTTTCTCACCACTATTCAAAGCATGTTGTATTATTTAGCTAAATAATATTACCAGGTTATTAAATTTTTACTTTTTGAATAATATCTTCTTCAATGGAAAATTGCTTCATGTTTGAGATCTCTGTAACATTATAAACCTGCTAGTGTAACATTACAAAATGCATCTATGTTGCATGTTTTTAAAAATAGTCTTCATAATTTTATTCCTGCTTTTCTTAAAATGTCTACATCTGATCTGCAATATTTAACAAATTCCTTTTGAAAGTGAAATCCAGCAATCCTCGAGTGGTATCCTTGGAAAAATTAAAGGGTTTTGCAGGAGTTAAGACTGATATCAACAAAAAAAAATTTTGTTTTAAACATTTTCGAAATTTGTAATTGTATTGAAATTGAATCAATTATCCATTATTTAGTTATTTCAATTGCTTTATTGAAATTATATATAAGGTAATATGCCAAGGAGCGAAATGGCTTTTTTTTTTATATAAAAATTATATTATTTTTCTAACAACAATTATAAAAATTTTGCAATAGTATTTCACATTGCACTTTTCTAATCAAAACAGAATAACTGAATTCTTTATTTAAGAAATATGTTTCCCTAGTAATCACTTTCAACATTTATTACAATTCTTTTTTCTATATAGCAATATGAAAGCAAATTTTTAGTTGGACTAGATTCATCTCCAAAAGACTGTGAATTCAACTGTCAAACATAAAACCTAATTTTAGATTATTAAATATTAAAAAGTCTATAATCCAAGATGAAGAAGTCTTTTTAATGTTAAATAAATAAATAATCACAGGAAATTTAATATTACCTGATTGGAAACTTCATTTGCTTAAAAAATATTCCAATTTGTATATTTCTGAAGCAAGTGGCAATCAGTGTTTTTAAATCAGTCTCTTAATGGTTATAAAGTACAAAAAAAAAAATTTCTTCTGTTTACTTTAAATGTGAATTTAGGATTCGGCTGGAAGGAGCTTGATTATTTAGGGTTCTCTATCGCCGAAAAAAAATTGGGAACCACTGGTATCATTTTTTTTTACCATTTGTTAAATTTTTCAAAAGTCATAGAGGCATGTAATATTTACGAGGCATTTTGCTTATATTGTTTTGGGTTTTTATATGTCTTCCAAAAGTGAGGAAAAGTTATAACTTTTTGCTAACTATTAAATTAAGCATATTGAGAAAATTTGTCAATGGAATCAATGTAAAGTTGATTGAATCTACAAATCTTTTATTATAATCTGTTTTTTTTTCAATATAAATAAATTTTTTTCCTTGATAAATATTAAACACTTTGAAAATCAAAACCTTTACGATACTGAGCTATGGCTGTAAGCCTCTTTTTGTTATAGTGAGAATCAAAACCTTTACAATACTGAGCTATGGCTGTAAGCCTCTTTTTGTTATAGTTTAGACCATAGATTCTCAACCTTTTTAACGTTGCCGTCCCCTTAAGGAGCAGAAAACATTTCAACGCCCCCCTTTGTTAAAATCCAGTTACTTAGAGTATGGAAACGTAGGGAGGTGTGCTGAATTATAAGAGGCAATATTTTTAAGCAATTTTTTACACATTAAATTTGTTTGGTTTTTTAAAAAAAGAAATAATGTGTACATCAAGTCGATAATTTTCCCTCGGCAGGTAATCGCAGTCTATTTGTTATGATCAAAATAAATACGTTTAATGAAAAAAAAAAATACAACAAAGAAACCAATGCTTTAAAAGAATAATTTATTCTTAATTAGATTATTAAGAAAAACACCAAAAAAATTTTTTTTACACTAAAACTTAGTATTAATGAAATATTCAAGTAACTATGATAGTGTGATGATTGTACTTAATGGTTCAGAACCAATTTCTTTACGATCGGTTCAATACTTTCAGTGAGAGACGACGCAAATCACCTCGTTGCACAATTTCGAGTTGATTTCTCCTTTTTGTGACAAGATCTGTAACAGCACTGAATCCACGTTCGAAGGAAGGGATGGCAATTTAAAAATTTTTTACGATAGTCTATAGTCCAAGATAGAAACGACTGATGTTACCTTTAAGCAAAAATTCTGCGAGACGATCACCATTTCTAAGTTTCATTAGTTAAAAGTTCGACCAATTCCTCGTAAATCTGAACCTCTGCTATTTCAATGTTCACTAAAGGGTTCAAAACCCATAAACTCATTGAGGGACTTCCAGAGAACAAAACATCTCTAGAAGGATCAGAAAAAGTTCATATGAAAAGAGTCAAGGTGTTGACAAAATTCTACTTCCACAAAATGAGTTTTTTTAGAAAGGCAGAAATAAGTGATTTTGTAGGGATCAAATTGAGCTCGTCGCCTTGAAGTTGTAAATTAACGCCATTAAATTTTGCTGATAAATCAGCCAAAGTCTTTCTTAATTTCTAGCAATCTGCCTCTCAGAGCTACATCTCTGTTTTCGAGGAACTCAAGTACAGAGTCGAAAATATTCCAATACCTATTAAGACAGAAGCTTTTGGAAAGCCAGCGAATCTCGGTGTATAGTAGCAAGCGATTGAATTCTTCATTGGTTTTTTTTTACACAGCTGTCGGAATAATCAATCCTAGAGAGCATTACTGCGAATTTTGTTTACAGCAGATATGGCATATTGCAATGATTGATGCAAATGGTGGCTGAGATTTTTTCCTACTAAATGCTGTCTGTGAGTCACGCAGCTAACAGCTAGAATATCTGGTACCACCCTTTCCAAAAGGACGATGTCGACCCACCATTGTAGGAGCCTATCAGTGGCAATAGACATACTATTCGCAAGAGGAATGTTTTTCTCTTTAAAATAATCTTTGACAGTATTAAAAATAGATTTACCTTTGATATCTATAATCAAGCTTCTTGCAAAAAGCATCTCTTGAATAATTTTTCCCACCTTTACAAACCGGACCTATACCTACAGCAAAGTCTACATTACCTGGCAAGGTTGATTCCTCAACTTGAAGGGAAAATTCATTGGATATCAAAAGTTTGCATAAAGAAATTTCAACGTCTTCAGCCATCTCAACATTTCGTCACCGCACTGTATCGTTGCTTATGGGATATTTTTTTATTACATTGGATGCGGCCAGATGGTGTAAAACTGCTTCAAAAACTTCCTTGTCAACAGGCAGTATCAACTCTGCCCCAATGGTATGAGCTCTCCTAGACCAATTGAGCTATCAAACCATTGTCACATTTTTGTGATGAGGTTGCTAGTAACCCCGAGACCGAAGGTGCCTTCAGAAACGTGAAAAAAAGATGTTCGGGAAAAATGGCAAATCTTTATTTTGTTTGTCAAGATGAGTTTTTTGCAAATGCTCCTGCTAACGGTAAGATTTCATTACCTCATTAGACGAATTCATTACCTCATTAACGAATGTTTACTTAATAAGACTTCATTACCAAGTAAGCACATGGGTAGTTGAGAGTTCAACAGTGATTGAACAAATCCCTACTTCAAGTGCGTGGCACTCGATGAAAGAAAATCAACTATTTCTTAAAATTAATAAATAATTTATGATAAAGAATTAATTTGCGCACTTACCTGGCCAAATAAACTATGAGATCTAATCGAAACTGGGGAAAAAACTGTAAGGAAGCTAACGAAAACCATTATAGGAATCAGAGGTCAAATCAAAAATTCAAATTGTAAGCTCATGCACTTCAGTTTCCACCATATGCCTTCAGTGAGTCAGAGGCTAAACCTACTGACTCATGCGCTGAGCTGTGTTAGTTCGGATCAGAGAATAGGTGTATAAGTTCGTTTTATTGCTGGTACAAATGGTGTATCGGATAATCTTTATTTATTATATTAATTTAATCTTTTTTTCCTTAATATTAATTTTAGTTATTAAATAAATTTTAATTTAGTAATTTTAATTGTAAGTTATAAAATTAAATTTGAATGACAAAATATGCTTATCGCCCCCCTACAGCACAAAACATCCCCAATGCCCCCCTACTGCCTAAAACAAGCTCACCGCCCCTAAGGAGATGGTTTCGCCCCCGTTGAGAACCAATGGTTTAGACCAAGTAATTATTGACAAAATTCATGTTCAATACTAAATTATTTTTTCCGCCATTGTAATTATGACTTATAACCAAATTTATTTCATGAGTTCCCTTTTCTTGATTAGTTATTTTCAGTATAAGCTCCAAATCAATAGTACAAATACAACCTTTTCTTCTGTTGTTTAACAGAGTTTTTTTATACATTCTGAATTCTTCTTACAAGCATTAAACCTTCATTTCTTTTTAATCTAATTTGTCTACATCCTTTTGTTTCCATTAAACATTTATGACCACTCGTTCTCTACAGTTTTTACATTCCAATTCTCCACATTTATGTTTTTTAGGAATCCTTTACCTCCACCTAAAGGCCAAGAACACTTCTTAATATTCCATAACATCTGAATGACAGTAGTTGAGAGTGTAACATTCAAGGTTTAATTTTATTTACAAATATATGAACACACAAAATATTCAATGACACAAACAAAACAAAAATAACATGCCTCTTAATCGGAGTTTCTATCAGTTCTCCCCCGAGCCAGAGCGCTTGGTAGGAGCTTGGATTAACTTTGAGCCAGGGTTGGCAGGTTTTTGACATGTGACAGTTTTTGACAGTTTAAACCATGGTTTAAACCTCACTGTCAAAAATGTTGAAAATGTCAAAAACCTATATTCATATGTGAAATTTAATTAATACATAAAATTTATATATTTTTTATAAAGGATAGTGTTTCTAAATATGTTCTAGAAAAAATAAATTTAAAATTTTGAAGAAACACTTATATTTTGAATAGTAACCAAAATCTTGTACTTTTGAAAGCTCACATCTTTTGTAATATTATGTATTCATTTTCATGTGTTATTGAAAATCTGCAGTGATATTATTAAGAAATTTATTTATAACCAAATTTAGTGTATAGTATAGATTATACTAAAAATTAGACATTTTTAAAGATAAACATTAGCAGTTTTGTACATTAGACATCTTTTAAAGAAAAATCTTTTTAATATTCTTTTAAATCTTCTTAATAATCTTTTTAACATAAGACAATACAAATTTAAGTGCTTTCTGTTAAATACACAGAGTAGTTAGTGTCGATTTACAGTATATTCAGCCTATTCATTTACTATGCTGAAAATTTAGTTTATCCAAATACTTGTGAATTTCATTTTGCTGAATACTATATACATAGTTTTGTTGAATATCTAAATATTCAGCTGTTGAATAATTACTTCTTGCTTTCAAGATATGCATTATTTGTATTCTTAATACAAGTGGGGGAAAAAAATTAAGAGGTAAAAATTGTTTTAAAATGATAAGTGTAATAATTATAAATAAATATAATAAACAATATGAATTATATTTATCATTATTCACAAATATAACTACTTTTAAATTCAAATTAACATACTGGATAATAAAGATATTCGGTATAACATTAAAAAAAATTTTTTTTATACACTTGTATCTTATATCAAGTTTGTATTTATACAACATAACTTGTAAGTTCCTTATAAATATTAGTTATATGTTCCTTATATGTCAAAAATGCATAGTAATAAACTTTTAATTTTCTTAAGTATCAAAAAAAAAATTTTTTTTTTCAAAATATAAATATTTAAAAAAATTTTGTGCAAAATTTTTCTGCACATGCATTTGAATATAAATTTCTGAGATTTTAAATCTGTTATTTTACCTTAATTTTAATTAAAAAATATTTTAAAACCTGCTGATTACCTATAGTATAATTAAATTTCAATATAATGCATGGCAACTGTTGGTAGTTTTGAAGTTTATATATTTTTTTGGCAAACTTTAGTTTTTGACGGTTTAAACCAGTATTATAACCTTGTCATGTCAAAAACCACTTTTTGACGTCAAAAACCCAACCCTGCTTTGAGCACATGATGATCATGTGCGCATGAGAGGAAATTAGGTGATGGAATTAATAAATGTAATTGCAATTCCCAACAGCTATTGTTAAGTTTATGTTTTAAAAATCTTTTATATACATAACTTTTATCTTTATTCGGCATATTATGTATCATTTTACTTACTTCGTGTATTTTATATCATATTCATACCTTTTTATCTGATTTTATTTATACCTTTCATCTGATTTTATTCAGATCTTTTATCTGATTCTATCAACCAACTTATACCATTTCATCAGTTATAATTGTAAAACAATTAAAGTGTTGCATGTGTGTCTTTTGAACTGTTAACGTGGCGCAGCATGTCCTCTTTCGGACTTTGTGCCACTAAACCTTACATTCAATCCTATCCAATCGGCATATTATGATTATCTAAACATTATTTACCTTTAAATTTTCTGAATGTATAATAAAACACCTCCTCTCCTTCTCAATTTAAATTTTCGACAAAACATCTATCACATTTTAATAAATATTCATGCATATCTATTTTTATCATAACTAATTTGACAATAATCGCAATAATTTATTTTACTTAAAAACCCCTTTAATAGTAGTTATAACATCAAAATGGTTTTGATTTTTCAATATCTAAATGCAGGTATTTTTATACCATTCTACATTCTACTGCAAGTAATCTACTGCTGTCTAATAATACTCTTTTAGTGCTTCATGAAAATTTACTTGCCATTCTGACAAATCTCTGCAAGAAGTATACAAATTATCTTTTCTTTGTGTGAATTATAAAATTGATCTTAATAATATATTGCTCATTTTTTTTATTAGAAGACAAAAGTCTGTTTTATTAACAATTCTATTACAATACGAATACAAAATTTTGATCAACATCTTGAAATTTTTTAATCATAAGCATTGTTAATTTTTGGTATCTAGAAGCAACATGCAATACATTCATGAAATGTACTTATTAACACTTATCATATTGAGGAGTTTTTACATTTGAAATTCTTTAACTCTATGCATTAAAAAATCTTTTGATTTGTGTTCCATAATATACAAAAATAATCGATATGTTCTCTTTTAACAACATCTGTTTTGTTTAGAGAAACTTTTACATTTGATGTGATTTTATCTTTAGCATCAACATTATTTTTATATATTAAACTTTTATCTCTTAAGAGGATGCTATACCATGGACCACAAATTCTGCTTTAACTAATTTAAAATATAGAAAAAGTTGAGTTCAATCTAGAGTATGCCATGAAGTTTCAATTGCTGAAAAAATAAATCAAAATGCTAACAAATTATTGGAAGAGAACTGATCCTGAGTTATCCTCTCAGAATTTGTTTTCATTTTGGTATTTTGAAATTTTTGTTTCAGCATACGAAACTTTGTGGTTTACTCAAGGTTTGCCTGAACTCATACTTCAAGTTATTTATGGAGGAGAAAGAAAATGTGCAATAAAAAGTTTCTCCCATGGCATTCTCCTAATTCATCTACATATTTTGTAATTGGAACAAGTTCTTCTCTAGGGTTTCCTAAATTTTTTATATATTTTTGTTTTGCATTGAAAAATTTTTTACCCTGAATCAAACTGTTAAAGTTTCAACTTTTTCTTTTAGTTATCATCAGTCTAAATTTTAGTTGCAGAATCACTGTCCCCTTGAGGGTCTAACATATTTTTCAAATCTTATCTTTCCGTATCATAATTGTCATTATTCGTTAATTTAAATCCGGCAACTGGCTGTCATAAATACACAAGTGGGCGACCTTTGTGCTAAAATACAAACTAAGGTGAACAACGTTTAAGAGCACAAAAAAATATTTATAAATGCAGACAGCTGTTTCGGATGCTCAAAGGGCAACCTTCATCTGTTGCACTGATGAAGGCTGCCCTTTGAGCATCCGAAACAGCTGTCTGCATTTATAAATATTTTTTGTGCTCTTAAACGTTGTTCACCTTAGTTTGTAACTGGCTGTCATGGAATCCTTTCTTTTTTTTCATCATCTTCCAGTGGAGATATTATTAAAAAAATAAATTTTTATTTTTTTAAAGAAAGAAAAAACTTAGTTTTCAGAGTTTTTAGTCATTAGAATTTCTTGACTTTTCATATTTATTAAACAATGGTTTCTTTCTTTCAAAATAAATAATGTTTACTAGTACCTAGTACTATTATTTCTTAACCTCCAGTTAAATTAAATTCTTTAAACTAGTATAATTTTCATAGTTTACTGAATTGAAACAAAAAATAGAACACTGATGGAAATTGTAATTATAACAGAACTGTCATAAAGCCTGTTTCAGTATTTATGCTATTCATTGCTGCTTCTAAAAAAGCATAATATAATCACTTTTATTAAAATTAACCAACCTTTTTTCATATCTAAGTGATCAAACATTATTCATTTCTTTTGTTGTATGGAGGTATAGACTATCAAAACTTCATCAGATGTAACCGGAATAGGATAAGATGTCATTTCATTTGATTGATGTTGTAACGAACCCAACTGTTTTCAATAGTAGAAGATAATCTTAATGCAGTGAATCCTGCTGAATATTTAAATTTATCACTCTACCAAAGTGATAAAACTTCAGCAAGGACTTTAATAGGATGGAAAATATACTACTCGAGTTTTTAACCACTCTTTCACAGACAGCTGATCCTACTCTGTAACACTCAATTAATGCATTTTTGTTTTGAGTGTCTCCTAGGCAGACTCACCTCTCTGCAGATTTGATGATAGATGTAAAACTGTGGAGGAAAGAAGTACTGGATTTTGTATTCAGTATGAAATAACCATAAAAAGAGGCCCCAAAATGAACTAAACAGAGTGGAAATTGCATCCTGCTGCCTTTAACTATGATTTGTCATTGCTTACACTTTTTTCGTTTAAAATAATTAATTAAAAAAAAATCCAAGTTTGTCCTTTTTTTTTAATTAAAATGATAAATCCCAAATTGTTAGTTTTTCTGAAGAGTTCAAGTTTTGCGAAAAAGAGAAGAAAAAAAACCTAGGTGATTCTATACTTGGCATTTTAAGATCTTTAAAATTATTGTAATAAAGAGTGGGAAAATGAGCACTAAATGTGAAGGACAAATTATAAATAGAAAAATACGAGGGAAACTAGGAATAACTTTTTGAAGAAAAAAAAATATTGTGCTCTTAGATTTAGCGTAAAAATTTACTGAGCAAAAGTGGTCATTTATTAAAAAAGTTATTTGGGCAAAATTTGCATAAAAAGTGGGACTTGTTTATGTAACTTCTGGATTGTCTTGAGTGAATTTTCGCTTCCTGGATAATTTTAGAAACAACAAAATAAAATTTACTATATTACAAATTTTCAAATGAATGCTCTTATACTTTAGTGAGGCCTTTCTTTATAGATAATCTTTTTCATAATTACCTAATTAAATAATCCCAATTATCTGAAATGAAACATTTACTTCAAAAACTATAAAGGAGAGAAAAGTAGACATACTTTGAGTGCTCAAAAATAAGTTCCCAGTCTCGGAATTTGCCAGATTCAGTCATTTCATAGTGAAACACCACTGTTATAAAAATACTTTGTTCATAAAGTATAAATGATTCCATTTCTCTATAGATATTAGCAAAAAAAAATGCTTTTAACTTATGTTCTTACAGCTATGCATCTAACTTTGTAATCTGTTTGACTATAGTTTCAAGGGTAGCTTTAAGCAATGGGAAAAAATAGAATGTTTTCATATTCATTCCGTGATGTTAATAGAAGTCGTACTTTGTTATCGAGCATTTTTAATGATTCTATGGATTGATTTGAAACTATTATGAGTTGATGCTGGGAACTTCTTGACCAAATAATTATGAAATGTATTATTCTTTTATGATAAAATTTGCTTCTATTTACTTAAATAGAGCTAATTATGCTTAAAGCCTGGATTTGGTCTGAATGTAAAATATCATTGCAGGAGTATTTGCAGTACCAAAGGCAGTTGGCCATCCAGAGGATGCAAGAGCAGGAACGGGAAATGCAACTTCGCCAGGAGCAACAGAAGCAGCAGTACCAAGTGATGCCCCAAGCTGCCCCATATCCACAGCAACATGCATATGTTCCACCCTCTCAAAACTATGGAGTGCTCCCTCCTCCCAATGGCAATGATCCAAGTATGCAACAACAACAACCTTATCATCCTTCCTTCAATCCTCAAATGGCAGACTATCGACAACAACCCTACTCTATGCAAGGTAAATGATTTTACTAAACATTGAATTAGTATAAAGCCCTCACTCACTCAACATGTGATCTTTTTTTTTAGATAAGTAGGAAATCTAAAAAGGTTTCAGTAATTTTAATTACCCTAATTGAAAGACTAAGTAAAATCATAGGTAGAAGTTACAAATTTGGACCATGTATTCTTTATAAGATTAATAGAAAAACTAAAAAGTTTCATTTTGCCATTTAGTAATTATTGAAGTAATTACCCCTATTGAAAGTTAACATGAAATAAAAGTTAGATAAAAGTTTCACATTTAATTTCGACTCCTTATCAGATAAAGGGTAAAACTGAAAAAAAAAAAAAAAAACATTTCTTTTTGAAATTTTCTAATGATAGAGGTAATTAGCCTAATTAACAAACACAAGGTTTAGTTTACCTCAAAGATAGTAGTCTTAAAAGTTGACCACGTTTTCCATATCCATTAGAGGGTAAAACTTTGATATTTTCCAATTATTGGACCAATTAGCTGGTAATTAGTCTAGATGATGTTAATGATAAATTGTAAAATCTGTTCATTATAAAATAACAAAATAAACTAAGTCTTCATTTCAACTAAACTAAAAGCAAACTTTTGTAATTATCAGGGTAAGTGCATTTTTTCAGATAGTGAAACCAAGAAAACATTTAATCTTGTAAATAATTTTTTATATTTAAAAAATAATTTTATGTGGGTACATCCGAAATTTTTAATATATATGAGGGGAACTGGACTATCGCATTGATGTATGTCGTGTAACCAAGGTTCACACATAGAACATCTGTAATGTATGTAAGTAAAACTTTAATAGTTTCGGAATAATTTCATATGTTTCTTTTTTCATATTCGTCTTCTTTTTTTTACTATAACGCTTCGAAACCCCGGAGGGAATTATGAAAATCCCTGTATATATATACAGTAAAACTTGTGTAAGTTGACCACTTGTGGTGCATTGTTTTAGTGGTCAACTTAGACAAGTGGTCAACTTATAGAGGGGGTGGGTCATTGCTTACTTTTTCGTTTCCTATATAATGTTGCTATATATTTAAATTTTTTTTTTACTTGACTTAAAAATTTAATTCAGAAAATATGCAAATGAATATCCTAAGAAATGTGTTTAAACCTGAATGAACTTCAATTTGATACATATAATTCTAATATTTAACTAATTTTAAAAAAAAAATTTTTTTTCGTTAGTTATGCATGTGAAGTGTTTAATAAGTATAATTTCTTAAAATATCAGAACACGAAAACATGTAATTTGAAAACTTTAACAAAATAAAATTATTTGAACACTTTAAAATATATTTACTACACTTAAAGATCAAAGACCATAAATAAAGGATCAAAGCATATTTCAGAGCATTCATTTATTCAAATGCTCACTATTGCAACTGGAAGAGCAACTTTTCAACTAACACACCTGTTTTCAATGAACGGAGGAAAGAAATGGTCAATAGCTGACCCCTTACAGTTTCCCCTGATGGTCAACTCACAAAAGGGTTTAGATTAGCTTTTTACACTATTTCACCTAACAAGTGAAATTTTAACATACATTGCAAAAATGGCAGAAAATTTTCAGATTTTTTTTTCCTGGTCAACTTATGAGGGTTTTAGAATAGAATATCATAATACTCCTAGACAAAATTGACTTATTTCAGTGGTCAACATACAAGATAGACAGGTGGTCAAGCTACAAAGGTTTTGCTTCTTTATATTATATAGGAAAAATTCTGTTCTTGATAATTGAGGTCAACTTATGCAGGTGCCCAACTTACAAGGGTGGTCAACTTGGCAGATTTCACTGTATATATAAAGTTTAAAATATAGAGAAGACATGGAAAATATTAAAGGTTAAGGAAAAGAGAAGAAAAATTATGAAAATAAAATATTACTAAAAAGCCAGAAAACAAAATAATGAAAAGAGATCTCTTCATCAGCTCACACAATTATATCTACTAAAAGGAGTGCCTTCTATTATTGTACCCAAAGCAAAATATGTCAATACTATAGTGTGAGGAGTACTCAAAAAATTAAAACGAAAATAGAACACATTAAGTAAAAAATGTATCGAGCAAAAAACAGAAAATATAACGTAAAGAAAATACAGAACAAAACACAAAAAAATATTTATAAAGCGAGTAGCGAATTGAAATGAACTTATACGTACTGGAATCTTTCAAGAATGATTTAAAATATTTTCATAATACAGGGTTCCCACGGTCCTTAAAAGTCCTTAAAAACTACTTAATTTTTATTTTAGAAAATAAGGGCCCTTAAAAGTACTTAATTTTGGTTCAAGGTTTTTAAAAGTCTTTAATTTTTTAGCATCACTATGGTTGATAGCAAAAATTTTTCTGTTCAATTTTTTAAAACAAAATAAGAGTTCTTTTATCACTTAGAATTAGACCATGCATCGAGAGTAAAGCATTTTAGAGAGACAAAAATTAATGTGTATAGGGGGGGGGGNTTTTTTAATGGCTGGGTACAGACAAGGGAAGAAAACATGTCCTTTCGTTAATATATTGGTTATTTCCTTAATATATTCTGCCCTTTGCCTAGAATGATACTCTATGAGAACAGAGAAGCATTCTAAAAGAAAAGAATAGTGTGGACAAGGGGAATACTGCAAATGGAAGAGATATTGTTTTTTTTGGGGGGGGGGAGCAGTTTTAAGGACCCACACTAACCTTCAAAATTGACAGAATTCTGGAAATTCAGTTCTACTGGTTATGCATCTGCTTATAGGAATTAAGTAAAACGCTAAGAAAATCAAAAAGTATAGGAATTAAGTAAACACTAAGAAATATCAGGGAGAAAAAATTTTGAACAGGAATCTATAACGAAAACTATTTCCTAAAATCTCAAATTAAATAAATTTGTATAATATTTCAATATATAATAAGTAACTGCAGATTTATAGAAAGCATAACATTTTTTAAAATTCAGGATTGTATTAAAAATTAAGCAGATTTGTAAGAAACAGGGTTTGAAGAATCTTAGCCCACCTAGGTTTTTCATAAAGAACCTTGAGTTTATTGATGAAAACCAAGTGTTTTTTTCAAAAATACTTAATTTTTTTCCTGAGTACTAAATAAGAAAGCAGGATTTGCTTCTAACAAGAAAGTTAAATATTTGGTAACTATTTATAATTTGTTTTGTTGCAATATAATTTTTTTTTTTAAAGTTTTAGATTGTTACCCTATTATTATTTCTTAAGGATATGCAGATTTGCTTGGTAATTCTTTGGAAGGCCTGTTAATTAATGCAATTATATCAGTTCTTACATTATAATAATTATTTTTTTTTTTTTTACTTATTGATTTTTTTAAGAAGGTAAATAATTAAATAATTTGTACTGTCACTGGTGGCATATGCATATTCAATGATAAATATAAACAATCACACTATTTTCAGAAGTCCTTAATTTTTCAAAAAAGTCCTTAATTTCTTCAAGAAAAGGTCCTTAAAAGTGCTTAATTTTTGCTTTGTTGAAAGAGTGGGAACCCTGTAATAAGATTGCCAGATTACAAAATACGAATACAGAATCGCAAATGGAGTTAGATGCGTAATTAGAGAGATTTTTTACATTTCGTTCTTACTGCAGTACTGAAGCACGTTTGATTTGTTAGTTACCAGGGATTGGCCCGAAAATGGATGTGCGCAAGGTAGGAATATTATACTGGATAGTTTAAAGTTTATAATTCATAATGTAGATATTTAATTTTTCAATTTTAATGATTTTAGAAAATTAACGTTTATAAATATTTTAAAAAAAGAAGAAGAGAGAGAGAAACACAATTAGCCCAATTTGCAAGGATTTTTGGATTTGCACGTAGTAAAAATATAAATTAAGAAAAAAGTTTTTAGTAAATTTATTAATAATAACATACAATTAACTCAATGATTTTATATAGAGCTTAATTATACTTTATTATAGAGCTTAATTATACTTTAGTTGGGTTTACTAAACTTAAAAAATAAAAAATTACTAAACTTAACATTTTTACTATTTTTTAACTCCTTATTTAAAAGTTCAACATAGATTTTTTTACAGAAGATTGTATAATTATTGTTAGCTTTGTCTATGGTTTTAATTACAAAAATTTTTTATAGTTGCTTAATTGATTAAATAATTTTAGAAAAATCTGTTGAATTATTGCTGTTATTTTAATTTTCTTTATTATTAAAAACAAAATTTTAAAGTAATAATAAACAGCCCATTTCCATTCTGATTACATACCTAAAGGTAAAGAGAATCTATTTGATATCTTCAAACAAAAACAATTGAGATCATTAAGAAAATATTTTAGAATTTTATTAATTGATTTATGGTAAATGGTAATTTTGTACCTCATTTCTAAGTATTTCACAAGATTTAAATTACCAGTAATAATATGTTTATCAGCAAAATCAAAATACTTCTCTTCTTCACGGTGACACACACACACACACATATATATATATATATATATATATATAAAGAAGTATTAAATAAGATATTGCTTGACTTAATTTGATGCTAGTTTTAGAGCAGAGCAATTCCAAAGGATATTTTTTAAACTCCATAAACTGATTTTTTAGATGACACCCAGTGATAAAAAACATTATATTTGTTTCTTCTCTAATAATTTAATTATGCAGCTTGTAGATTTCATTAATAAATTATAATCTCATGTGAAGATAAATGCATGCATTCCTCAATATTTTTTGAGAAATATTAATTTTAAACCATTTAAATAATTTTATTTGGATCAAAATGGTTACATTTCTAAAATTTAAGTAGTTTCTGTTCAAATAATTTTTATCCTCATGTTTTTCTACAATATAAATGAAAGACAAATTATTGATCTATGTTAATTTAAAGGTTTATATATAGTATGTACTCATAAATGTAATCAAATGAGTTGATTTAAATAATTTACTATATAATTGTATTAATTTATTGTTATAATAATTAGCGTCTCTCCTTTATGTAAATACAATTGTAAATGCTATAATAATTAACTTCCACATTACACTGAAGATGTCATTAAATAATTTTGTTTTATTATATAAATAATACTTATTTAAGCAACTAAGATTCTTTTTTTTAAATGATTTAAAAACTAATGAGTTTTTTTTTATTATCATTGAGTAATGCCTGCAGAAAACAGAAAAGTATTCTGCTCCTGAAGCTCCATTTGAATTTCTGAAGGTTGTTGTTATGTTGCAATCAAACATTAATATAGACATTTTTTTTAACTAAAATATGTTTGGTATCTAAGAAGACTTTTTCTTTTACTATCATTTCAATCATAGGGAATGTGTGAGCTATTTTGGCTAGTATAATCTTTTTTAAATAATTTTACACATTGTTTATAGTCATGCTGAAAGCCAAATTTAAGTTTTCAGTATTTCAGAGATAGAAATAAATATTCAAGTTGTTAATGATATACCAAAGAAGAAATTTCATGAAATCCTTTATTATAAAGTTTTTATCCATCTCTTTTTCTTCTTTTTTTTTTATTATTTTTTTTTTAATGGCTGCAATTATAGTCTAGGCGTCTAGGTACAGTATAAGATCATTTACTTAAGATTATAAAAATGGTGTAGGGGCTGCAGTATAAGATCACTTACTGCGTCCCCAAGTTTAAACATCTAAAATCAAGTTTAAACGTCAAGTAGAAACAAAAAGCATGTTTTAAGATAGGCTGATTCCGTAACTGATACAAGGAAATGTGATTGATGAATGAACAACTTTTAATCATAAAGTTCTTTATACCACCATTAACTGAAGTCTGTGTCATTTCAGTCCCTGTGTCAATGCCTCCAGGAGCACCTTTTCCCCAACAGCCAGGAATTCCAACATCTGCTGCTCCCATGAGCCATCAGATGATGATGCCCCCACCCCAACATGTCCAAATGATGCCTCCTCAGCAGCAGCCTATGATGCAACAAAACCAACCCATGCTCCCAGATGCTTTACCTCACTCCCCACAACACCAGGAGCAACAGCAGCAACACTGTGATCCCCTTATTGTGTTTGACTGATCCTCAATTAAATTGCAATTTATTTCTTTTGAGTAAAATATGGCATTTTTATTTAAAAGAAGAAAAAATGTACATTGTATTTGATTGCTTCCTATTGTTAATTTTTCCTTCTTGATTTAGTGGATATAATTATCTATCTATATATAATATATATTTGTTATGAATAATTTTTGGTGTAGCTTCAATAAAATGCTCTTCTTTTAATTTCTTTTCTTGAATTTTTTTAACTATGAAAAAAACGGCCTTTTAAGTTTCTAAAAAGAAAAAGGTGTCTCATTGTGTGCACCTTTGAAGCATTGTAAAGCATGCAGGTGAGTAGGCAGATATTTAAAAGATGACAATCAAATGGTTATTGCTATCTGTGATTATCCTGTTCATTAAAATAGAATCACCCATGCAATTCATTGTGAAATCAGAAAAAAAAAATTTTTTTTTGATTTACAGGAATTTGAAAGAGTTGTTTTTAAATACACAGACAAATATCTGCATTAAGGAAAATTATGCAAAAAAATAAATAAGTATAGGCTTTTAAATGAAATGCTGCTCTTAAAAGTGAAATCCTAACATATTATTATTATTATAGTTGTTGAAAATTTTGCACTTGACTAAAATTAACAAAACTATTCCTGTTAACTTTAATTACAATTGTTACAAATGATCCCTTTGTCTTAGCAGACAATAAGAAGTGACTGATTCCTTATCTTAAATAAAATTTTAAAAAATTGCCGGGAAATTTGTAAAACATAATTTTTTAAAAAGGTGAATAACTTTTTTACCAATTCGCTACTAAACAAACAATTTTATTTCCCTCATCGTGGTACAGATAAGAATCAAATCATTATCCATATCTATTCTCTTGTACAATTTTTTTTCACTCCATTTGACTAATGGAGTGGCTTCGGAAGTGAGCTCGATGACTATTGCAGGAAAACCCACTTTTTTTAAAGGTGGGTTTCTTCAAAATCTAGTTCTAGATCAATAGATTCAGAAACAAAATAATTGTTAATTATTGTCATTTGAGATTGGGGCTCATAAAATCTTGTGAATATTTCTTAATTTGTATGAAATTTTTATCAATCAAATTTTCTTTACAAGTGCTCTTGATATAATATAAATTATAATTAAATCAATTTACTTTAATTATGAAAAATTATTTAGTTTTTTATGAAACAAAATTATTTATGGAGCTGGAAAAAGTTGAATTTTCCTAAACTCTAAGATATAATTTATATATTATTATGGAACATAAAAAACTGTATACTATTTTAAGAATATCTATAAAACTTATTATTATAAAATTTGTTATTGTTGCATTAAAATTAAGTTTATGGGTTTTTTTTCTGAATTGTGAAGTTAAATGCAGAAATTGAGACTCGCAATGTTATGTAAAAAAAAAAAAAAAAAGGNTTTTTTCAAAAGGTCATAAAATATAAGGGGGGGGGAGTTTTTATAAGAAACACAAATATTTTAGTGTATAGGGATGTACCAAATATTCAGTTGGACCAAGTAATTTCCCTTTCGATATTAATAAAATAGTTCATTTTTAAAGGAATATTAAAATAGTTAATGCTAAAAAGTTTAGCTGGAATTTTGTATAAGATTTTGCTTATGGGTATATCACACGATGAAAATTATCGGCAAGTAAACCGATAAGGCAATTGCTATCCTCTACTTGCTCGAAAATCCTCGTGTGATAAAGAAATCATGGCTGCCTGAAATATCAGCAACTGTTTCTCTCCGTTGAGAGAAAAATTGCCTTTAATTAAAAACAACTCACACTTGGACCAATCAGATTGTTTGCTTTTTATGGCGTTTCAATTTTATGTGATGTATGGTAATGTAAATAAAAATGGCGGTGATGTTGATGAAGAGGATGATTGGATAAAAAATTTTAGTACTGAAATTGAACAGTTTTTTTGTTTAATAATATTTCCTTTTAAATTACAGAATTAAAAATACTTTCACACGATGAGATGACCACCTTGTAGTTACCATTACCATAACAGCAACCAGCACACATCATTTTTGTTCAGTAAGCTATTTTGTACATAAATTTTCTTTTAAAATATTTATTTGTTTTAAACTAATAAAATTGAAACTTATTATAATTTTTTCCGATAAAAGTTTTGATTACTTTAAATAAATAATTTCGATTTTTATGTAAAGATTTCTACTGACGAAAAGCTTCATTGTGAAATATTCGCCAAGCAACTCACCAAACTTTGTTGCATTAGTATAACATAAAATATAATAATGGTTGTATTTCTTCATTTTTCAATTTAAATATTTATCTCTGTTGATTGTAAAAGCATGCAATCGATTATTTGAAAAAATTATTTTAATGTTTATTATTATTATTTTATACTTCCCTACGAATTCTTTTAATTTTTGAACCTTTCTTCTAAGAATTCTTTTAATATAAACCTCTATTCGTTCTTCATGAACTTGTATATCCTGACAAAAAAATAAATAAATAAACTATACCGAAAATACCGGTTTGGGAAAAAAAATCTGTAACTTTTCTAACATTACTAATTTTAGATTTGAAATACCCTTATCCGAATTCGGTAAGATCAAGCACTAAATGCAGCAAAAAATTTGGTCCCCAGTGTTATTCTTCTATTTTAAAAAAATGCGTAGTGGAGGTGTTAAGAACCGTAATCACTTTCCTAAATACTATGACGTGTTTCAATGAATCCTTATGCATTAAAATTTTTTAAAAAATATTTATAATTTTATTCGAATGAATATTTCATTACTTTAAATTGCCGTTTAACGGGCCCATTGAGTAGGCTGTTAAATTCATATAGTTACTTATGAGGTATTTTTTTGTGTACCTTTTTTTCAAGTGTTTTTTTTTTTTCATCCACCGTCAAAGCAACGGGAAGGACATACCTAATTATTAATTAATATCAATTTGTATAGTTTCAGTCTTTTCGGTGATACAATTCCTTTTATAATCATAGAATAAATTCGCAGTATTTCATACATTATATAATAATCAAACATGGAATACAAAAATATGAAAGGTTCAAAAGTTAAAAAATAAAATTGATGAAATTTTGCTTTTAAATAATGCTATTTTATAAAAAATGTATTAAGAAAAGAAGAAATAATCATTTAATCAAAAAATGGAAAGCAAAAATAGAAATTATCAATAAATAAAATATTCATTTGTGAAAATGCTGTTATCATGCACTATTCTGCGATTTCTGCCTATATAGTAAAAATTTGACTAACTGAACTCTTTTTTTTTTAGTATGCTACTATAATTGAAGTAAATAGTATTTTTATTAAAAAAAGTATTTAGCTATTTTAAACTAACAAGCCTAGCTCTCAAGGCAGTTTTTAGGGATAAATATATTTCTTCACCTGAAATAAATTACAAACTTACGACTCACCACAGCTCAATTTTTATTGATATTAATGTAATAATTGTATTTACTGCTTGTTCTATTGATTCCCATTTTGAATCACACCTTAACATTGCTCAGTTACATAGTATTATTTGGAAAAACACTCTAGTTTAAATTTTTTTTATTTATTTACAATCTGAATACCAGTTCAGCGCACGGGGTAGAAAATAGAAAAGTAAATAATCAATAAATCGATATTAATCAGCATGCACAAGCCTGTACCAAAGCAATTAATAAAGTTAAAATAATTAAATTTTGTTATTTCTTGGTCTTTTTAATGACTTCACGTTAGATTAAGAGAAACACATTTTTTGAGAAGTTCAATTAAACAAAATAAAGATTAACAAAACATAGCTGCCACTGATCAGGCCTTAGAGGAGATATAAGGGTAGAGAGAGCCAGTCTATTGTTTGGGCTCGGAAAACTTGTTCAAAGATGGGGGTTACCTTTTTGGCGGAAGATTTATAGCTGGCGGTCGCGCCGTACAGGAATATTTTTAAGATTTTTCTCTCTTTTTTTATTTTATTTTAAATGCTTTCCCAATTTTATTCGTGATTGTAAGAAATAAGTTTTCTAATAAAAATACATTATAATAAGTGCGCTACACTTAATTATTTGCTTTTAATTGCTGCATTGCTTTAATTGCTTTGCTTTTAATTGATTTTAAAGCTATTAACATATTAGTTAAGCATGATTTTACCAAACAATGAAATAAAAATAATGATTTTTTGAATCGAAGATGCATTTGAAAGTATGTAAAATATAAAGAAACAATTGCAAATGATTATATGTATTAATTATTTATTTTTTTCAAAAGGTCATAAAATATAAGAATCTTTTTCTATCAAATGAATCCGCATTAAAATGCTTAGAGCATAACACACTATTATTGGATGCTGTGAATTCTTCTCTGTGGACATTTACTTCCAATACTTTTCGTTTTATCTCATCTTTAGGAATTCTACGTATAAACAGTTAGCTATTAATACTGGGTGGTCTTAAAATTATTGTTAGACAAATAAAATAATAAAGAAACATGCTGAAAATTACGCAACAATTTTTTTCAAAATTAAATTGAAGTTGAAACTATTAACTGAAATGATTTGAAAAAAAAATCTCATAATACACTACACATTTAGTATCTGATTTTTAAAATGCAGAATATGTGTGAATAAAAAATTTTGCAAGTTTATATTTGAGTTAAATAATTACGTAAATTGTTACTAAAAACAAAGTAATTTAAAATAAAATGTGTGTCTTCTATTAGTACAAAGAAGAATTATTAATTCAGGTTCAGATCGATGGGTCAGCTTTTTCATGAAGTAAAGGAGGGCGGTACGCAATGCTAACCACATTGTCGCTATTATGACTGTTGATCATTAAATTGTGCTAGCTTAACCTTTGTGGCACTAAACGGGCTATTGTTCAATACCTCTGGGGGTACCGATCCAGGAGTTTCCTTGTCTTCTGCATTGTGTTCAAAATTACAAGGCTACGGAGTTGAACATTAGTAGACGTAAACCTAAAAATGGGGTCGGNGGGTAGGCTGTTCAACGGCGGTCATAAAATAAAATAAAATAAAAAACGGGCTATTGTGGGAAAGCTTTGCTTTACTTATCTTTTATTTTTTCTTAATTTTTATTTATTATAAAAATATTTAGTTAAATTTTTGAAACATATTACCCTAACATTTATACATACTTTAAAATGAAAGCCTTTTATAATTAATTTTAATCAATGCTTAATTTTTCTTATTTAGATCACATATATTAATTAAAATAATTTAACAGGACAACTAAAATAGCAATTTTTAATTTTTTCATTAATATATATATATATATACTGGTATGCAATTAATCTTTTGCGCAACTTTTTTATGGTTTTAGTGTTATTCATAATTTTTCTGATAAAAACAAAATGTTTTGTTTTATTTTTAAAATAAATATTAATATTTTTACATGCTGCACAATTTGGAATTCTAGTTTGCCTGCCATGCGATAATTATTTATTTCAAACAATGCATACAATTAAAATTTTAGTGAGTTAAGATAACATAGTAAAAGAATTTAAATTTAAATAACAAATTTTGGTTTTGTTATTTGTCACTTAATTTTATTTAAAAAAAAGCATACGAAATTCCATATAAGAGCATACTATCTACCTGCTTGAAATATTGATAGTTCTCGACTTAATTAACATTTTATATTAAAAAATTAATGTTCAAAAAAATAATTATTCACTCTTTATTTCTAGAAATCAAAATAAAATACCTATAATAATAATAATAAATAGCTACTCCTTTGACAATCTTATAACAATTATTTAATAATAGGGCCTATTATTAATAATATAACCTATAATAACATAGTTAATATTTTTCTCAATAATAAGTGTACAGTAATAAATATAAAACTTCCTACATAAATATGAATATCCATACAATTTTTCCTACATAATAAAAAAAGTACTCTTCGACTTATAAATTTTATTTAAAAACGTAATTTTTAAAAGATAATTTTATTTTTTATCCAAAAAACTATGTATGAAATGTACTTTTATATCTTTTTAAGT
>NC_092205.1:196076-223804 GCF_043381705.1 Parasteatoda tepidariorum | reverse complement strand
ATCCTGTGCCTGTTTGTCTTGCTCTCATGACTGCCGTCCTTAGAAGCTGGCAGGATAACATAAAAAGATTAGTTGAAGCTATTTATGTTATATATATACATATTTTTAAGTTAAAAATATAGAGAAAACAGGGAAAATAATTAAGATTAACAAAAAGAAATGAAGAAAAATTATCAAAATGAAATATTTTTAAAAATGTATTAAAAAAAGGAAAGCAAAATGAGGAAAAGATATAATCTCTTCATCAGCTTACGCGATTATGTCTGCAAAAAGGAGTGCTTTCTAAGATTGTATCAATATAGCCTCAGTAATATATATGAATACAATAGTGTAAAGAGCAATCAAAAAATTGAAATGAAAATAGAACACATTAAATGAAAAATGGTTTAGGTTATTCATTATTACTTTGAAAATTTTGTTTTCAATAATAAGGAAAATTAAAATAACAATAATAATTCAACAAATTGTTCTAAAATTGATCGATCAACGAAACAACCTCAATTTTTTTTAAAAATCAACCCCATAGACAAAGTTAACGATAATTATACAATCTTTTGTAAAAAAATTCTATATTGAACTTTTAAATAAAGAGTTAAAAAATAATAAAAAAATATTAAGGTTAGTAATTTAAATTATAATATTACCATTAAAAAATTTTTTAGCTTTATATACATGGTAAAAAATTAAATTAGCAATATACAACTTTCTTACTTAATTATCAGTCCAAAATTTCTTAAAATTCCTATAAAATTAAAAACAACCACATGTGGGTCTAATACTTAGCTAACTAAACTTGATCCCATTTTTTCTAACTACTTAAACAAAATTATTACCAATATTATTAAAGAAGGTTTTTCTCAAATCATCACTAATAATCAACCCATTTCAGAATTTATTAAACAAAATAAAATTAATTCTACTGCAACTTTCGATTTCCAGGATCTCTGCAATAGCATTCCCCTTTCAAAACCATAAGATGTTCTTTTGAGTTATATGATTTATATTACTCTTAGTATGATTTTAAAAATATCCTTGATTACAATTTTGATTATTGAGAAATTCTAATTAATGTTTGTCTTTTTAATAATTATCTTTACAGTGGAAGTTATATTTTTATTCAAATTGATGGAATAAAACAAGTATCTAGCTTTTCATCTCTCTTAGCTAACTTATTTTTACACTATTATGAAAAAATTATACTCTTAATATAAAATTTGTTTTTTGATTTATTTTTGATTTAACTATCTTTAACTTTCATGATTATACAATTCTGTTAAATAATATTTGACTCCAAGAATTAATTTTGCTTTGTAATCATGATGATAATATAAATTTTAAGTTTTCGGATTTAGGTATTAAAAAAGAAGAAAACATCTGCTTTGTTGATTTATACGATAAAAAAAGTGATTTTGATTTTAATATAAAGAAACTAATTACTCAAAATTCTAATGTTTCTATAAACATTTATATAAATACCCTTTTTAATCAAATGAACAGAATTAAAAGAATATGTGTTAATGTTTACTGATAAAAAACAAATTCTTTCAAAATTTGATAAAAAACAATGGATACTCAACTAATGCCATTAGGTTCTATACAAAATCATTGAATTAATTATATGTTAATAAATTTACTAAAAACTTCCTTGTTAATTTATATTTTTAACATATACAAATTCAATTCGGGAAAATCCACAGCTAAAATTCTAAGCAAAACGAGCAAATCACGTTTCTTTTTTAAATAAATGTTAATTTTCATAAATCATAAAAATTGTATAATTAAATATCAACTTTATTAATTATGAACTTTAAATTATCCAGTTTAATATTATTAACTTGAGCACATACATTTCTGAGCTAATCCAAGGTAACTAACAAATCAAACATGACGCTTCAATACCACAGTAAGAATGCAAAAGAAAAAGATCCCTCTATTTACACTTTGAACCTCTTTTTGCACTTCTGTTTTCATATTTTGTAATCTGGCAATCTTATTATGAAAATATTTTAATTCATTCTTGAAAGATTACAGTATATATTGGAAGTTCATTTGAATTTGCTACTCCCTTTATAGATTTCGTTTTGTTCTAAATTTTTGTTAATTTAATTTATTATTTTTTGCCTCATATGTTCTAATTTTTATATTTTTTTCACTTAATGTGTTCTATTTTCTTTTAAATTTTTTGAGTGCTCCTCACACTATTGTATTGATATATTTTGCTTTGGCTATATTGATACAATATTAGCAAGCACTCCTTTTTGCGATATAATCATGTGAGCTTTAGAGATATCTTTTCTGGCCTTGAAATGTTTGTTTTTTTAAATAAATTTTATTTAAATATTTAAAAAAATATTTTATTTAAAAAATTTTTCTTCTTCTCTTTTCATTAATCCTTATTAATTTTCATGTTTTCTCTATATTTCTAACTTATTTTATGAGAGTTTTAACTATATACTTGCAGCTCATGCACAGTAAATAAAACTTATTAATTTTCTTCTTTATTCTCATAGAACATTTGATATAATCTTGCTTCTGGGAGTGAACCTTTTCTGTAAAAGTTTCTTGTAAAGTATTTATTTATAATTTTCTTTTTTTTTTTGAGATGTACTAACATAATTTCATTTAAACATGAAAAGAAAAATTTTAAACAGATGCATTTATTAAAGGGTATCTTAAAATATATTTAACACTACAATTTTCAACAATTTCGCAAGCACTTTTTAAAGGTGATTAAGTAACTTTAGTTAAACCATTTGTAAAGAAAAAAATAATGCTTTTACTACTCAGACTCCATAAACACATTATGTTCAGCATTAATAAAAACAGAAATAAAACGTTGGTTTTTTTTAAAAGTTTCATAATATATTGAAATATTTATTGGGTTGACTTCTCATTAAAGTTAAAAATAGAAAGTATAGATATTTATTATAAAAATGCCCATTAGTTAATACTCTCTCAATTTTTTTAAAATTTTTAATTATATTTAAGTTTTTTAATTACAAAAGAATTTTAGAACAAAAATACGGGTGAGTATGTGATTGAACAATTTGGTAAAAAAATAATTTTGTTTTTGTGGGTGGCCTAATTTAAAATTTATACCTCATCGTACTGTTAATTGGGATTAATTCTTCTTTTAAATCAAAAGAAAGAGACAAATCATAAACTTTAATAAATGTTTTAATTTTCATTTGCAAAGTTTTGCCTCCCAAAATGTATTACTTATTTCTTGATAATATAAATGAAAGATCCATGAATAACTCATGATTGAAAAATTGTTAGTTTAGTTTTTTTTTCCTTAAAAAATCACTTAGCTTTTAAAAATTCTTAAGTAACAAATACTGTATGGAAAATTGGATGTTTGAAATTTCGGTTATTTCAGAGTTAAAAATGATTGTGAATTCAGAAATGATTAAAATGAGATTATTAAAAATAATAAATAATTAGTATTTATTTACAGATAAAATAATGAACAAAAAGTTACATAATCATATTATCTTATAATATAAAAAATGCAGCTGTATTCCTTAAAAATGTATTTTATTCAATGGAATGATAGATTATAAGGTAACAATGAGTAAAAGCTCAAGCAAGCAAGATTTAGTATAATGTATAACAAACAAAACTGAAAAATGTATCTAAAAATTAATGTGGAAACAACATTTTGAATATATACTGGTGGGAGCTTAGGATGAAATTCCTTGGAGTACATTATGTAAGAGATTTCCTATACTACTACAAATTTAAAACAAAACAAAAAGTTGAAATATTTAACAATTCTATAGAATTCTAATTTCTAGCTTAGAATAATTAGAAATAATCATAATAATACTTAAACAATAGTGATGAGCAAAAGTCATAAAAAAGAAACTTTTAGAAACTAAGTTGAAGCAAAAGTTTTCTCATGAAAGCCTATAATTTCACTCATATTAAGAAAAATATGTTGATAAAAAGAATTTTCTCTAAATCAAATTCAATTCGTACCTGTAGACCTTGAAATCAGTAGAGGAGAAAATATTATTCTTGTCTGTCTTCAATTTCCTAAAAATAAAACATATTTTAGCAATAGCATGAGTGTAGGGCATTAAATGTTTGTCAAAATTCCTATCACACATTTAAAGCAGGCAGAATTCATTATAAAAAAAAACATCTTTAGAATCACAAATTGCCAAATTTTTTTTCAAAATCCAATTCTTGCTTTTAAAAGGTTATAAAATTGGGAATTAAATTTTTTACTATTTGCTATACGTTTTTCTATTGAATGAGCACAATTCATTTTGAAAAGTTTATAAGTGCAATTTTCACTGAAAAAGATTTTAAAAAGCAAAATAAAAAATGTTACCATTATTTGAATACGTGAAATAAATGCCTCCCTAAGAGAAGTATTTGAAAAATTTAGTAAAGCATATTTGGTACAAGTTACATAATACATAAATATTGGGATAAAAAACATCCTAAAAATCAAGCTTCCTTTAAATGTAGAAATAATTTCTATAATTTACTATGGTTTGAGGATTTGCGTGCCACTATTAATAAGCATAATGTTTAGGAAAAGAAGTACAGCTTATAGTCATTCAGCATATTGAAGAATCCAACTTCTTTTAGATCAGAAGTTTTTTTTAAAAAATATTTAGGTTGTGTACAAAAAAAATTAGTAAAAGTGCTAAGATAAGTAAATTAAAAGCACGAAGAACAATTTTTCCCATACTTTTATTCTTTAACACTTTTAACTCAGCCATTCAGCATATAGAAGAATCCAACTGCTTTTAGATCACAAGTTTTTATTCATACTTTTATTAATGCACGAACTATTTTTTCCCCATGCTTTTATAATGCATACTTTTGTTCTTTAACACTTTTAGAGAAGAATCTCCTCCAAATAGAAGTGGTAGGTACAACTATTAATGAAACAAGAATTATAATAAATACAAAGCAGTGGTTGACTGTACCCCACAAAGCTTTTTATTTCTGGGGAAGAAAAACATTAAGTAAAAGCAGATAAAAAAATACACAAAATAATAAAAATAAAAATTTGTGCTCAAGATTTCAAGTCCAAAAAAGACTCTATTAATTTATACCACATTATTTCAATCACATACTAAATTATTGGTCTGTCATTCAATGCCAAACTACTTACAGAGCAAAGTATTTTGCCTACTTTAAGAAATTCATGGTTTCATAGTTAAAATTTATAAAACTAAATTTTTATCTGAAAGCATTCTCAGACATTAAAAAACCTCATAAAAAATTTTACTTCAGGGAGGGGTCAGTGAAATAACATTTGGTGACATATTAAAAATAATGAATGAAATTTTATTTTATAAACCAATAAAAATTCAGCTGCGGTTAGTCATTTCAAAACAACATTAATTTAACTGCAGAGTTTATTCAGAATACTTTCTTTTTATTGTATGATTAAGAATAAAAATATTTTTATTATTTCCAGTATGGAATACCTCAAAATACAAACAATGCCAGCAAACATCAACAACAGAGTTCCTCTACCATCTTCATATTTGAGCTCTACTTCATAAGAGAACAAGTGAGGGGGGGGGGCTGAATTATAACTGTTGCTAAGTAAAATAATGAATATTACTTTTTGAAGAAGTTCAGTTTTTAAAATAATAGAGGTTTAAGGAGTTTGTGGACCACAAATGTCGTTAAAGAAATCATACTGAATCCTACTCTATTAAAATAAGTTTTGTAGGAACAAGTCCCAAATTTGAACTAAAAGACTTTTAAAAATATGAAGTTTAAAAATTGCTGAAAAATATAAGTTATAGTAAACTGTATAACGAGCAGTTTCCTACAAACTGTAAATCTCTTTGTTTTCAGCATAGGGTGTTCGACTAGTTTAAATTGTGCTCAAAAGTAGGGTCAGTGGAATCCAATTTGCATTTCCCACACTCCTTTAATGCAAAATTGTTATGAATAAATGTTTGACAAACAATATTTTCTGTATCTAATTATAAAGTTATGAATTATGTCATAATTTTGACCATTCATGTGTAAATAAAGGTGAATACTGCATCACTTCTTTTGGGGCACCTACTTTCTAAAATATCTTAACTCTTTAATAAAAAAACATTTTCCTGAACTATGAATTCTATCTCTTAGATCAATACAACATGTGAGACCCTATTATCTTCAGGTGTTTTCTAAGAAAATTAAAAAAGTATTTTGGTAAAAATTGGACATATCAATGAAACTTAAGTCTCATATTTCTTGAAATAATAAAATATTTGAAATAAATGTCACTCATGAAGGATAGAAAATCAAAATCACACACACAGCATCAAAAATAATTCACATATTTTTTACTTTTTGTAATAGCGTACATATAATTTTGTTTCTATTGAACAAAAATTAATTATAAAATCAGTATATCTAAGAATGAGTGTAAAACTAAAACAAAACTCACTCATAAATATTTATGAAAGTGTTACCATGTGATAAAGCTCCAGAATGCAAATCTAGTATGGATGCACCACCAGAAGAACCACCAAATGCTAAACCTTTCTTACACAACCTGCAAAAAAAGAATTTAACTTCAATTTTGTTGCAATTTTTTTTTTGTCCATCCCCAGGGATCTATACACAATTCCATTAATCTGTTTCATAAACATTGTTATGGGTTATTTTCTCAATATCATTAATGTTACGCAATATTTTGCATTAAAATGTTTATTTTCATTATGTAAGGGTATGTTTTGCTTAAAATACTCACAAGGACAAAAAAACAATATTCACCAGACACATTTTGTGCTTAAAATATATTCTTAAATAAATAAAATAAAGGTTAAATGTCATTATTGTTCCATGCCCCCAACACATATTTCTGAAAGTAGTTTACTGTATTATGAAAGTGTTACAGAGACAAATGCATACATATTCTGATATAGTATGACTATCTATTTGAATATGCATCATCAAAATTTTTGAATTGGAAGTTTACTTCGCCTTTTTGCATTCTTTTTTCCTCTTATTAAGAATTGCATAGACTATTTATTATAGAATATTTGCACAGTTATTTAAACCTTTCACACTGCATGGACACCTATGGGGACATTCAAAAGCCACCACTTTGAAATTAAAAATTATTGTATCTTAATATTTTGTTACCACATTGTTTTATGATTACTAGCTGTTATATAGTAATATTGAATTATATATTTTAAACA
The DNA here is from genome assembly GCF_043381705.1 of Parasteatoda tepidariorum. Classification (NCBI taxonomy): domain Eukaryota; kingdom Metazoa; phylum Arthropoda; class Arachnida; order Araneae; family Theridiidae; genus Parasteatoda; species Parasteatoda tepidariorum. Next base: position 216,626 of record NC_092205.1, on the reverse strand, counting down.
AATTAGTGCTTACATTAATTTCAATAATATTTAAAAGTATTCGAAGGCAAAAAGATTAAGTTATAATTTCAACAACATTAATGCTTAAATTTTGAAATTTTAATTTTACTTTGTCAATTTTTCTTTAAAAAATGTGAGTATAAATAAGAATGTGGTTACTTAAAAAAAATCTTTACACAATATAGAAAGCTGCAACTTCAGTTTCTATTACTTGTTGATATTTCTTAATTTTAGAATAATTATATATGTGATAATGTGATAAGAAGAAGATGAGGAATAAAATTTCTACCTTCTACCCAAGTAAGTAGTTAGGTAAAATTTTACTGGCCTGTTTTGATGAAAAGTTTTATTGGTTGTATGCACACGATAAACAAAAATTAAATATATCTCATTTAAAAAATGCCCCCCAAGGCTAATTTCCATTCTTTTTTAAACCATCAACAATTTAGATGAAAACTGCAAATTATATTTTAAAAAGCAAAACATCCAATATCTATTATGTTTTTTTTTAAAAAATTATTATAGAGCAAATGGTGTTTTTCAGTTTATTGTTCCGGTACATTTTAAAATAACAAGAGTTTTAGATTTAAAATATTGTGCATTTGCTTACAAAATGTGCGATTGTGCACATTTTAAATTAAAAAATATAATAAAATATAAGTCATACAAAGATGCTTTTGCAATAAAAAAGTAAAATTTGTATAAATTTTTTAAATATTTCTTTAAAATTTAAGATATATACTCTATTTTTAAAGGAAATATTCCTTACATTTTCATTTAAACATTATTTAAAATGCTTTCCCTTATTCACTTATTAATTATTGATTCATAGATACAAAAATTAAATATTTTCTTCATAGGTTCTTAAAGCATTTAAGTGATAGGACAGTAATTACTTTTTTTCATGTAATTACAACTTAAAACTGTCACAAAATTTTTATTTTTAAATTTTTTGTATTGCTGGTCATTGATTTGCGTATTTAAAATCTTAATGTAAAAACGTAAAGTTAATTAAGAGATGAATTTTTCCTAACACTAGTGGGCTGCGCCCCCTGCTCGCTAGCACTCGCCAACCCCCGAAAATTGCTACGCAATCTTATATGGTTTGCTTCGCAAAACAAGCTCGCTTCCCTCGCTAACTTACGTATGAAAATTAAGAATTGAAATTGAAAGAATTGAAAACAGGAAAACTAAGAATTGAAAACAATCATTCAAATCCATATAACAACTTTTTTTAAAAAACAATTACATCTTTTTAGTAAATACTAAGTCATTAAAATAGATTTGAATTCAAATAAATGACATGTAATTCGTTAAACCTAATAGAAATGTGCTATAGTATAAAATCTGAAGATAAAATTTCTAAAACTGATATCTCTTTAAAAAGGTTAAAATTTTGGCTATAATTAAGTCAATTAATAATTGAAATAAGTGAATTGCAATGGAAAAACCTGCATAAACAAGTAAATTCTAGTAAAACAAATAAATTCGTGATATAAATAAAAAATCGTCAAATAAATTCGTAATATATAAATTCGTGAAAAAAAGTGCTTTTGACAAAATACTAAAATAGAGATCTATCGACAAAGACTACTCACTTCTGCCTAGCTTATGCTCTCTCTGGTTATTTCAGTTTCCGTTTTTAAAAGCGCTATATGTTGAGCCATTTCATCTAGATTTGGCATGTGACATTTTTAGCGGCAATAATTGGTCGATTTTCAAGCGTTGCCATTCAGGGAGTTGTAATGATGCTTTTTTTTGTCGCCGTGTAAGAGAAATATATATATAGATTTTGAGAAAATCACCCTCAAGCATTTCTTGTAAACTTATTGAACACATAACTTTAAACAAGCTTAAAACATTAACATTTAGACAAAACTGATTGTTAGATAAGTTGAGTTATAACAGTAAACCAAAGAATTTAAAAATCTTAATTGAAATACAATACATTAATTAACATAATACAATAATTTGATAAGTCGAATTATAATCAGTCAAATTTATTAAAGCATTAAAATATGAAAGTAGTTCCGCAAAGGCAGTTTTTTTTCCTGGTTAGATGTTCCAACTTCACAAGCTACATAGGTCATAAAATTTCAAGAAATTTTATTGGTTATTGCAATACCGGTGGCATATTTTTTTTTATGGATCTTGTGATACTATCTTTTAAATCTTATGTTTAGATAGAAATGTTTCTTAGATTTAATTCTTTTACAAAAAAGAAAACCTTTTTTTTTTCAGTGAAACCTGGTAAGCTAAAAGAAAAAGTGTTCCAATATATTTGCAATTTAAATTGCATAGTTTCATTGTTCAAATTTTGAAGTGCCCATTAAAAAAATTCAAACTTTTGTTTAAACAGGGAAAGGATTTTTTCCTTAAGAAATATATTTTTAGACAAATATTGCTTTGATTTAAAATCTTGAAGTATGAGTCTTAATATTTTTCCATTTCCCAGGAATTCTAAGATTTAATTTTAATCCCTTCACAATCCATCTTTAGTAGGTGACACTTTTGTTAAAACATAAGATGTTCTTCCATTATTATTTCAGTGTCTATTAGAATGTCCACATTAAACCGTTCTTTTCAATATAGCAACCGAAAATCAATCAATTGAAAAAGAATTCCAAAGGAACTATTCAAACCATTATTTCATTTATTACCTTACAATGAATGTAAGCACTTTGACAAAGGAAGAGTGATATGACCCCCTAAATTCTTGAAATTTAGAGAAAAAAATTTAGTGAAACATAGATTGCTTCACACATTGATAATCTAAAGAGTATGTTACCTTGTGATGGGGAAATCGGTCCTGTAAGTACTTAATAGATTAAAAAAGCTTTCATAATCAGTGTAACTATTTTATTTCAAAGGATAGAATACATTTATCGAATCTACTCTTCATGGTTGAAAATTGATTGTTCTCTTTTTGTGAAATGTCAGTCTCTTTGCACGGTTTATCTTGAAAATGCCTTATTCATCAAAAATGACTCCCCAAAACAGCAAGTTATTTTTAAAGAGTGTTTCACCCAAGAAGCATTATTTTAAAGGATAATTTTACATTTATATTACTATAGAAAGTAAAGTTGCATTGTTACTAAATTTTCTGTTAGTTACTAATTCTGAATGTTAAAATTAATGGTATTTTTATCCATTTAAAATATCACAACCTCAGGTCATAAGGTCGGTTTTTGCCCAAAACTTGAAGCTCATTATATCGAGCATTGACTATATAATAGAAATTTTTTTTATTTAGAGTCAAATTAATTTATAATCTGTACCGATCAACCAAGTATTAGCAATCAAATGAAATGCAAAATATATAAATTTAAAAAAAATTTAAAAACAACTTACCTTATGCTAATAATGAAGAGAAATACTGTGCAATTTTTATTTTATTTATTATTTTTTTGTAATTAAACTTCCGGCTGATTTAAGATAGAATGCAGTTACAATTGAGAAGAATAAGCATGCAGTTACATGGGCAAAAATAAGCTCTAATAGCAACATCTTCAGTTAATTAATGCAAATAAAAACCACAATTTCTTATAAACATGCTTTAAATGGTTGTGAGATTCATTTGTATAAGAGAGATGTCACATTATTATTTCTTTCTACTGATTGCAATCTTCAAACTAAAAAGTTGTTTTAAAATTTTTAAAAGGATATAAAATTTTCCCAAAAAGTCAATTATTTTTTTGACAGCTTCAATAAAATAACAATCAAAAAGTTTATGATACAATGCAAAATACAAGTTAGTCTCATAATAGTATTCTATGTAGGATTTTTCAGATTTATAAAAATATTGATTAATTAATAGGAGAGAAATTGGTTTTCAGTAAAATGAGAATAAATTTTTTTCAAAGAATAATGAAAATCTATTACAAATTTGTAGTAGCCTTTTCATTTCAAGAAACCAAAAACTATTCACATTGTTTAAAATTCAATTAATTTTTTAAAATTCAATTCATATTTAAAGAAAAAATACAATAATGTAATTAATCCTTTATAAAAACATGAAAAAAGAAATCCAGAAAATAAAAATATCAAAAGTGAAACGCTTGTGCAACAAATGATGAGATAAGTTGAATTAGGCTACTGTAAACTCACCTTAAGAGATGAGCAGATTCCTCGGGTGTAACAACAACGTCTGTTACTAATCTTCCACAACTCTTTGGAGCACAACCTGTAATTCATTGCTTCAATTGAATACAATTACAAAAACATTATTGGCACAAAATTTGAAAAGATTAAATAAGAATAATCATTAAAAAAGAAGTATATGAATACACACAATAGTTGGTTGATATAACAATTCATGTATTGTCCAAACAGTACCAAACATGATACCAATGTACAGTGAATGTACAAAAATAAGCCAAATAAATTCATAACTGAACATACTTTATGTATTTTGACAAAAACGTATGATCATAAAAATTATTTTCAAAATGAAAAAGAGTAACACTTGCTTTATTTTCTTTGAATATGGAATCCATTAATATTTTGTGAAAAAGTCATCTCCAAAACCAATACAATATTTGAGCAAAAACCATTATACTAATATGAAATTTTATAAAATTTTTCATTGAATCCCTTTTCCAGAAGACGAGCAGATTTTGATTAACCCTGGGTAAAATTGTGCAGAAATTTACCTGCTATGAACTACTCTTCCTTTGACTAACATGCAGAAGCAGTTTTTTGTAGCAGGAAAGCTTGCAGCTAAGAGTTTGGAAAAACTCGAGACTAACGTTAAGAGAGTTAATAAAATATTAAAATCTTGTTCAGCATATGGAAAGGTTTTTCAGAGTTTTAACTTTTTTTTTCTTCAATATTTGGTAAACCACAGTATTTTGACTTCATGGCTGGGCTGTAGAGAGAGAATCTCAAGGAAAATTTTTCATCTTTAAATTTTCAATTAAAATAATATTTTTTAAATTCAAGTTTTAAAGTAAAAGGAAAAAAAATATAACTCATAAAGATGATTCTGTATTAATCAAAGTTGACATTGCTAAAAAACCATCAGTTTACATCTCAAAATTTATGTTACCTTAGGTTTAATTTCAACAAAATACTGCATGAAAAATAAACTTAAAAAAAAAATCATAATGAAAAAAATGCTAACGTAATCCAACAGGACAGTTCACTAACACAATTGCGAATCATTATTATTTATCTCTTGAAAGATATTTATCTCAAATATTTTGTTTTGTATTGTTTTTATTGTATTGTATTGTTTTTTTCAGTAGTTTGGATTAGCACAAATAAGTCGTTGAAAAGTTTCTTTTTCTTTTAAAAAAAAGATAACTTCTCTTTAAGTCAGCAAAATAATTAAAAAAAAATAATAATCAAATTTTTTTTAATTAGACCATACACCTTAAAAAGCAATAAAAATAAATTTGATGAATAAAACTATCTTCAAATGGTTTCTTTTTATGGTAGGAAAGCCAGGGATAATACCAAAAGTCTAATAATGACTTAAAATAAAAAGGCCAATAATGGTTTTATATAAAAGAGTTTTTGTTTCCTTTTTCACTCATTTTGATTGTAGAAAATTCCTCAATCAATTAAGACAACTACTAGCTGTGGCAGTACATTATTTTATCTCACGATCTAATTTGCTCACAGTTGTCATTTAAAACAAGGTAATTAAAGCCATTAACATGTTCAAACGTGTGATATGTAATGTGTAAGAAGTTAAGATTACACATACATGTAATAGGATTCTTTCAGCTCCTAATACTTTCATTAATAAACTATTACTTTAATGAAATTTTGCTTTGTTGCATTGTAAAATTAAGACATAAATAATACAAGCAAAAGATTAAGTATTTTTTAAACGTTAATTAATGTAACACTGATTTAAAAAGTTAACCCGTTTTGCAAATGAACTGAACTTTTATAATAAAATTACCTGAAAGAAATTTATTTAATTTAATTATTCCTACATTTGACAAACTATTATGCAGTGGTTAACAAAGAAGTTGGATAAATGAATCATGTAACAGATTTTAAGACCACTTTCCTTGTTTTTAATAGATCTTGTATTAGATGCCTGTTTACTTGCATAGTGGTCTGATACTTTAAGAAAGGCTACAGTTTTAAATGGAACAATTGTGTTGTATGATAAATTTTGGTTGTCCACATTGTAATTTTAAAATTTTCTGCATAATTGGAAAAATGTGTTTTAATTTTATCATTAAGATATTTGGGTTGGTCATTTTCTTTTTTATAACATTTGTATTTTTGTAGTTTGATGTAAATTTACTAAAAAACAAACAGGAGTACTTTCCTTATCTTCTTATCGATAAATGGTAGGCATAAGTACTACTGAAAAATATGAAGTATATGAACGTAGAGCTCTAGTAGCACATATTGTTTTATATCTACAACAAGACAGATGTGTCTAAAATTTAGAGATAGTGACAAAATAAAAATATTATTTTTCTTGTTATTTAGATTTTTCTTGTGTTTTTGGCTTTTGAATTAATATTAAAGTAATTGAAGCTAAATAACATCCATTTTAAATGTAATGCTTTCTAAAAATCTTTAACAATTTCTTTTTTTGTGTGTGATAAATGTTAAACATTATTTTTGGAAATGCTGACATTAATGATAATAAATGTTCTTGATTAATTAATTTTTAAAAGATGAAACCATATAACATCCCATATTATTATTATTATTAAAAAAAAAAAAAAAAAAAGCAATTATTTTCANAAAAAAAAAAAAAAAAAAAAAAAAAAAAAAAAAAAACAGTTTTAAAGCATAATGTTCAAAATTCAAAAAGTCAATATTCAAAAAGTTTTTTTTAAATAATGACTGATGAAAATAACATACAAATATTACAATTAAATAATATTGAAAAAGACAATGTTTTTCATTGCACAAGATCATAGTGAGGGTGTGATTTAGGGATTGAATGTCCTTCAAAATTAAAGTCAATAAATTAAAGATTTATTATTGATATATAAAATGAAATAACCTAATTTTTAAAAAAAAATTTAATGCAATTCTACAGACGTTTTATCTATTTTGAAATGGAATGGTAATTTTTATAAAGATGAGAATCATAAAAAAAAATATGAAAAATGGTTCTTTTACTTAAAAGTTTTTCCAGAGGAGGAGAAGTTATTTATTTGAAGCCCTCTCCCTAGCTATAAACCTGTCACTTTGAGATAAAAGGTTAAAAAAAAAATGAATCTGCAAGAACAAACCTTTGAATTTAGAAATGTCTTCTAAATATTCTTTCGAACAAGGCACTTCAATGGACTTAAATACCAACGATTCTTTCTGTTTGGCAAACACATGGGGATCCCCTTTGTCTGAGGAATAGTAAATGACAAAAATCAACAAAGCAGAAAGTACCACTCGGGTTAAAATCCTTTTCCAGGGAATTTGGAAATTTTGACCACCTTCATCCCTGAAAGAGAGAATTAAGATAAGCTAATCATTTACATAAATATTCAGTTTAAAAATTGATACCTGAATAACCCTTCAAGAGTAATAAAATAGAGAAGTGATTATGAGAAATAAGCAAATGTTTTTAACTATTATACAACACAGACTAAAATTTCTTTGTTGACAGACTATTTCTCCTACTTAAAAAAAAACTCCATCATTTGATTTCATTACTTAAAATATCTATTCCTTTTAAAAGAGGAATTAATTCTTCACAACAGAGAATAAAAAAATCTTTCTTAAAAAAAAAAAAAAAGAAATGAAAATTTAAATTAATGAAAAGATAAATGAAAGTGAAAAAAGACTCCTCTGGATGAAGCTCACATTTCTCAAAAGTACACTTTAACTATGTCACCTATTGCTCTGCTAGAATGCAGTAACATTTTATATGAGTTCACACCTTCTGTTCTGACCCAATTAGATGACCTTTTCAATAGCACTCTAGTAATTAAGTAATTTTGCTCAGATTTAAAGATAAACAAAAAGAACAATTTGTAAAAGTTTTTGCAAAAATTTTTATAACAAAAGAAGTATCAAAGTTATCAAGGTTTTGCATATAGCTCAATATTTCTCATTATGTGTCCACAGCTTTTAATGGTTGTAACAAAATTATTTCTTTGTTTAAAATGGGTAATAAGAAATCTTTATCAACTTGCAAGGCTAAATTTAAATCAAGACCATAAATTTATGATGCGACTCTTTATAATACAGTTACTGAACTATTAAAATGTGTGCATCTTGACGAGGTATACTCAAGGAAGAATTATGATGACTTAAAACTGTATTTAATAATCCAACGATAAAATATAATAAATAACATGCTAGTAAAAGGTAAACAGAAGAATAGCAGCAAAGATCATTGAATGAAGTCCTTACATACTCTTTTTGGATCAAGAGGGCAGCGCCACTGTTTTGCAACTAAAGACTGTCATCACGTATGATAGAAAGTGATATCGGCAGACACCACAACAATCAAAACCAAAATAATAAATATAATTATAGATGGGGTTTTAAATTCTGAAAATTTCTAATGATATTTTGAAGTGAAATTAAAAAAAAAATATTTGTGAAAATAATTATTAAAAAAATTATAAAGGCTTAATGCATAATAAAAAACAAACTAGTAAATTAAATTACAACATTGAAAAAAAAATTGTAAACAAAGCATGCTTAATTGTTTCATGTTCCATCAATTATTAAAGTTTAAAATATTTTAGTTTCAAACTTACATGGCAACTATGCATAAAATATGTTAATTTTTATGCAAAACAGGGATATTTCAAGTGCCCAAAATGCAAGTGTAGACTATTCTATATTTTATTGGAAGGTTTTAAAAATGCATATTTTAAAATGTTTCTCCTGTTTAAAGGTAATTTTATATTTTCTCTCTAAAAATATAGATTATAATAGCAAATAATGCTTGTATATTGTTAAGAATCGAAAAATAAGGTTGACACATTTTAATAAAGGATAAGTTGTACTGATTCTAAAAATTCAATACTCATTACTACTGCCATTTCAAATGATCTGATCATGTCAATAACTGACATTGTCTTATATAACAAAATAAAACTTGCATGTGATCACATTAATGATAGTTAAATACAAGTAACACTGCATATTTTTTAAAAAATTGAACTAAAAATTTTAAAAATCAAAGCTAAAATATAAGTAACTCATTCTGGGTTGAGTCTTCCGTGACAGACTCTCCACTCTTCTTTTTACTTTTGCGTTGATAAACAGCCATTCCAAAAGTTTTTACACACAAAGATTTCCTAAAAGATAATTTGATATAGAATTTAGAAAAATATTTGAGGAGTAACAAATAATCAATACATGTATTATCTAGAAAAAAATGTAGGGTGTGTCACGTGAATAATGGCGATCGATGTGCATCATGTGACTAAGGGGTCATACATAGAATATGTGCGACTGTCCCTAACAAAACTTAAAATAATCCCATACAATTCTGTTGCAGATAACATATATCTTACATTGGTTTATAAGTGCTTTTAAATTGCATACTTCTTTATGAATCACCCTATATATATACAGTAGGGAACCGATTATCCGGAACGATCGGGACCATCGCTATTCCGGATAACTGATTTTTCCGGTTTTCTGAATCGCTACAAAAAGCCGTTTTTTTATTGTTAAGCCCAACTAAAAAAATATATATATTTGGAAATAATCTTGAAAAAACGAAGTAATACACTAATGATTATTTCCAAAATGATGGTAAGGTAAACATCTTTCAAAAAAGGAAGACAAATCCTAAAATCTTATGAGGAAAAAAACATTTTAAAAAAAAAAATGTCGGGAAAATTTATCGAATTTCATTCCGGTTTTTTGGTTTTCCGGTTTACTGATTTCCGGATAACGGGTTCTGTACTGTANTATATATATAGCATAATAAATAAAAACAAAAAGAGCATGAAGAAAATTAAGAAAAACAATAAGTTTTCTTAATTTTCCGTTACCAAAATTACTTACTAAAAAATTTCTGTGTTAATTTATAATTTTTTTCATGTGCAAATCCATTTCGGGCAAATCAGTGGCATAAGTTATTTACTAAAAAATTTCCTTGTAAATTTTTTCCATGTGCAAATCCATTTCCGCCAAATCCGTGGCTAAAATTATTTACTAAGAAAATTTCTTTGTTAATTTATATAATTTTTCCATGTGCAAATCCATTTCAGGCAAATCCGTGGCTAAAATTATGTGAAAAACAGGCAAGTCATGTTTCTATCTCTTTTCTATGTTATACATATATAAAAAAATTTTTCTTGAATAAATATTTTATTTTCTAAAATTATTTATTGTCAACTTCTTTAGGTTATCCAGTATAATATTACCTTGCGCACATCCATTTTCGGGCCCATCCTTGGCAACTAACAAATCAAACGCACTTCAGTAATGCAGCAAGAACGCACTTTAATACAAAACTCCCCTAGTTACGCTTTTAGCTCAATTTACGATTCTGTTTTCATTTTTTTGCAATCTGGCAATCTCATTACGAAAATATTTTAAATCATTCTTGAAAATTTCCCGTTCATGTAAGTTCATTTGAATTCGCTGCTTGCTTTATAGATTTCATTTCATTTTTTATTATGTTTTTTTTAAATATTTTATTTTCTGTTTTTAGGTGATATATTTTTATTTATTGTGTTCTATTTTATTATTGTTCTGTTTACTTATTGTAATGTTTAAAAAACTATGAAATTATTTTTCTCTTTTGATTAACTTTTTTTATCAGCATTTTTATTATGGAACAGCATTTATTAAAAAGCATTTCTAATAAACATTATTCCTTTATTGTCACTTTTTTCTAAAAGTACAGCAATGTGAGAAAGCGAAATTAGACTTTCTGTTAGACTTTTTTCACTTTTTCTTGAAAACACAGTAATTGAAAAACTGAGATGTTTAGTTTTAAAATTTTCTTTCAAGAATAATGATGGATTTTTATTTTTCCTGTTTACCTTTTGTTTATTTGGGCTTTTTAATGATAGCATGGCATATTATTTTTAGCATTAAAATTTTGTTTTAAGAATTAGGAGGAATTTTTTTTCTCTTTGTTTTTTAGTAATTTTTATGGCTGTTAGTTAGTTTTTTATTTATCTTAAATATTTCACATGGATAAATTATGATTTTTTTTTCTCTATATGTTATATACCAATAATATAATATAATTTTGATTATTTTTCAATAATGACTAAATTTAAATATCCTATATATATACATAGCATAATAAATAAATATAAAAAACACGAAGAAAATTTTAAAAAACAATAAGTTTTATTTATTGCGCATAAGCTGCAAGTAAATAGAACTCATAAAATAAGTTCAAAATGTAGAGAAAACAAGGGAAAAATTACAGAACAATGAAAGAAGGGGATAAAAAAAAAAGAAAAATAATAATAATAATAACAAGAAACCGGAAAGAAAAAAAAATCCGAAAAAAGGACAAAAATTTTAAAAAAATCCAGAAAATAAAATATAAAGAAAAAACAGAATCAAACATTTAATGAAATCGAAAAAGTGAGTAGCGAACTCAAATGAACTTACATGAACAGGAAATGTTTCAAAAATGATTTTAAAAATATTTTCATAACAGGATTGCCAGATTGCAAAAAATAAAAACATAAGCGCAAATTGAGCTAAAAGCGCAACTAGAGGATTTTTGTATTAAAGTGCATTCTTACTGCATTACTGAAGTGCGTTTGATTTGTTAGTTACCATGGATGGGCCCGAAATGGATATGCACAAGGTAATATTATACTGGATAAATTAAAGAAGTTGACAATTAATAATTATAGAAAATAAATATTTATTTAAGAAAAATAAATAAAATAGAAAAGAGAAAGAAACATGAATTGCCTGTTTTGCACATAATTTTAGCCACGGATTTACCCGAAATGGATTTGCACAGGGAAAAATTATATAAATTAACAGAGACATTTCTTAGTAAATAATTTTAGTCACGGATTTACCTGAAATGGATTTGCACATGGAAAAATTATATAAATTAACAAAGAAATTTATTTAGTAAATAATTTTAGCCATGGATTTGCATATGGAAAAATTATATAAATTAACAAAGAAATTTTTTTTAGTAAATAATTTTAACCACCGAATTGCCCAAAATGGATTTTCACATAGAAAAATTATATAATTTAACAAAGAAATTTTTATAGTAAATCATTTTTGCCACGGATTTGCCTGAAAAGGATTTGCACAAGGAAAAATGATATAAATTAACAAAGAAATTTTTTAGTAAATATATCAACAATAATATACGATTAACTCAATAGATTTTATATAGAATTTTATTACTTTAGTTGGGTATCCATTGTTTTTTATCAAATTTTGAAAGAGTTTATTCGTTTTTTGGATAAATAAATATTACTACATATTCTTTTAATTCTATTAATTTCATTAAAAGTGGTATTTAAATATATGTTCCTAGAAACATTAGAATTCCAGGTAATTAGTTTATTTATATTAAAATAAAAACAATTTATTTTACCGTATAAATCAACAAAGCAGATATTTTCTTCTTTTATAATATCCAAATCAAAAAAATTTAAATTAATATTATCATCATGATTCTGAAGCAAGCATTATTTTTATTTTTATTATTCTTTTTTTCTCCCCTTCTTTCATTGTTCCGTAATTTTCCCCTTGTTTTCTCTACATTTTGAACTATATATATACATATGCATACATATGAAAAAAAAAAGGATTTTTTATTGATTGAAATGAATTTATATTTCGACAATTTCGACAGACAACTTTTGAAATGTTGTTTATTTTAAGTTGTTTATTAAAGTTTGTTTTAGTCAACTTTAAGTGTAGTAGTGATAACTGAACTATAAAAATATTTTACAGGATTACATGTCGTGCGAGCCGAGCGATCGAAATTCAGAAAGTATTTCAATTGTTACATTGAAGCAAGGTGTTGAACCAGAATCCTTTAAATCATTCTTTCAGAATTGGAATCCCTCTATGTGGGAGGTATACCATTAAGTATTGATAATTTTGATTTAAAACTGTTTTAATTATCTACTTTGAAGATTTTGAAAATTATTTAAATTTAAGTATCTACGATTATAACTAATTATATGTATCTTAATAACGTTTCATTTTATGTGAATACTCAAAATATGTTTAAGTGTTTTAAAAATGCTTAGTTTCATGTATGTGAAATTTTTGTTGCTCTATTTTAAACAGTATACATGTTGTAGGGGCCCTGAATAAGCCCCTTTTCTAAAATGTATTATTCAGAACTGTATAGCTACATTTTGATTCATAGCATAAGTCTATAGCATAGTAAGGATCCTTAACTTTTTGATTCCATTTTCAAAGAAAGTTGATTCCATTTTCAAAGAAAGTAAAGTTTAATGAAATATTTTGTGATTCCCATTTATTGAGCTAGTCATTGCAGGGGTCTGTTTAGAAGAAATTTGGGTCCGTTAACGGACCCTTCACAAAATATCTTTTCATAAAAACGCACCCTTCACAAAATATCTTTTCATAAAAACGGACCCTTCACAAAATATTTTAACTTCAAAACGAACCCTTCACAAAATGATTTTCTTTTAATCGGACCCTTCACAAATTTGTTTATCTTTATTGTTTTGTTAATGGAATAAACCCTTCCCTGGGGAAGGAAAAAAAGAAAGACAGATGTAAACGAACTGAGTTTTGTCTTCGGCAGACGCTTCTTCCTTTATTCGTCCGAAATGAATATTCTGTGTTTAGCAGTATAGGCTAAATATCAAATATTTGTATGTTGCATCTCTAATTTAGTAGCAGCAATTGCTGTTTTTTTTTAATTTTAATTTTTTTAATTATAATTTTACAGTGTTGAGCACGATATTGTATGTCTTAACAATTTAAAAACTCCTTTAAACAGTTTTTTGCAATAACAGGATTCTATTTGCACACATTCACAAAAGCAGGACCCTGGTTTAAAGAATGTGACTTTATTTTATATTCACAAATTATGAGTCATTTTTTCACAATTTTACAAAAACGGACCCTTCACAAAATGTCTGGACAGACCCATGATAATATTTCAAGTTATGTTTAATGTGAAGTCATGACTAGAAATTAGTGCTTACAATTTAAAAACTCCTTGAAAAAGGTTTTTTTCAATAATGNTTATATTAATTTAAAATAAGTTCATTTCACTGGAAAAAAGAGAATAATCACAAATTTTCCAATCAATAATGTTTTAAACTACTAAAATGATATATTATTACATTATCATTTAATTATGGAATAATAATTTTGTTAATTTTTTTGTAATTATTTATATTTATAGTATATATTTCAATTTTAGGAATAATTTTTATCAAAAATGTGTTTTTGTCCTCTCATCTTGGAAAATATAGGTTTTTGCCAATTTGCTTGGCAAAAACCTGTTTTTGCCAGGACGGTTTTTACCGGTATTTACCATGGTTTTTCCCACCTGTGGCAAAATCTTGCCAACCCTGTTAAAATCATTTATAAGTATACTGCAAAAAGAGGTCAATTCAAATTTTTGTAACAGCTGATCGTTTTTATATAACATTTGTATCATTTTTTATATTAAGATTTGTCTATCATATAAAAATGTGATCCCAACTTACCGTCCAAAATTTTAAGGTAGTAAAATTTAATTAATAATTTTTTCCATTATAATATTATTCAAAAGTTCTCAAAATTTAGAAACCAATCGGATAGAATAGATAAGATACTTTAATCACTTTTTTACACTTTATAAATGGCCCCTCAATTCAACTTATCAAATATTTGCAATTTTATAATTGTCAACTAAATATTTTACTTGAAAGTGGTTTAAAAAAAAGAGGCAGAATTTGGCAGATTTACAGAAAATTATTTATCTGATTTATCAATATTATATGTCAGAGGAATGAAAGAAAATTTAAAATTGATGATGATTCATAAACCTTCCTGAATTCACATGGAAAAACTTAATTAGTGTATGATCCCCAACTTCAAAAAGAGTCCACTAATGATTCGTTCTGCAGTTAAAAAAGGAGCACAAAGTTTGTATTTTAAAAACTTCCTTAAATTAATTTTTCAAAAAGAGGGCTCAAGTTTGACTTAACTTGGTAGTTATTAGAAGTAGAAGAAAAATTCAGCCATTAAATATAAATATAATCATACTATAATTGATTTTGTTGTTGTTACATACGGCTTTATTTTATTTAGAGTAATAAGAAATATTTTGATGCAGTTACTTATGATTTATAGGTATCTTTTTTTTCCCTCAGAACCTTTTCATTTGGTAAATCTTATTATGCATTGATCTAATAAAGTAATTTTAAATGTTCAATTTTTACATCCCTTTACTAGGGATACTTCCATACCAGTACCTGTTTGCACCACACAAAATGGTCCTATTACTCATGCATTTTATTATTTATTTTAAATAAAAGGAAATCACCGTTTTCTCGCATTTTCAACAGTTACGGATTTCGTTTTCCATGTGGATTTTAAAATTCCATTATTTCTCATCTGATATTATTCAGGCACTTCCAATTAAAATTGCATATATTCAACTAATCACTTTTTGAAATGTTTAAAATATGATAATAGTATCGGAAATCCATGTGGTATTTCGATTTTTTTTCAGCAGTTAACAATATTGATCCTAAAATCTCTTTTAAAGATTCAAATATATTTCAGACAATATAAAAAATTAGAATGTGCATTAGAGTATTTACTTTTTGAAGCAAAGATTCTATCGTTTTTTTTATTGTTTCGTAGTTATTATTGCTCTTCGCAAAGCTTTTACAGTTCAATATTTTTAATACATTATTTATTCCAACGAGAAAGTCTTTTTATGAAGAGACCGATTTGTGTGATTTCGTTGTTGATACTACTTTCGGTCCAGTTATTGCGACAGTTTTCATGATTTTGAATTTTGTTTTTTAATGTGATGACGATTTGCAAAATACGAGCTCGCATGTTTTTTCCCATTCAAATGCGAAAATATAACCCACATTAAAATATTTTTTTTTTCAGGTGTAGAAGGAAAAAAATCTATACATTTAAAATTGAAGAAATTATATCGAATTTGATACTGTACATGTGAGCTTTTTTTGTTAACACAAATTGCTTCTGTTACTTTAAATTAGTTACTATTAAAAACGTCACGCAGAAAGACAATGGTAGAAAGATTTGTTGAAAAAAATCTGCCCCAGGGACAATGCCCAATTACTGTTAAACTTTGTCACAAACAATGGGGAAGAAGCTTGTATGAAATCAAAATAAAAGATAGTGGAAAGAAAACATTATTAGTCACTTCGGGAAAATGTACTAACACATAGGCATTAAAGTTGGTGCAACCTGGAATTGATACGGAAATAATGTGTAAAATCAAACAATAATTCACAACAAAATAAATTGAGAATCTTAAAGTATAGGGGATGGAAGAATTTGCAACAGTTTACATCTTGCATCCATACAGAGAGTTTTGACAATTTTCTATCAACAGAAGAAAACTGATAAAAAAAAAAGGTATATACATACTGTTTGTTTTTTGAAATCCTCCAATATAATGAATATCTTTCAAAATATAAAGAAAAATATGAAAAAGAAACTAAAGCAACCGATAAATATTAGAACTTCTATACATCAAGCACTCTACCTTAAAGGTTTCCCTAATAAAAATAACAACAGATATTAAATCTGAAAAAAGAAACGACTTTTTAGGGAATTTTACGAGAATTAGATAAATTTTGAATGCACAATTTCTCTGTTTTAAAAGAAAAATAAAACTTCTCTCCGAAAATGAAACATATGAGTCTGCTTATCGCTTATAGCTCTGCGTTTCAATAGGTAAGACTTAATTTAGCCTATCAAGATTTATATGAGCTCTAAGGCTCTTCTTCGAATTCAACAAGCTTCCACCGAGTCCAACAAGAAACTCAAATTTTTTGTTCTTTTGTTTAAATTGGCTGGGTTGATATCAATGTAAGTATCAAAAATATTGATTAAACTTAAGCTTATGGTTATAGCTTGCATAGTACAAAATTATTTTCAGGCTTCTATTTATTAAGTTTTCACATTTAGTTCTATCAGAACCGTCCCGCAGTGGGCTGATCGTTAAGACACGGTTCCCAGCAGATCACCGATGTCAAGCATCACTGGCTGCGGTCAGTGTGCGGGTGGGTGACCACTTGGATCAGCCTGCGTAGGGACCGAGGGTGTGCGGTATTGGTCCTCGTTAAACTGTTCTACTGTAAAGTGCTCGACTTCGCGTGCAGGTCGTCGGGATACCGAAGCGGGGGTGCCATCCCCTCCGCAGAGGATCAAAATTGTGATGGCATGTCTTCGGATCATCCTCAGGGATGCTTCCCAGACATTGTGCAGCTCTAGTGCGACGTAAATGAACAACAACAACTATCAGAACCAATGGTAGAGTAGCACGCTTGTTTATCAACAGCAAATATGAAGCAAAATTTCCCTAAGGAAAAGACAGAAGAACTTGAATAAACGACCCAGAACAGAACATTGGTAAATCATTCGGAAACAGAACGAACATTTCAAGAACTATTTCTTAATGAACAATCCTTTCAACCAATAACTTCTGATTTCGTGATCGCATATCATTAAAGATGTGTGTATTAAGATGAAATACATTTTCTTTTTCTTTTCAATTCATTATAAATTAAAAGGAAGTTATTTAAGTCCACATTGCTTACTTCATTCCACAAAATAAATGTGATTTTAAAACGTGCGGAACTGTAATAGTCTTAGAATATTCTAGTTTTTTAATAGAATAGTACAGTGTTTCCCAAACTTATGACTTTTGTGTACCCTTTCTAAATTTTTCGTAACGCTGTGTACCATTAATACAAAATGAATGCATTTTTTACTGTAAAAAATTGCCCAAAAGTTTAAAATCACAACTGGCTGTTGATATCCCTAATTATTAACTGTTAACTCTGCAAAAAATAGCCAATAGAAAAATACGTAATCTTAAATTTTCATGACTAGCTTTGTTTTTAAATAAAATTTTGGGAAATTTTCGTTTGTTGCCAGATATTTCGCATAAGAACGCGTACCCCCGCTAAACTGTTCTCGTACCCCTGGGGGTACGCGTACCACACTTTGGGAAACACTGGAATAGTATATAATCTGTATCTATATGATTCGGAAAACAACAATAAATAATCATCCAAATTACTTGAAATAGTATCATTTGTGTTGATTATTAATAAGTTTTTTTCATTTCCTTAGTAAGCATTTTTTCAATTTTGAATGAATAATTTGAACTAGAATTCAACTATTCTGTTTTTAAGTTATATGTTAAAATTCCTTTCGGGATCTTACAATTATAAAATTTTATTGTATGGTTTGTCATCTTATAAAGTAATGAAGGGATATTTTATGATATTCCATTTGAGAATAAAATTTTCAAACAAAGAACATTGTATTTTGGAATTCCCTGGATTTATAAAGCAGGTAAGTGTTATGATTTATATAATAAAAAACTTACTTGCAATTTTTTTTTTCTGATTTGATGATAGTTCTCTACAGAATGGTTTTCAACGTCTGATTAGGAACTTTAAGATTAAAATAAAAAAATAAAAGAGCAATAAGAAATTTCTTTATTTCAATCTGTGGAACTTTTAGAATCGTTCTTTTTAATCGTAAGCACTATTTATTACCCATAGGCAAAATGGGTCTTGATTTGGATTTGATGGCGTCCGCACTTTTCAACTGTGTTCAAGAGTAATAATAAACAGTGCGCATGCATTGCTACAAAAACCGCTGCTGTTTTTCTTTTTATTTTCACTAGCAGGCATCTTTAATGTATTTATATAACAATTTAAAGTTTTTTTATATTCTTTTATTATTGACGTATTACTGACTTGACGGTGATTTTAATATAAATGCAGAAGAAGGAAAAGTATTTTCTTGAAACACAGACATAGGCAGTGTGACGTTGTATCACTTAATCTCAATTTTCTGTTGGGATCGTGACCTAAAAATTAGGCCGAACCCTGACCCCTCTCCTGTGACGCCTCACTGTCTGTCGACCTTCACGCCTGTGACCTTCGGCAGCCTTTGATGTGAACACATGGAGAATGGTCAGTTATAGTCACAGTTTGTGTATAATTGTGATTTGATTTTTGGCAGTTCATCTGTTCACTTCAAGTCCCTTTTCACCCACGATTCTGTGGCATTTTAGGTATTTTAACTTCTATCTTCAACCTTTTATATAAATATCGCCCATTTTTTTGAGCGGGTACATTGACCAGAGATTCTCGTTCCAGACTCTGTGGAGTAAGGTTGTGTTGTGACCGAGCTCCCTAGCTACAATGTCATCCTATCACAGATTTGGACGTGGAGGCAAAAGGACGGCTGCTAAGCCACTCACCCATCATGCATCACTCGAACACAGCTCCAAGAAGGGCATAGACGCTATGATCGAAGGATATAAGACACTTATGAAATCAAACTATGTAGAACACTCCATAAAGGAAATTAGAATTTTTGCAGAAAGAAGGATGATGTTATTCCCTGAGGACACTGAATTCTTAGAAAATTGGAAAGACTGGGAGACCAAGGCGATTGAGACCCTAGCTAAGACCAGAGATTCTACTAAGACTGAAACCCCCAGACAAACCGAGACTTCCGAGACTTCAGTGGAAAACATGGATACTCAAATCACGGATATAGACGTATCTACTCCAATCATTGAGCCTGAGATACAACCACAGACCACCACTCAGATGGATACAACAGATATTCCCAATCTCTCCGAGAGAAAGATAAAGAAAAGGAAGAAAAAATCCAAGACTAGTGTAAACCAAACAACATCAGCAGACTCAGAGGGCACCAGCCCAAACCCAGGTACAGCTCCCGACATCCCAGTGCCGGCAGAGTGCGAGAAGGAGGCCGAACAAGTTGAACCCACCACTTCTAGCACCAAAATTACGGACTCAACTCCTAATAGAAAAATGAAAACCCTCATCAGAGGTCTTCAAACTGATACAGATTTACTCGAATTGGAGAAAAACCTTAAAGACTTCGGACTTCTCCCGGAAAAAATAGTTCAGCTGCAGCGAAGAAGAGGGGAGGAGCTTAGGCCCCTCCCACTTTTTCTCATCATCCAATGGGATACAGCCAGCAACAGAAACATCTACAACATTAAGACTATCCTAGAAAAGCCAGTACAGATCGAGCGCTTCAGAGGCGGCAGATTCCAGATCCAATGCTTCAAATGTCAGAAATTTGGGCACACTCAAAGAAATTGTACTGCCACAGCTCCTGCCTGCATGAAATGCGCCAGAGAACATTACACGTACGAGTGTACAAAACCACCTACAGAACCAGCGACCTGCATCAATTGTAATGGTGAGCACCCAGCCTGTTTTACAGGCTGCGGTGCAAGACCCAGGAGGATCCCTAAAGTTGAAAGACAACCCAAGAATGTCACTAACTCCGCAACCAGATTCCTCAAAATTTTTCAAGAAATGAAAGAGCTACTCAAGGACGAAGAGCTAGTGAAGCTACTTAGATCTCTACTCCCTGAGACCAAGAATTAGAGCCCACAAGTCTACCACTCAC
>NC_092205.1:148298-195156 GCF_043381705.1 Parasteatoda tepidariorum | reverse complement strand
TTTATGGCAGGTTTTCCTAATAAACATGTTTGGAGTCCTTCTATAACATAAATTTCTTCTAAGCACTTTTTTCCATTATATTCAACATTTTCAAGCAGTTTTCCCATTAACTTCAAGGGTGTTTTATCGGGGCCAAAAATCACTTTATCTGTACTTTTTAGTTCTGCATGTTTGAGTACTGTGGAGGCAATACTGCTTGGAATAACAGAATAGTCTGCACCACTATCAATTTTAAATTGGATGCATTTTCCTAGTATTTTAACAGGAACAACCCACTCATCTGTGTTTTGTGTACTTCCCACTAGTCCTACAAAACCAGCATCACAAAGTTCATTGACTCTTTTAATAGTAGATAAACAAACATTATCCCAATGTCCTCTTTTCTTGCATTTTCTGCAATTTGAGTCCTTTGCTGGGCAGTTTCTTTTTTCATGTGGCTGTTTACCGCACCATTTGCAATTTTTTCGCTGATAATTAGTTTTCGAATCTTGATATTTACTTTTCGAATCATGAAAATTACTTTTGTCTGCATTAGTTGTTTTATTATATTTCTTCTTTTGACTAATAGCATTAACTGTAGAATTTTCAACTAGTAGTGATTGTTGTTTCTTAACTGATTCCGAAAGACGTACTTTGTCAATTGCAGTTTGCAGGGTAAGTTCAGAATCAAGTTGTAATTTTTCGCTTAAAGTTTGATCTTTAATACCAACAACTATACGGTCACGAAGCAATTCGTCATGTAAATTACCATATTCACACTTGTCAGCAAGAGCATATAAAGCAGTAATAAAATCGTTGACAGACTCACCTTCTTTTTGAATTCGCCGATTGAACTGAGCTCGTTCGAATATTATGTTTCGTTTAACAACAAAGTGAGTGTCGAAACTATTCAAAACCTCCTGGAATTTCTTTTTATCCTCTTCCGATATACTGAGCGAAAGAAATATGTCCTCGGCTTTATCACCCATGACGTATATGAGAGCATCCACTTGTTCCTCTTCTGTTTTTGTTATTAGTCCAGAAGCAGTTCGGAAACGTAGAAATCTTTGCTTCCATTTAGGCCATTCCGAGGGAATCGAAAAAGGAAATGATTCTGGCGGCGTTATATGATATGCAGGAGCTGATGTCATGATGTAATTTCAGAATATCGAAGGAGAGTCAAAACGTACTGCGTTAATTTGTTTTCTTTTACCGCTGCCACCATGTGTTGTTATGTATTATTTCAGTACATATTAAATAAATGAGCAGGATCTAGCATCTCGCAAACACATTTAATAACAACTTAACGAGATACACAAACACAAACTGAAACTAAACATAAAAGCAAACTGAAACTAAAACTAAACAGTTAACACACAGTTACAGTTAATCTGGCTGATGCCACACTTAGGCCCCTCCCACTTTTTCTCATCATCCAATGGGATACAGCCAGCAACAGAAACATCTACAACATTAAGACTATCCTAGAAAAGCCAGTACAGATCGAGCGCTTCAGAGGCGGCAGATTCCAGGTCCAATGCTTCAAATGTCAGAAATTTGGGCACACTCAAAGAAATTGTACTGCCACAGCTCCTGCCTGCATGAAATGCGCCAAAGAACATTACACGTACGAGTGCACAAAACCACCTACAGAACCAGCGACATGCATCAACTGTAATGGTGAGCACCCAGCCTGTTTTACAGGCTGCGGTGCAAGACCCAGGAGGATCCCTAAAGCTGAAAGACAACCCAAGAATGCCACTAACTCCGCAACCAGATTCCTCAAAATTTTTCAAGAAATGAAAGAGCTACTCAAGGACGAAAGCTAGTGAAACTACTTAGATCCCTACTCCCTGAGACCAAGAATTAGAGCCCACAAGTCTACCACTCACGTGATTTCCACAGCGCTAGGCTGTGGCGAACTTTTCATATATTTCACTTTGAAATTTATGCCTATGCAAATTAGGACTCTCAAATTTAGACGAATCAGTTAGCGGCGCTTCGCGCCGAATACTGAGATTTTCATCATTTCCAACGTTCCAACGAGCGGGTGCATTCGAATTAATTTTCGTATCAATACTCTACGATCCCTTAACAGGGATTTTTCATTTTTTACCCCCTCCTCTCTTTGAGAGACGGAGCTTCGTTTAATTGTATCATGGCGTTCATTCTTCCACCCCACGAGGGTGCTTCCGCTGACATTCAATAGCAGTCTCCATTGTGGATAGTTTTCATTTGATGTGACCATCTCTTCTTAAAAAGTCAAATTTATGTTTTTTCGATATAGTTAACACGCCAAAATGGAAGTATTTCGAGATAGCGTCAGGGACGATGCTATGTTGTGTGGCGTCTTCGATGTCGTGTCTTACCCACCGTTCCAGATAACCACCAGTTGTGCCTCTGTTGATAAAAATTTTCTCATTCCTGAGCTACTGTGCTATGTGATACCTTGCCTTTGAATATTGTGACATTGAGTTCTTTCAGCGATATGCATAAAATAAAATGTGAGTTCCCATAAAGTGGACTCACTCATTATTATAATGGACTAGTGGATTTTTCTTGTTGGTAAACAAAACAACTTCCATGGAGAGCAAGAGGTATGTCTTTTTTGAAGTGTATTCTTCTGGTAAAAAAAATTGCAGCATGATGTTTTTTGTACAAACCTATATAGATTTGTTCGGCCCTAATTATCTCTCTTAAATTTTTATTATCATTGGGTCCTATTTTTATTTTTTTATAACAGCACCAACCCAAGCCAACAGGCAGGATATGAAAATCAATCCTAGACAAACATCAATTGAGACAGTTTTTGCAACCCATGCTTCGGTTCAAATAATAGAACCTCAAAGAACCGATCTGCAAGTTTTGGCCCTCCGTGGTATATAAGGGCCTAAGAAGACGGAAATGTCATGCACTGAGCGATACCCATCTATTATGAACTATTTCTGCCCGTTCTTCCAAACAGGTACTTCTATTTAACAAAATTATCTCAATTTTATGTTTTCTAATAATTATTGTCGAAAATTACTTTTAAGTAAGTTCAGTATTATTTGTCTTATCAGAATTAAATGATTTGACGAGATTGTCAAATCAGTCACCAAATAATTAAATTGCGATAAAATAGTTAAAACGATAAAACAGCTGAATTTAATTTTAAGCCATAATTATAGAAAACAACAGCAAAAAATTAAGATAATTTCGTATAAAAAAGGGTACCTGTTCAGAAGCAGACAAAGAAATAGATGATAATAAAATAAGCGCTCCGAGTGGCGTACGACAACTTTTCCATGCTTGGATTTCTTTGGAATTTTAAACCTGAAGATGTACCCTAACTTACCTTGAAGTTTGTTGCAAGATTTTCGTGACCCCCTGCTATATATAATGTTTTTAAACTTGTACATTTCGACAAAAAAATCAAATGAAAATGTCATTAAAGAAACTGCAGCTTTAGGAGTAAACTAATTTCTGATTTAAATTTCTCGCCTCCGAGTTAGGCAAGTATTTGTATATATGCAACCAAAAATTTGTTCCCTATTATTATTATTTAATAATGAATAATAACATCACGGAATAATTATGAATTGCATATTTTAAAAAATCAATCGTTAGGTGAAAAACTTCTCAAAAGTTGAAGATATTTGGAGCGGGCTTCAAAAGCTCCATGTCGTGGAACTGAGTCATTAAATTCTACGATTTTGTGCGGTATGGAATTTTTCAGATTCCTCTCAAATTCCGGATTTTATCATTTAAAATTACGTAGATTAAATTTGTATAAAAATTTTGAATATTATTGAAATCAAAATTTTTCAAGTAAAAATATCAACCAATAGTTATAAAAAATAATTTTTTACACGGATTTTCCTTTGGATAATGAAGTTTCATAATTGTACGCAAAAAATCTTTTTCATTCGCTTTATTAATTTCGAAAAGACCCCAAAAGTAAAATTTACACGAATGGGCCCAAACTTTAGACAATTCTCTTAAGAGCTTAAACTGTTAGGCTTCTTGCTTAAATTGTTAGGACCCTATTTTCCAGATTACGGTTTTTGCTGATCAAGAACTTGAATCCGGAGAAAAAAGTTTATTCAGAGAAACTTAAAGTATAGTCTGCACAAATCAATTTGCTTATTTAGGGTTATTGGAAGGTACCTGAGTCTTAACAGGAGAAAACAGTGGTAGGAAAAACTACATTATTTTTGTAGTTTACTACAACTACTTTGTTACAAATGTAGCAAACGACAACTACTCTTTTTCAAATGTAGTGACTATAAACTACTTTGGATTTTATTAACTACTTCAATACTTTGAAGAGACGAACTTTGTTGGAGAACTTAATTTAAAACCATGTTCAAAGTGGTTTTGAATAAGAAATTGGCTTACATTAAATATAAGGAATAATTAAGAATTATTTATCCATGTTTACACAAGCCAGTCAGTTATTCCAAAACCGTCGAAGTTATTCCGTTAGTTATTCTGTGTTTCTATCCTTAACTAACGTTAAAAGTTGTTGCCTGGAATTGCTACAAACTACCGTTTTTTTTTGTATTGCACTACTCACTACTACAATCCTTTTTTTAAGAGCCCTGATGGATCAGGGAATAGAGCATTCGCTTTCCAATGAGGTGAATCGGGTTCGAATCTCAGCGATGGCTGGTCCATAAGAATTCCGCATTTGCCTTGCACACACCACAGTGCTGACGTAAAATATCCTCATTGGTAGACGGATCATGGGTTAGAGTCCCCTTGTCGTCAGGCTAACCATAGGAGGTTTTCGTAGTTTTCCTCTCCGCGTAACGTAAATGCAGGTTAGTTCCATCAAAAAGGTCTCCACGAGGGCAAATTTCTCCCAATACTTGATCCAGCAGTTCCCTCGTTTTCTGGATTGGGTTCGAAATTACAAGGGTATGGAGTTGAACATTAGTAGTCGTAAATCCAAACAAATTGGGTCGGTTGTTCAACGACGGTTATAAAATACTTTTTTACATTACACTACAAACTATGAAAAACAGTAGCGACTACAATAGTTACGCTTCTTGGAGTGCGCTACTTACGAAAAATGATCATTCCGAAAGTTATTAACTGTTTATTAATCATAAATAATTTATTTATTTTTCCGCTGTGTACAACTGATGAAACTGAAGATTTTAATTATTTCCTGAGAGGCTACATTGCAGAGGGGCAGGGAGAGATAGAGAATCAGTCATCCATTGGACACTAAAATTTTAAATTTATTCTTATAATTTTCATTCTGAAAATATCAGTTTTATAAGATTATCAACTTATTATGAATAAAACTGGTGGGCATAAAAAATTGAAATAAAGTTCTGTGATTGCTTGGAGAGGTTTTATTAATTGTTAATAGAAAATATCTCGAAGTTTCTAGGCAATAGACAATTTTTAAGCTGATTTCTGTCCAAAAACAAAAAAAGTTATTTTAATCCCCTTTGAAAAGAAAATTTGAATCGATTTATAAATTATTTATGATCTTCTAAGTTTTTAGAATTTAAACACATTAACTTTTTATCTGATATTATTTAGATTATGTTGTTTTTGCTATATTTATTCGAGGATTTCATACTAAAATCAAATTAACATAACTTATTATAGCTATATACAAAATTTTAGGGATTATCATTTTTACAGCTTTAATCGAGTCTTCTAGGCAACAAAGTTTGAAGGGGAAAAAAGTGCTTGAAAAATAAAATGTAGATTATATAGTAATTCTAATGCACATTCATAGAGTTTTCTATAATTTACGATATTTCTTTTTTCTATAACTCAAGGAATTGCTGAATGTTTAGTGGCATTTTAAAAACATTGAAATATGTTATGTTTAAGAATGAGATATTGAAATAATATGCTGCATATTGTATGATTAATTGTTTAAAAAATTGCTTCATTCTAAAAAATTGCTGGTTTTCTTTGGATAAAGATGATTAGAAAATGGCATCCTCATGTTTCGATACATTCTGAAACTTACGTTCGCAAATTCACCATAAAATGTCGCACAGCATATTATTCAATTACGATAAGCTACATTTACCACCAAATACTGCTACTATGATTATTTTTGTTTCCTTATATATATCTGATACTCTCTTCTTAAACAGAGCTCGTAAGATCCTTAAGATACTGAAATGGGGGCACAAAAACTTAAAAGATAAAATATTTAATTTCATTAACTCAAAATATCTGGTCTCAAAATTTTAATTTTTAAGTTAAATATATAACTTTTACAATATTGATGCTCTTACGTTTTTAAAGACCACATGAATCCTGTTAAAATATTAAAATGCATATGTTTACTTTAACGAGTGTAAAATCCTTATCAAAATAAAGATCAAGACCCAACTGTAAAACAGTATAATTGACGATAAAAAGTCAACTGGCTTCAAATCATGTGAAGAGGGTAGTAAAAGTCGACAAGTTTCGAGCTTTCAAATATTATCGCCCATTCTCAAGACTTGTCAGGCTTGAATAACTTGTGACTTTTATTATTGTACGCTCAAAACATGTCTACTTTTATTATCATCTATTATTTTTTTAAATCAATGAAGTTTTTATATTTTCGATTCAGTTTCTGGAGATTATCCATTTAGTTACACATCATATTAAATTATTTCACTCGATATTAAAATAAGTTTTACATAAGTTAGAGGCACAGGTTCTTAGATTAAAAAAATTAATAATTCACTGCTTTGTAAAAAAAATCAATGCAGTACAATTTTTTTTTGCTGCAAGCCTTAACATTTTAATTTAAGGACCTGAATTAAATTATTCAAGCTACATGATTTAATGCATTTATAGTATAATAGTAAACGGGGCTTCCATCACATGTCCGTAACCTTAATACCGCTATCATTAAATAAATGGAATAAGCTTAGATAAATAATAAAAGTTAATTTTTTCCTCGTTTTAATTTTCAAGGAATAATATGTTTCGATCAAACAGATTTCATTCTGGAAATAGCGAAATTATTGAGTAGGTCCCTTGGAGCAATATGAGTCTTCAAAAAAAAACTTGATTATAATTTAGAAAGGAACTTTACTTTAAAGAAAACCTAAATTATAGTACTAAAAAAATTGATTAGTATATTAATGAAGAAATAATAAACGTAAAAGGGTAAAGAATGAGATTTTTAAAAATATTAAAATTTAATTAAATAGTTGGTAAAATAAACTGCTGTTTGTAGAAAATGCAACACCATGAAAGAATCATCAGAATCAAATGAAATTTAATGCAGAAACGACTTGTACTGATACAAATAAATGATGAAATTTTCAAAACAAAAGAAACAAATTAAGCGTCCGAAATCAGTATTTGGTGCAGCCACCACGCGCTGCAATAAGTGCTGCTATACGACGTGGCATGGAGTCAAACAGATGTTGAATATCTGCTTGAGGAAGAGAATTCCATATCGCTTGTATGCGCAACCAAAGTTCGTCTTTGGAAACTGCAGGACGCGGATCACGAGTGAGACGCCGACCAACCATATCCCACACGTGCTCAATAGGCGACATATCCGGCGAATAAGCAGGCCAAGGAAGAAGTTGCATGCGTTGTGCTGAACAGAAGTCTCTAACAGTCCGCGCAACATGTGGGCGTGCATTATCCTGCTGAAAGATAGCTCCAGGGATGCCTTGAAGGAAAGGAACGACTTCGGGCTGTAGCACTTCACGGACGTATCTGTTGCTATTGAGATTACCCTCAATTCGTATCAAATTGGATCGTCCATGATACGAAATCGCACCCCAGACCATAACTCCGGGTGTTCGACCACTATGTCGTTCAATAATACACTCAGGAAGGCAGCGTTGACCGGCATAACGTCTAACACGAACACGGCCATCATGGGTCCACAAATTGAAGCGTGATTCATCTGAAAAGACAACTTGGTGCCAATCAGCTCGCCAGTCTCTGTGCTCAAGAGCCCACTGCCGACGCAGCCGTCGATGATCCGCCGTGAGGGGAATCCTGTATAATGGCACCCTTGCACGCAATCCACGGCGCAGCAGACGACGACGAATTGACGAAGCCGACAATTGTACACCTGTAGCAGTAGACCAATGTGCTGCCAGCTGCCTGGAGGAAGCTGTGCGATCATTCACCGCCATGCGGAGCAGGTGTCGATCATCGCGCTCTGACGTCACCTTCTGTCGTCCAGTGCCTGTTTTTCGAGTTGTTCGGTGCTCGTCGGTCCACTGCTTCCAAACTCGCATCACTGTGGAACTGTTCCGCTGCATACGAGCTGCTATTGCGCGATAGGAAAATCCTCCTTCTCGAAGGCCGATTATCCTCCCTCGTTCAAACTCCGTAAGTTGCTTGAATTTCTTATTCTTCCGTCGTGGAGGCATACTCAGGTCTCACTAAACGTTTGCCACTAACAAATAATCATAGACTATTTTCAACGTCCCGCTACAGCACTTTATTTATACGCTTTCAGCATCAATTCAGAGGGCGCTGCGCGCGCCACGTAGCAAAATAAGCTCTGAAACTTTATTAATTTGCATAATATCCTATATCCATTATTAAAATAATATTTCATTTGATTCTGATGATTCCTTCATGGTGTTGCATTTTCTACAAACAGCAGTTTAGTTCTGCGAAACACTTCCGGAAATTTCTTTTAAGATTAAGACGATATAGGGTAAACCAACCAGTGAAGGAACACACCCCAGTGAAGGAACATTTCATAGATATTTTTTAAAAATAAGATTTTAAACGTTTTAATTTCGATGGATTGGTAACAGTAGCTTACTACCTAACAATAGGAAGTCATCTAACAATGCACTGAGTTACCTGATCTTAGAGTCTTCTCTGGAAAAAGTTTTGAATTTGTTAGTATCTGTTCCACGCCTTATTTCTTTGACAAATTATAAGGTCAGGGTTTGTAGTCATCCGTTTAAAGTACAATTAATTGCATATAATAATGATTTTTTTCCCTCATTGTGAAAGAGAGAATTCAAAATATGGTTATTGAAGTTACGTTTTATTTATTTTAAGCATCATAACATAAGCAAGTACTGAGATTAGGGGGTGTTTATTAATTGGATTACAAAGCGATGAAAAACCAATGAATAAACAAGTGTTCCTTTACTGGGATTTTTTCAAGTTAATGAAAATAAAAGAAAAAAATTTAATTTTCTTGTACCTTCAGTCATATTATACATCAAAATTATGTTGAAAATGCAAAAATCAACTTCTAACCAGTGAAGGAACAGACATGTTCCTTCACTGGGAATAGATTTCCCAGTGAATGAACAGTATGTGTGAAATATGATTTTACATGGATAATTAGTAGTTTGAGGTATAGAAGACACCTAAAATTCAGTTAAATGTTGTATGAATAGTTCCTATAACAATTTCATTTCAAAATGCAAATTTAATTGCTAAATTTATTTAAAGAATTATAATAATAATTTATTTATTATTTATCTTTATAAATGTAGTGATTAGTTATTACATCATACCTTAGACAACTTAATAAACTATGTTTACTGATTGAATATAACAACTAAATATAATAATAAAAGCTGGAATAGAAAATTTCTTTGCAGGTTTTTGTGCCAATAATTAGCTAAATTATTGTCCTATTGCGGTCTTTAACGTCCTGATGGGAACTGGTAGGAAAAATCCATTTAAAGACAATCATCCAGGTGAAAAATGGGTGAAGTTTTTTTAAGACGACATCCACCGATAACTCAGTGCAGTGTGAAGATAATTTCAAAAGGCAAAACTTCCCTTAGAGAATAATATTCGAAATACTGGTTTTAAGAACTTTAGGGGAAGTAGCCCTGGCATCCTTTTAGAAAGTGATTGCATTTACAATGCGAACGAAATAAGAGTTGAATACTGCCCTTAAACGGGAAAAATCTTTGGTCCTAAAAATTATAAGGATTTATATTCTAAAGTACCTAGGAAAGAAAAAAGTACCTTCATCGGTAGTTTTTCCTTACTGAAGAATTCTTTGAGATATTACAGAATCAGTCACTGCTAAATATTTCATTGGAAAAAGCGATTCATGAAATGAAACGATGACCGCAGCAACATTTTACAAATATATTGCAAACGTTTCTACCCATGGCTAATTAAAAATGCTCTCAAATTCCTTATTTTGCTTCTTCTGGATAGATATAAATCTCATATCAATTTGAAACTGAGCAAGTTTTGTTCATCAAAACAAATTTTCTGGTTTAGTTTTCTACCTAATTCATGGAAATCTCCCGTCAGATCTTGAAAATAAAAGAATTGTAAAACATATTATTATATATACAAGAATCAAGGTAAATCATATTTTATTAGGGAGAAGGTGAGGTTTACATCTTGTTACGTTTAAGGCTGAACAACAACTAACTAGCGCGGGATAACAAAAGGTTGAGTTGAGTTGAGTCGTTGCAAGGCGTATTTACACTGAAGATAAAATACATGACAATTCTCTGGCACTTAAATAAAAGGTTAATTATGAATTATTAAAATTTAAGAGTCAATAACGAATAATTAGAGATTTAATCTGATGACTGGTCTTTTTTCCCGAGTTGATCTCCTTAACTGCATTGGATTTCTCTGGGTTACAGGACTAGATACTGGAAGAGAGGAGGGTATGGTGGATGTAGAGCTGGATACTGGACGAGAGGAGGGTATGGTGGATGTAGAGCTGGATACTGGAAGAGAAAAGTGTACTGTCCTGGGCCTAGAAAATTTTAAAGAAGGAGTTATTGATTTTTCAACTTGACAACCTCTTAATTGGTTAAAGTGACGCTTGATCACATAACCGTCGTCTAATTCAATGAGATAGTGAAGTCGTCCAAGTTTTTCAACAACAGTTCCATGCTTTCATTTAGCAGATGATGTATAGTTGCGAGACTGTACTCTTTCTCCTAACTTGAAAATTTTGTTAAATTCTGGCTGCAAGGCATTATTTTTTTGTCCTTTAGTTGGTTTGATTAAGTCGAATTCACATCTTAAGTTTCTACCAAATAACATTTCTGACGGAGTTTTTTCATTGTTCAATGGTGTTATTCTGTATCGGAAAAGTAGTTTGCATAATTTACTATGGAGGGAACCTGGATGATACTTCATGCATTTTAATTTCTCTTTTAATATCTGGACATAGTGGTCTGCTTGGCCATTTGTAGCTGGATAGCCTGGAGCAATAAGACGCTGTTTAATACCATTTGACTTACAAAAATGTTGGAATTCTGCTGACTTAAAAATTGCGGCATTATCAGAAACTAAAATTTCAGGCAATCCATGACGACTAAAAATTTCTTCTAAATAATAAATTGTGTTTGATGATGTAGGAGATGTCTTCATAACAAAAATTTCAGGCCATTTTGAAAGTGAATCCACAGCAATTAAAAATTGATGCTCCATGAAGGGTCCGGCATAGTCGTTGTGCACGCGTTGCCAATTTTTCTCCGGTGTTTCCCATATGCGAAGAGGTGCTTTCGCTGGATTTTTTCTTACATCACAGCATTCACGGCAACTTTTAACCATGTTTTCAATATCGGTGTCAATGTTTTTCCAATAGCAGTAGTTTCGAGATAAAGCTTTCATTTTCACAATTCCTATGTGTGTAGCATGTAGTTGCTTGAGCATTTCAGGTTGAAGAGATTTGGGAATGATAACTCGATTTCCTCTAAATAAGATTCCATCTTGAATGGTTATACTGGGATCAAACTTGTTTCCAATAACAATATCGTATTTTATTTCCAGCAGGATCAAGCTCTGTTTCTGTTTGAATTTGTTTTGCTGTAATTGTTTCAGTTGAAATGTAATTTATGATAAATTGCTGGATTCATCAATACAGTTGACGTAATTAACTGGTAGTGGAAGAGGATTTCTTGAAAGGTAATCAGCATTTGTATGCTTCTCAGATTTTCTATGTATAATTGTGTAATCGAAACTCGAAAGAAATTGAGCATATCGAAGAATTCTTGAAGCAATCATAACTGGGAGGCTTTTCTCTGGAGGGAAGATAGCGCAAATGGCTCTGTTATCGAGAATCAAGGTAAATTTTCTGCCAAAAATATAATCGTAAAATTTTTTGCAAGCCTAAACCACAGCTGTAGCTTCTCGATCCAATTGACTGTAATTTTTCTCGGCAACTGTGAGACTTCTGGAAGCAAAAGCGATAGGACGCTCTATACCGTTTGGCATAGTGTGTGAAAGAACTCCTGAAAGTCCAAAAGGGCTGGCATCAGTAGCTAATGTTACTGGAAGAGCTGGATTGAAAGGCACTAGAATCTGGTCACTGGTTATAATTGATTTTGCTTTTATGAACGCAGATTCACATTCTGCAGTCCATCGGAAACGTGCGTTTTTACATAAGAGTTTGTTTAGTGGATGAAGTAGGCTGGAAGCATCTGGAATGAACTTAGAATAATACATGACAAGTCCAATGAATTTACGAACATCATCAACGGAGTTTGGTCGAGGTGTTTCGGATATAGCTTGAATTTTATCAGGTGATTTGTGTAGTCCAGCAGAACTGATAACATGTCCCAAATACTGAACTTTTTCCTCGAAAAATCTACATTTGTTAAGATTAAGATGCAAATTATGTTCCCGTAACTTTTCTAATACTTTAATTAAACGTTGCTGGCAATCTTGTTTATCTTTTCCTTGGATGATAATATCATCAAAGTAGGCAATAGTTCCATCCAAATCTTGGACAAACTGATCAATAAATTTATGGAATTCATTTGGTGCAGTTTTTATTCCGAAAAATAATCTTTTTGCTAAGTATGTACCTCTATGAGTAGAAAGAGTCTGATATTTTGCACTTTCTTCATCGACTTTCAAATGTAAATATGCTTTGTGGATATCGAGCGTACAGAAATATTTCCCATCGCGTAATTTATTGAAAATGTCCTCAATTCTAGGAATTGGGTGTCTGGCATTTTGAAGCTGACTGTTAATTGTAACTTTAAAATCTGCGCAAATACGAATTGTGCCATCATGCTTTGGGACAACTACTAGGGGTGTACCCCATTCTGATACGTCTATTTTTTCTATTACACCTTCCGCTTCTAATTTATCTAATTCTTGTTCTACTTTTGATTTTAAAGCATACGGTACAGTACGTGGTTTAATAAAAATGGGTTTAGCATCTGGAATTAGCTTTAGTGTACAAGTATAATCAGGAATGCAACCAATTTTAGGTTCAAACACATCAGAAAAAGAATCAATAATTTTCTGTATAGAAAAATCAGTAGAAGAAATGCTGGGTTTAATACTTGTATTTTGTGCAGAAATAATGTGAAGATCATTTAAATTAATATTCAAGTTTCTAATCCAATCACGCCCTAATATAGAATTTTTCTTTATCGAAACAACATACAAATCTTCAAAGCTAGATTTATTTTGATATGATACTTTAATCTGAGCAACACCAAGAGGCTTAAAAATTTGTCCCGTATAACTTCTAAAAGATACATTCGTTTTTTTTATCGGAANTGACTCGCCCATTTTGAAATCAACTGGTGGGATATATGCCTTATGTGGATCAATTTTAGGAGGCAACATTCGTTTCGGCCTATAGAAGGTCCTATGAGAGATAAAAAATAATTCAATATATAGAAAAATCCGTATTTTATTACTTCAATGCAGACTATTAGTTAGTGTAATTATCTCATACTCCAACTAATTTTGTGGTACTTTCACCTACTATATAATGCATATTTATTCTCAAAATTGATTTCAAATATTTTATATAGCTGCAGTTTTTCAGAAAAACCTGTCAGGCTAATTTTTAAAAAAAAATTTGCATCACATTTTTTCCCTTCTTTTTTTTCCAAATCAATTGGAGTATGTAATTGCAAATTAATTAATTTGCTAATTAATTAATTAGCAAATTAATCCCTAATCTCCCTTGTAAGTAAAGGAGAGAAGACAACAATGCCTCATTAATAAGGTGTTATCACACTAGAAGTAAATTTTAATTTTGGAGAACTAGAGTTATTGAAGTAAAAATAAATAAATACTTTTTGGCAAAATCTTCTTGCTCAACAGGAGGTGATGGTGGTACACTAGGATCCAAGTGATTGCTGAAAAAATAGAAATGAATTAAAAATGACACTCCAGGATACATTTCAGTTTAACTGTGATTTCATGGAAAACTTACCTTCGATAAGATAAGTAATTTCGATACGCACTTGGTGAAAGTGGTGCTTCGTAATAACTAAAAGAGAATAACAAGCGCACAGTTGTTGTATATATATATATATATATATATATATATATAGCATAATAAATAAATACAAAAAACACGAAGAAAATTAAGGAAATCGATAAGTTTTATTTACTGCTCATAAGCAGCAAGTAAATAGAACTCATAAAATAAGTTCAAAATGTAGATAAGACATGGAAAAATTACAGAACAATGAAAAAAAGGGGGAAAGGAAAAATAATAATAAAAATATCAAGAAACCGGAAAATAATTCGAAAAAAATAAGAAAAAACCGGAAAATAGAAGATATAATCTTTTCATTAGCTCACACGATTATATCCACAAAAAGGAGTGCTTTCTAATATTGTATCAATATAGCCGAAGCAAAATATATCAATACAATAGTGTGAGTAGCTCTCACAAAAAATCTTTTACAAAAAATTACAACAAAGAAAATAAAACACAATAAGTTAAAATATCACGTAAAAACAGAAAATAAAATATGAAGAAAAAACAGAATAGAACAGAAAATGAAATCTATAAAGCAAGTAGCGAATGCATATGAACGGGAAATTTTTCTAAAATGATTTAAAATATTTTCCCAGCAAGATTGCTAGATTGCAAAATTTGAAACCAAAATCGCAAATAAAAGTAATGGCGTAAATAGAGGGATTTTGTATTAAACTGCGTTCTTACTGCAGTATTCAAGTGCGTTTGATTTGTTAGTTACCAAGGATGGTACCGAAAATGGATGTGAGCAAGGTAATATTAAATTAGATAATTTAAAGAAGTTGACAATTAATAATTTTAGAAAATTAACATTTATTAAGGAAAAAAAATAAAAGAGAAAAAAAAAAACATGAATTGCCTGCTTTGCTCATAATTTTAGCCACAGATTTGCCCGAAATGGTTTTACACATGGAA
The DNA here is from genome assembly GCF_043381705.1 of Parasteatoda tepidariorum. NCBI lineage: Eukaryota > Metazoa > Arthropoda > Arachnida > Araneae > Theridiidae > Parasteatoda > Parasteatoda tepidariorum. The sequence continues at coordinate 180,083 of NC_092205.1, read as the reverse complement.
AAAAATTAACAAAGAAAATTTTTAATAAATTTATTTACAATAATATACAATTAACTCATTGATTTTATATAGAATTTAATTACTTTAATTGGGTATCCATTGTTTTTTTTATTATCAAATTTTGAAAGAGTTTATTTATTTGTTTTTTGTATAAATAATTATTACTACATATTCTTCTAATTCTATTCATTTCATTAAAAGTGGTATTTAAATAGATGCTCCTAGAAACATTAGAATTCCAAGTAACTAGTTTATTAATATTAAAATTAAAATCATTTCTTTTATCGTTCTAATCCATAAAGCAGATATTTTCTTCTTTTATAACACCCAAATCCAGGGCCGGATTAAGCGGACGCGGGCCCTAGGCCATTCAAATTTTTGGGGCCCTTAGATTAAATATTTTTTTCTCGTATATTTTTTATTTATTCAAATGTGAAAGTATTTATATATCTTTTCATTTAAGAAAGCATATTTAAAATAAAAATAAATAATAATAAATTAAATTTTACTTTATTTTGTTAAATTAGAACTAAAAAAAATATCGTATTTTATTGATATATATTTGAAATTGAATTTTTTTGTTGAAAAAATAATTGTTTTTCTTAATTTTTTAAAATTTATTTTCAAAAATTTTTTTTAAGGGGGCCTCTAATCATTGGGGGCCTTAGGTCATGGCCTTTTCTGGCCTAATGATTAATCCAGCCCTGGCCAAATCTAAGAAATTAAATATTATCATCATGATTACGAAGCAAGATTAATTCCTTGGGGTAAATATTATTTAATAAAATAGTATAATCTTGAAAGTTAACGATAATTAAATCATCAATAAATCTAAAAGCAAATTTAATATTACGAGTATAATTTTTTTCATAATAATGCAAAAATAAGTTAGCTTAGAGAGATGATCCTCGTGTTATTCCATCAATGTGAATAAAAATATGTTTTCCATCGAAAAGATAATTATTAAAAAGACTAAAATTAATTAGAATTTCCCAATAATCAAAATCGCAACAAAGGATATTTTTAAAATCATGGTAATAATTCAAAAGGACATCTTTTAGTTTAGAAAGGGGAGTGCAATTGAAAAGATCCTGGAAATCAAAAGTCGCAATAGAATTAATTTTATTATGCTTAATGAATTCTAAAATCGGTTGATTATTAGTGATAATCCAAGAAAAACCTTCTTTAACAATATTGCTGAACAGTGATTAATAGTGTGAGGAGCATTCAAAAAATTGAACTAAATTACAACACATTAAATAAAAAAAAAATATCATTAAAAAAATAAAATGTAAAGAAAAAAACAAAACGAAACACAAAACGAAATCTATATAGTGAGTAGCGAATTCAAATGAACTTACACGTACTGCAATCTTTCAAAAATAACTTAAAATATTTTCGTAATAAGATTGCCAGATTACAAAATAGGTAAGCATATAACAGTTATTTAAAAAAAAAAGAAAAAAGAAAGAGTGATTGATAGATAGATAGATAGATAGATAGATAGATAGATAGAGATAGATAGATAGATAGAGAGAGAGAGAGAGATTACTTTAGATGGGTATTCAATGTTTTATTTATTTATTTTTTTTAATAAAATTTTGAAAGAGTTTGTCGATTTGTTTTTTGGATAAATGAACATTTCTCCATATTCTTTAAATTCTATTCATTTGATTAAAAATTGTATTTAAATAGATGATTTTAGAAATATTGGAATTCCAAGTAATTAGTTTATTTATATTAAAATTAAAAAAAAATTTTTATCATATAAACCAACAAAGCAGATATTTTCTTTTTATTATTCTTTTTTAATGCTGAAATCCAAAAAATTAAAATTAATATTATCATCATGAATACGAAGCAATATTAGTTTCTGGGGTTAAATATTATTTAATAAAATTGTATAATCCTGAAAATTAAAGAAAATTGAATCATCAATAAATCTAAAAACAAATATAATATTAGGGTATAATTTTTATCATATAGTGTAAAAATAAGTCAGCTAAGAGACGTGAAAAATTAAATCGTTGTGGTATTCATCAATTTGAATAAAAATGCGTTTTCCATTGTAAAGATAATTATTAAAAAGACAAAAATTGATTAGAATTTCTCAATAATCAAAATCGCAACTAAGGATATTTTTAAAATTATAGTAATAATTCAAAAGGACATCTTTAAATTTTGAAATGGGAATGCTATTGAAAAGATCCTGGAAATCAGAAGTAGCAATAGAATTAATTTTTAGTTTGCTTAATAAATGGTTGTTAATAATGGTTGATCATTAGTGATGATCCAAGAAAAACCTTCTTTAATTATATTGCTAATAATTTTATTTAAGTAGTTAGAGAAAATGGTGCCAGGTTTGGTTAGGTAAGTATTAGATCCATATGTGATTGTTCTAAATTTTATAGGAATTTATAAATTTCGGACTGATAATTAAGTAAGGAAATTGAATATTGCTAACTTTAATTTTTAACCTCTTATATAAAGCTAAAATTTTTTTAATGACAATATTATTATTTAAGTTACTAAGCTTTTTTTTAAATTCCGTATTTAAAAGTTCAACTTAGAATTTTTTTACATGATATAACATAACTATTGTTAGCTTTTTCTATGGGGTAATAAATTTATTTTTTTGTAGTTGCTTAATTGATTGAAGAATTTTAGAAAAATTTGCTGAATTGTTACTGTTATTTAAATTTTCCTTATAATTGAAAACAAAGCTTTTAAAGTAATAATAAACAGCCCATTTCCATACTGTTAAAATACCTAAAGGTGAAGAGAATGTATTTGATATCTTTAAACAAAAACTATTCAGATCATTAAGAAGGTATTTTAGAATTTTGTTAATTTATGTATAGTAAATGGGGCTGCCGGGTAGGTGGTCGAGTGAATAGCGTGCCTGACTGCGAAGCCAATGGCTGCTGGTTCGAATCCAACTCTGGGTATGGATGTTTCTCCCTCTCTCTGTGTTGTCTTGTGATGTACATATGTGGCCCGCCTTATGAACGGGTATTTGTGGCAGTGTGGCGTGGGTAATGTTGCTCGCCTCCGTGACTTTGGTTCACAGGTGCCCACTGGGTAACGGGAAATGAGCAACACTTCCGGCATCTTCTAAGGCGAAGAACGAAAGTTCAGTGCCTGCCGTTATTTAAAAAAAAAGAAAGAAAAGTAAATGGGTCTAAATTTTGTGCTTTTTATCATTAAACTCCAAAGTTCTAAGTTTTCTATAATATTTTAATTACCAGTAATAATATGTTTATGATGCTTAGTAAGAAAATCTAAATTCTCTCTCTCCTCTCTCTCTCTCTCTTATATATATATATATAGTTATATANCAGACGATCTCATGGACCCTCTTCATATGAATCAAATTTAGATCTTTGCACCTAATTAACATCTCTCGGGGTTGCATAGCGACCACCTGCCCTGCCACAAACAGCTAATTGCTCTTAATGCTTTCTTTTAATTCTACTCATTTCACTTCATTGCTATTTATTTGTTTTTAACTTTGGAACCCTTTTGGTTCAATGATATTTTATATTTTATATTCTGGAAGCCTGTTGGTTCAATTTCTATGTTTTCAATGTTTTATTACGTTTAAATTGCTTTTGCTTGTCTAATTTACCTTTTGATCCAATGTTTTTAATGTTTACAATCCTTCACTTACCTCTTTACCCTCTTGGATCCAATGTTATATACTGTATTCTTTTTCAGATTGTTGTTGTTAGTAATATTCAAAGATACTTAAGAAATCATGTAATGCTATATCAAATTCGTTTCTATTCAAATCTAAGGCATACAAGTCATTGTCAACTAAAATTATAGGATGTCAACTAAAATCTAGGATAAGCATTAAATATTATTATATTTATTTATTATTCATTTATTTTGTTTTATTATTCATGTTTATCATTGTAAATTCTCATCTTCTTTTGCTTTCAAACTGGAAATTGTTTTGTATCCTTTTGTTGATCAATAAATTTTCACCCCGGATGCCCCCGCTAGGGGGCGGAACAAGCTATATATATATAACTATATATATATATATATAGCTTGTACATTATCTGAATATCTTAATTCTTCTCTGAATTTCTAATTGTGAAAAATTCTCAAAATAAGACTGTATGAGATTATCTTTACGTATGAAGTATTCAGTATCCTGAAGACAATAAAAAGAAAAAGTTACATGTTTTTTGAGAGACATCGTTACAAAATGCTGGTTATTTTAATGATTATTAAAGTGGAACTAGACTTGTAAATCTGCTGGTCTGTCTGTGGTGCGCTAAAGAATAATATATATAATTTTTTTAATATATAATAAATAAAGTGCGAACAAAAAATTAATGATAACTATTAATTAATTAAAAATTGTCTGTAACTGTGCAATAGGTGTGTATTTGTTCTATAACAGTTCAAATAGAATGTAATTGCTTAAAAAAAGCACGTTCAAAAAGGGTCTAATTTTAATTGGATTCTCACTTGCAGTATCAAAATACATTATCTTAAATACAATAACAGAATAAAGTTTGTAACCTTTTATTGGACTAGTACTTATTTCCTATCATTTGTACTTGGACTGCTGACTATTATAATAATTTTAAACCTCAACGCCTTGCAGTCAGACTGGCAGATTCCTTTATTATAGTCTATATTCATATTCAATATATGAGGATTTCTTTTTAGATTTTAACAAATGATTCAGTATTTTCTTAGAATTCTTCTCGGGCTATTTTGAATCCCCTGAAATATGAGTGCCTCCAACAGCCCAGCATTTTGTGGGTTGCTATAAGTAATGAATCTACAAACAGAAACAAAGCACTATTATATTACTTCTCAGTATCTTCTCTTAATGTTTCTGTAAAGCTCACTTATTGTTGTAGCTTAAATATAAAGTTAAATTATTCATAATATACTGTGTTTTCAACATAGTACGTGCATAGAAAAATAACATCTTATCGTTATAAATAATTAAAGCATTTTTTAAATTTGTGAATTCGAAACTGTTCCGGAATTATCAACATTTTCACGCGTAAGAAATATGATAGTTTGCTATTTTTACGGATAATTAATTATGTTTTTATTTTAAATTGAATATATATTATTATACTAGGTTAATAAATCGTGCGTGTTTGTGTATTTTCTATAAATGAGTCAATAGAATTAGATTTTTTTCACGTTTATATTAGCTTGTAACCTCTAATATTTTTCTACTTTTTTTTTAAAAGGTTTGAAAAAGGTATGTTATATTTGTTAACAAACTATTTTGTTTCTAAAATTCAACGATAGACGTTATGTCACTTCAGTTTCAACAGAAAACGACTTGTTAAACTTCGCTTCCATCTTACCATTGGAGCACTTTTAGGGGGGGGGAGGGGTATGTCATTGGTGACGTTGTGAAGGCATGCTTGCTGGAACTCTTGGAGTATCTGGGCCATTGGTTAAGAGGTCGCCATATAACGGGAGAAACTTTTAGTCACAAATTCCCTTTCAACTCTATTACTAATTTAAAATTTAAAAGAAAGAAAAAGGGAGTTCACATAAGCCTAGAGTAAGCCATAAAGTTTCTATTGCTGCACAAAAATTTATAAATAACAAAATGCAAGCAAATTATTGTAAGAGAACTTCTCTATCGCATAATCCTAAGCCATCTTCTCATAATTTATTTTCATTTCAATATTTTAAAATTTTCTTTTCAATATTTGAAATTTCATTGATTACTCTAGGTCTGAACTCACTTTTTCCATTATTTAAATTTTAAATCAGTTATGGAAGTAAAAGAGAATTTGCGACGAAAAGTTTCTCTCGTGGTATGGCGTCTTCTTAAGATGAGTTTTTCTGTTTGCTTGGATTGGCCAGAAAGCTGGATTTACACAAGGTAATAATATATTATATTGAAAAAGTCTAAAATTATAATTAATAAAAGGTCGAATTTTAAATAAAACATTCAAATTCGACGATTTTCATAGAAGTTATTAACATTTATTGAATAATATTTTTTAATAAATGTTAATACGTATGAAAATATGAATAAATAAATGTTCTTATAAAGTATAATATGTTATAGTGACACTCGTTGTTTTTGGAATTCTGGAACTTTTATACCATAAAAATGCTTTCAAATTACTCATTTTAATGAATTCAAAAAGAAATTAAAAGCCTGAAAGTAAATAAATATAAGTCAAATAATTGTATCTAAAGCTTGAGACAATTTTAAAATGAATGAGTCTTAACAGTGATTATTGAGAGAGTGAATTAACGGTGATTATACAGTGAGTTTGAAAAACCGATTTTTTTAAAAAATATTTAGAAGAAATTTTGTCTCGCAAACATTGCATGTCATTTATAAGTTTCTTTTTTTCGTCTTTTAAACATATATAAATGGGAAAAAAGTGTTAGCATAAACATAACTTTTCCCATTTAAAAAGTAAAATTGGAAAAATAACAAAACGTCGCTTGTTTCTGTATTTAAGGGTATTTAAAGTGAATTCTTGTCAAAAAAATGAGTTGTCATGCAGTTTGAAAAATTTTCAGCAAAAGCAAATTTGGTCAAATAATTGTAATGACAATAATATCTTCAAAACGTTTAAACCATAAGTGACTCTTTCTTTTCTTCGTAATGTGCTATAAGTGATAATTTGATTCATTTTTTGTAGATTGAAAAATTAATAATAAATTTCAACTTTCTGTAAGCATAATTTTTGATAACTTCGGTATTTTTACGAGTTATTAGTTATTTTGTTTCGAGTTATTAGAATTCAACTATTTGTTTGTTGAAATTGCAAAATGACCCTTAAAAACTGAAACAAGTTGTATTGATTTCAGATGTTTCTTCCTTGGCTGCAGTTTGATCTAACTAGTAATTTGTGCTCTTTTTTACTTCATTTTTTTCCCAGCATTATGAAAATATTAAGAACGGTCAAATTCTGAATAATAGGTAATTAATTGAACGTTTATAATAAATTGCTCGAAATACATTAAATATATTGCACTACGATTTAAGAACAATACTGGCTGAAAGAAATAACAATGAAATCGCACAATTTCACAGAGGGAAAAAGTATTTTTCTTCTTCTTCTAAGCGTTTACCAGAATTAAGTAGTTATGAAAACTATTGACTGTAAATGAAAGCATACAGAAAGAAATGACATACCTTTATGAGTCTTTAATTGAAATTGAAGTGTTCTACGAAATGAAAAGAACTTTGGTAAAAATGTTCTTTTGCTAAGGAAATTAAATAGCAAAAATATTTTCCTTTTGCTTCACACAATATTAAAAATAAGCTAAACGAGTTTTTTTGATCCAAAAATGTTCAGAGCAAAATTCATTTCAACAAATATTTACGGTACTGGTTTCAGAAATCGTAATAGCGATATTCATGGTATGTATTACTCATCAATTTGTAATTTCACAGACAGTTTATTTATTTATTTTCATTTTCCATTGAAATATACGAATGTCAGAATAAAATTCTTTAGATGGGTAATGATTGAAATTTAATGTCCGTCAAGTTTTAACCCTTTGAAATCTTTTGTAAAATGGCCGGCCTTTAAGAAGTTCTTTTGCAAGAGGCTAGTCACAGATTGAAGCTCTTTGGCAACCACGGTCATCCATAGTAACAAAACCATTACAGCCGCTGTTGTGAAAAAAATGGTCAACTTCATGCATAATCGCATTTTTTAAGAGAAAAATCTGTTTTCTTCGTTCTGCTAAAAATTCCTCTTGAATGATGAATAATAGTGTTAGAGATGAGCAAGACGAAGCTTTTATCTAAGATATCTACTTTCGTCATAGTTTAAATATTCTTAATGAGTCTAGACGCAGAATCAGTCGAATTCATCCCTTTTCACTCCCCCCCTCCAATAAACTCAATACGTCCAATCATTTGATAATAAACAGTTAGACTAAGAATTTTCGGTCGCTGAAATGCGAAAAGGAATTTTGTACTGAGATAAAAATTTTCAGCACTAAGTTCAAGACAATTTGTTTACCACTTTTTTTATTTTGATTATAATTTGAATTCATTTTAATTCGATTTTTTTTCAATTAATAATTTATATTCGATTATAATTTAAATATACTTCTTGTTCGATGAAATCAAAATAAATATTCGAAAAAAAACCTCGAATAATTAAATCAAGTTTCCTTAAACTTATCAATTGCAGAAAAAAATTGTAAATTTTGGGTATTGTATATGTAATCCCAAAACAATACAAAAAAGTGCAAATAACAGCAATTTTAAATAATAAAACATGTAAACATTTATAAGATCTATCAGAGATTAATTTATTTAAGTAAACAATGTATCAAAATTTTATTTAATTTTAGCTTTTAAATTAAGAATATCCTTTGTAAGTGAGAGTGGACTTGTGGGAACAATTTTTATAAATTTGTCAAAAAAAAAAAAAAGAAAAAAAAATTCTTGTTAACGATTTGAAGAGATTTAACATTTCTTTATTAAAATTTGAAGGCATCCTATATGCATGTTTGAAAGCATTATACATACAATTCATAGGCTAATTTGTCTGAATACTTTTTTAGTAATCTTCTTTTCTTTAAAAATTGCTTTTGTTCACACTAGTCCCGTGTTTATGGGACTAGTATGAACGTGACTTTAAACCATAATTATTAAATCAATTGTCGATGCACTAAAAAAACTGTTCTAACTGTGATGAGGAAATTCCAGATGAAAGTATACCCACACCATCTCAAAATTATGATTCCTGACGAAAGTTCATATTGAAGGCGTTTTGAGCATGGGTGAAGGTCGAAGGAGTTTTACGAGCTTACATACTGGTGGATCGCGTTCATTTCTGCGACAAGTCCGTTTCATCGACAACACTTGATCGACAGACCATTTCATCGACTAGGTCATTTGGTCGACAGGATTATTTCATCGACAGGTCATTTCGTAGACAAGTCATTTCGCTGACAAGTCACTTCGTCGACAAGTCACATTTTGTCGACAGGGTCATTTCGTCGTAAGGGTCACTTCATCGACAAGGCCATTTCGTCGACAGGGTCATTTCATCAGTATCATTTCGTCGACAGGATCATTTCGTCGGCAGGGATATTTCGTCGTCTGAGTCGTTTCGTCAACAGGTTCTTTCGATGACAGGGTTATTTTCGTCTACAATTTGTAGGAAAGGTTATTTCGAAGGCAAAGTCATGCGTAATTTTGAAACTATTTTTATGATTTTTTAGATTAGACGTTGTGCCCATTGCACTTTTTTGTAATTTAGTGCTTGTGCTGAAATTTTTAAACCTAGCCTGATGCAAAATCTTTAAAATATGAAGTTGCCAGAAAAAAAGCATTTTATTTGAAAATTACCTACTCCTCTATTTACATCACGTTGCAAAAACGAAACCTTTTTTGCATTTGGTGTTCTAATTGTATTATGCACATTTTAGTTGTATTTTACAAAACATTTTTCTAGTCATATTTATCACATTTATTTCTAAGATTAATTTTTAATGTGCATTATTGTAGATTAGCATCGCAAAAGCAATTACAATTACTATTATGAATGATTCTTGATGTAGGGAGTGAGTGAAGGGTGAAATTAGCAAGGAAAAAAAGAAAGTATCTAATGAATCTGTGAGATAATGAAACTAATTTGTCGATAGGTCATTTTATTGACAAGGTCTTTTCGTTAACAGGCCATTTCAGAAGCAAAAATTCTGTCGAAGAAAAGAAAATTATACTTATATAATGTTCCCCACAATGAGTAACTTGTATAAATATACAGTTTAAAATCTTGTCAAAAAAAAGAAGAAAAAAAAGAAACAAATTTCCACAATGATAACAATGGTGGTGATTACAAAGAACTTAATCAGAAAAACACAAATCTTTTAGATAGTTAACTAGTGAAATTACTTATGGTTTTATCGAAACTTATATGTCCTATATTTATATATTTATATTTTCAAGCTCAATTGATTTTTTTTCATATGCAAGTAATTGTTAATTTTGTTACTATTGACATATTAACAAAATTTTCTTACATAAAATTTCAATAATTATATATTTCCTCCTTAAAATAAATCGATATAGGGAAAAACAAACTGAGACGAATAAGCGGCTATTACGAAAGTTGGTGAGCGAAGTGATTCAATTACTTAAGTCATTATTAGTAGTATAGGTGTCCATTTTTAACTTTAAATCCAGTTTTGCAATCTCTCATTGAAAGATCCAATTGCTTACAAGATTAACATGGTCCTATTTTCTAAATATTACGTTTGGACTTTGAAAAACTAATTTCAGATTTTACACTTTTATCAAGTTTATTTTTATTTTGCAGCTGCAAAAATTTAGAATTCGAATGAAATAAATTCTTATTACACTGAACATTTTCATTTATACTCGGAGCAGATGCTTTACATGAAGTGTTGCAAACATTATGACAAGTTATTGAAATCATGTTTTAACTGGATTAAGCAAAGTTCTCTTCAGCAAATATCTCTTTTTTAATCTAGTCGTCCGAATCAGGCCATCTGTGGATAATCTGAGCTCTTCTGGTAGAGATCTAAGGGCTTGGAATCCATTTAATCTGTCGAAAATGCAACCGTATCCGAACAGAACTTTCCTAACGCATGCGCGATAGGAGTTGTTCGTATCACTCACAAAAAAGCAGCATGTCACTCGTCAACTAGTAGCACATTTTTGTAATTTACTTATGTTATTAAACATACAAATGTTTTTCAGATCGTTTATTATTTGTTAAGAAATCTTTTACAGGCACCGGTGTCAAAGAACCCAAGAAAGGGGTAAGTTTACTCTTTATATATCATTTGTAAACTATTGTTTACATTTCGAAGGCAAAATTGATGGCGCTCGAACAGGGATGCCGGGTCATTAAAACTGAATAAGATTTGAAATAATTGAAACTATTAATAAACGAAATTTAAGTGTTCTTAATAATGGAATCACTAGATAAAACTGAATTATCTAAAGTTAGAATGCCACTAAGAAGCGGTTTCACAGAAGTTGCTAGGAGCGTAGAGGTAGCGTTGAATACGAAACCTACTAATTACGATGAATTAGATATTTTGATGTCACTCTTAAGTGATAAATTCCGAAAATTAGAAGTGGCCGATAACCAAATGATAAACATTCTCTCAAAAGATACACAAATATCTCAAAATGACTTTGATTCTGAATATGAAAAAATAGCTTCTTATGCAGACAAATACGTTATGCTCAAGACGAAAGTGGAGCGTTTAAGTAAGGAATCGCTTAGTCAGCAACCGCTTAGAAATAATAATGATTCCTTTTCTGAATCGGTAAATAAAAAGACTGTTAGATTACCGAAGATAGAATTGCCCAAGTATGATGGTTCAATTAAAGGGTGAATTGGGCTATGGAGTTTATTTAAAAAAATTAATGATGACCCAGATTTATCGGCAGCAGACAAATTTGTTTATTCAATTCAGAGCACTGCGGAAAAATCCCGTACTCGTGACTTTGTGGAGAGTTTCCCCCCTACCGCCTTGAATTATCCTCTTCTAATTGTGTCGCGAATTCTCGCAATAGCTCTCTTGCGCATGCTGTTTTGGTGCGCCTTATTATTAGTTAGTTGATGTTAAGATGTCGATGATGTCGAACGAGCTTTTTTAGCTCCGTAAATGATTGAAGCTTAATGGACAATTACAGCATATCATAATTTTTTTTATTTTCATACCTAACTTATTGGAAATTCTCCCCTGAAACCGAAAATCTGATTGTTTTTTTCGGCAAATGTTAATTTATTTAGTTATTAAACATTTAAATTGCCCCAAAAGGCCTCCGTAAGTGATGCAATCAAAAACGACCCCTGATTGGTTATGACGTCAAATGTGCCGAAGGGAAACGTGCCGTCTCCATCCGCTAAGGCTATTTCAATGCTCTTTTAGTTTTGATATCACGTATATCGTATGAACATCCTTTGTAAATTATCAGTAAAAATTTTGTGAATTAAATTTACGGTTCTGAGAGTGTGTGCAAAATGAAAGAAAGATTTTAAAACTTCAAACGTTGTTATTTATCATTAAAATATCTGAAGAAATGATTATGTAGCTCTTTACAGCGAATCAACATTTCTTTTCGGCTGAAATCAGTAGTGTTAAAGTTCATAGAAAATACTATTTCATTCCACTTACTTTTAAATTAAATTAATGCTTCATTACAACCTAATTACTTAATTAAAATAAGTCGCAGATTGGATAGAAATTTTATACATTTTGATATAGGATGGATGATTTTATAATTCGTTATTGCATTAAAACAAATCAGTATTTTCATAAATCTAGTCCATTGAAAAATATCAGTCCATCATCGTTACAATCTATGTGCTAATGATCAAAAATTCAAATAATGTAATTTAATGTTGCTTCTTTAATTTATTTATTTATTACTAGAGTTGAAGGATTTTCTTTTTAGGTAAATACTTACTAATGCAGTTTATGTCATCTTTTTTTGTTTGTTTCACTATGTATTAAATATTTAAATACACATTAACGCTTATATTTATTATTCCTAGCTTAAATAGGAATTCCGTTACAGTTCGAAATTATTTTTATTTTTAAATTTATAAATTTTAATTCCTTTTTCTGCAATATAGTATTAATAAAGTATGGTTATTGTTAATTTCTCTCCTTATTTTTGCAAGCTATTTGTCAGTGCTTGCAATGAAGAATTCTAAAATAGTAAAATTAATACATTATACATTTTTAATTAAAAAAAATTTAATAAAATAGTTTTAAAAAAATCTCAGGTTATGCATACGGTATAGCCGAAAACGTATCAACACTTTCAAGAATCTAGTCCATTGAAATATATCTGACCATCATCATCACCATAATCTAGTTATACTTAAAATTTCACTTAATTTCTCATTTATCCATATCTAATTAACTTATTTATCCACAAAATTTCAGCGAATATCATTAAGCTGGAAGTTTTTGTTTCACTAAAGCTAGAGAACAAAAATAAAAAATTAACTTATACAAAATGGAAAGAAATTCTAATGCACATTCTTTATTATTTATTAAATAATTAAAAAATAAACAGTAATGTTGATATTTTTTCTCAATATTTTTATTCTTTGAGTAAATAGGAACTTTGCTATGGCGAAAAATTATTTTTATATGCATTTATAAAATTTTATTCCTATTTCTGCAATAAAGAACTAAATAAATGCATATGCTTGATTTCAAATACTCTTATAACATAGATTAAGGCAATTAAAGTAAAGTTAATAAAATCTGCAGAAATATATATATATATATACAATATATATGAATTTAAAGTTTTGCTGGGATCACAAGTTTTTTAAGAGGCTACTGCTATGAATACAATTACATGCTTTGAATTCACGCTAGAATAAATAGATAAAAATTATCAATAACTTAAGCTGTCCTACATTTTAAAATCTAAAACTATTTATTCTACATAAGAAATTGATCCAACATTTCTTTCACTTAAGATGAAAATAAATCTTCCAAATGAACTTGAAGTATACATTAAAATTAAGATTATAGTTTAAAAATGAAAAAACGAAGTTATTTTGTATTTATAACGCATCATTTATAAGCAATACCATGCACTTTTTTTATTGAACTAAAAAATCTTAAATATTCCGAGCTACAAAATTTCGTCAAGTATTAACAATGTTTCAGTGGGTACCACTGAAATTTAACATTATAAAAATACGTTATATCAAATCCACATTTTTATTAAGCGATATTAAGGCGCAATTTTTTATACAGATAGCTTTAGACCATCTAAAATGGTTGGATTTAATTAGAAAATTTAAACGAAAGCAAGAACGTATTGGTTTTCACAGCACGGCTATTGTAAGTGAACGGCATATGGACACGTGTGACGTCAGTTCGTGAATAATCACGTGACTCCCCGTTTCAGGCGAAAACGAAAGTAAGCGTTTTTTGATTGAAAATAACTAAATAAATAGCCTTCTTAGAAAAGTAAAAAAATGTTTTCTGGGGGTTTTGAGGGATTCTGAATGCATTAAAATGAAAAAAAAATTTGACTGTAATTGTCCATTGTTTATTCTTTCTGTTTGTGTTATCTAATTCCGTTATTATTAAAGTGATTGTCTATAAAACATGTTATAGTCCTTTATGACCTTACAAATTGACATTTATTACCTCCAATAACAGTGGCAGTCCTGGAGAACGGGGTAAGTAGAACTTACCTTGATTTATAGAAATAGTTTTCTTCAGTTTTTTGCTTAAAAATTGACAAATTGAATGCATAAAAGCGCGTTTTGGGAAAGATGAACTTTTTATTGAAGTAGACGTAAGAGAACTGCTGAGTTTAGTTTTGGATCATAATAAATGCAATTTGGTTAAACTTTATGATAAAATCGAAGTGTACTTAAGAGCCTTAGGTACGTTAGGAGTTACTTCGGACAAATATGCAGCAATGCAGTACCCACTGGTAGAAAGCTGTTTGTCAGATGATATTTTGAAAATATGGGAGTGCCATATTAGTTCTCTTTCAGTAAAAAATAAGGAAGAGGGGAAAGTAAATAAATTAACTCTTCTCTTGGAATTTTTGAAATCAGAAGTAGAAGGAGAACAAAGATTAGCTATTCCTAAAATACATTTGATTATGAAAAAGAAACACATAAGAAATATTATAAGCGTAATTTTAATGAAAACAAATATGATATTTCTACTGCTTCAGGACTGTTAAATACAAATGATAATTTTGAAAGAAAGTGTATTTTTTTGCTAAAAAACATTATTCTTCAGATTGGAATAAAGTAAAAAATATGAGTTTAGATGAAAGACGAGAGCTAGATAGGAAATCTGGTTGCTGTTTCAAATGTTTAAAATAGGGTCATGTTTCTAAAAAGTGTTATTGTAAAATGAAGTGTTTTTGTTGCTGTAAATTTCACTGTACAATAATGTGTCCAAATTTGTCCAATGAATCCAAAGTAGCAGATACCCCTAAACCAGATAAATATTCGAAAGATCAAATACTAGCAATTCAGTCGAATAAAAATAGTGTATTGTTACAAACTTTACAGGTATATCTTAGAGCTAAAAATACTAGGCATCTTATACGGGGCCTGATTGATACAGGTAGCTAGCATTCCTATATTAGTGCAAAGACTGTAAAATTGATGAACTATGAGAGTTTAGGAGAACTTCCGATAATACATAGCTTATTTGGTGGCCTTGAATCTCCGCAGCAAATGCATCGCTGTTTTAGAGTATATTTAACTAGTTTGGATGAAACTTACAATTGTAATTTCGAAGTATTAGAACAAGAAAAGATATGCGGTGACATAAGGAAAACTCCTCATGGACCATGGATGAAAGAATTTCGGAAAGGAGGAATAAATTTAACTGCTTTGGATTATCGTTCCTCTTGCGCAGTCGATTCTGAGATTCAGCTACTGATAGGAGCAGACGTTGCTGGGAAGCTGTTAAACGGTAAAACTCAGAATTTAGGGCCTATTGCAGTTGGCACTCACCTGGGCTGGACAATCACGGGGAAAATTCCACACCCTTTTCCTGTTTCGGAATCCTGTTTGTTAATCATATCCTTACTCACTAGTGACATCAGCCTACCAGACATGCGGAGTTTAGAAAGAATAGGAATTGCAGATCCAGTCGAAAGTCAAACGAAAATTGAGCTATACCAGGCTGCTTATGAACATTTTCAAAGCAATCTAAAATTTAACAATGAAGGTAGGTATGAAGTGAAGTTACCTTGGCTTCAGCTACACCCTGCACTTTCTGAAGGGAGAGAATTAGCAGAAAGAAGATTGCGAACAACAATCAACAGATTGAAAGCAGCTCACATCCTAGAAGCTTATCTAGACGTCTTGCTGGCTGGATTGAAGGAAGGAATTATTGAGGAAGTGAATATGGATAATGAGGTTCTGCCTGGACATTTCCTTCCCCACAGAGCTGTAATTAAAAATTCATCAACGACAAAAATAAGACCCGTTTTCGATGCTTCAGCACGAACGAAGAATTCAACCACTTTGAATGATTGCCTTTGCAAAGGGCCTGATTTTCTAGAACTTATTCCCACTGTTTTAACTCGTTTCCGCATGAAAAAATTTGCGGCAACCGGGTATATTAAACAGGCCTTTATACAGATCAGTGTGTCTAAAGAAGATAGGAACTATTTAAGATTTCTCTGGATTATAGACGGTGATTTGAATAAACTGAAAATTTACAGACACTGCAGGGTTGTTTTTGGACTCACCTGTAGTCCATTTTTGTTAAGCGCTATTCTTAAACACCACTTAGCGAAGGCTCCACCTCAATTGAAGGACACTGCTTTGTTATTACAGGACACCTTTTATGTTGATAATTGTCTCTCCAGAGGGCCGGGATAGCCTGGTCGGTAGGGCGCTGGGCCCATATCCAAGAGGTCGTGGGTTCGATCCTCGCCGGCCGAAGACTCCCCGTGTAGTAAATGGTGACTGATGCACGTTAAATCTGTCGAGTCTCAAAGTCCTCCATGTTCCCACAACAAATCAATACCTCTGGGGGTACTGATCCAGGAGTTTCCTTGTCTTCTGGATTGGTTCAAAATTACAAGGCTACGGAGTTGAACGTAAGTAGTCGTAAACCCATGAAATTGGGTCGGCTGTTCAACGACGGTTATAAAATAAAATAAAAAAATTGTCTCTCCAGTTTCGACATAATTGAAGACTGTGAAATTTTTGTGGAACAATCGAAGGAATTATTATTGTCTGGAAAATTTGAGAGGATGGCGAAAAAATTATTCTATCCAAGAGAATGACCTTATTCCAACTATAATCACTGAAAAGACAGAGAAGCTGGAAGAAGGAAATTTAATTTGTCGGAAATGCAATCGTAACCGAACAGAACTTTCCTAACGCATGCGCGATAGGAGTTGTTGTTATCACTCATTGAAAACAGTCATCAACTAGTGGCATATTTTTTGTAATTTACTTATGTTATTAAATATATAAATGTTTTTCAGATAGTTTATTATTTGTCAAGAAAGCTTTTACAGGCCCTAGCGTCAAAGAACCCAAGAAATGGGGTAAGTTTACCCTTTATATATCATTTATAAACTATTGTTTACATTTCAAAAGCAAAAGGAATCCATTTAATCTTTTAATGAATGTGCGGTAACTTTTATTTCTGCCAGATACTGTATCGTGTCCTGGATCAAACTTTGTATTAAAGAACTCGCCAAGTATCACAGTAGGGCAGAGTACAAACACATCGTTCACTTTTGGCAGCGGATAACTTCCCGGATTCCACACTGTCGCAGTAAAAGCCTTTCCATGCTGATAATCAATCGTCTTGTTTACCAGGATAAATGACCAATCAGCAAAAACCTTATAACTAAATGTGTGACTAAATAGCAAGCATTTGAGACACAGTGCAAGATGGCCTGGCAGCAAGTGAATAAGTTTTATTTGAACAAGATTATGGAAAAGGTTGTTTACTTTGTGATAGTCAAGTAAAATGTGTACTGTTGTACAGAACTTCCGATGAAATTACATCATGATAGAAATGAATAAACAAGTACAGAGCAAGCCTGACTTTAAAAAACAACAAGAGCAATGATGTTAAGATATTTCAGACTTATGTGCGAAATGCGGTTGCTTCCGGAAACGATTTTCAATGCACTGGACATTTTGGAATCATTGGAACGAAGAAATAATAAGTTTAGTTGTATACATCCCTCCCCTTAATTGAAAAGTAATAAGTTATTCAAGATGCATGCCACTCCTTCAGGAAAAAATAAAATTCATAACCTTGAACTTTATTTTTACATAGTGGTGAGCATAACACGAGTGAAGATACGACTAATTAGTCAAATTATTGCCAACAATATCACCCATTTGAAAATTCTACAATTTCCAAGTTTCTGACAGAAACAAACTCATGGATATAAAAATGAAATTAAATTAATAATGAAATAATATAAACTTTTTTAAACTACTTTTTCCTAGTGTATTAGAAAGGAGAAAATCATTCCTTAAAACGGAAAATATGGTGTACCTAGTTAACTTATAATTTTTTATCGCCCGAAATTCTCCAGGTTTTTGTTTCAAATCCAGCAAAAATGGAGAAATATAATCTTTTTGCTAAAGCACTTGGAAAAAGTGAATTTTAATAACATTTTACGCCATTTTGCAGGGACTTTGGTGCAGTTTATTTTGTATACCGAACTTTTATGTGAGATTTCAAGACTTTTTAAGTGTTTTGCAAAATCAGTGATGAACAAACTTTTTAAGACTTTGTCCCTTCCTTTTCAGTGCCTTATAGTTAAAATATTTATCCTGCAAAAATATCTAATTTTTTTTTAATAAAATATTTTAGTGTGTGGTTTTGTATATTTGTGGTAGTGTGATGTGGTAGTGTATTTTATACAAACGTTTTTCCTTTAAGACCACAGTTTTTTTTGATATTTACAAAAATTCACAAAAATTGTTTTTTAAACAAGGATTTCACAGCCGGGAAAAAAACTTGGAAATCCGTGGAAGGAAAAAAAATCGTTCACGTAGATTCAAGCTGCACTTAAAATTAAGGCTGACTTCGTTTCTATAGCTCGAAAATTATTCATTTCAGATATACATTTATATGCATACTTTTATTCTCCTATCTTTTATTTTTTATCCGTTTATAAATTTGAAAGCAAAACTATATTTATTACATTCAGTTAGTGGGAAATATTAAAATTTAATTTTAAGAACATATGACAATATGGAGAGATTCTCACCTTAAAAACTTAAAATGGAATTGTCCCTTTAGCAGACTGAAGAATGTCTCAAGAAATGGCCTTGAGAATCGGAAGAGGAGAAGGAAGGATGTGTTTAATCCCTCATCTGAATTATTCAAGCAACCATCGATTTTCAGAGAGAAGAATTAAAGTGAACCACACCCTACACCGTTGGTCTCATTTAATTAACTGTAACCACTAAAAATCTCACCACTCCTCTTTCTCTTCGTTCTTTAACTTTGGAAATATTTTCAATTCCATAATATGTTCCACTTCGAAATGGTAAATTTATAAACGAAATTCGATAACATCCATAGTGCGATCAGTTTTTGGAATCTAAAAATTTATTTTCATTTTTAAATATTGTTTTTACCACTTAAGTATTGGATAATCTTTTTCCATGAACAGAGTTTTAATGCTGTCATGACTCAAGAGGAGAAAAATTGGATGATGAAATATTTCAAAAATAAGTATAGAGCTTCATCTGCAACTTGCTTTGTGAATTTTCTTTCTCCCCTATCTTTGAACAAGGAAAATAATTCATTAAAAAAATCATCATTAGACAAAATGCCAACACACGAGAAACATTCAATGAAATTTCTGTCTCCTTTACATTAGAAATTTCTACAAAATGATATGCGTGTCTCTTTGAAGTAACATTTGCTTTTTTTCCCTTTGCTTTTTTCAACTTAATTTTTCTTTTCATCCTTTTACTTTGAAGTGCTTAAAAATTGTATTGTAGACATTTATTTCATCACATACATTTCAATATTTAGTATTGCAAATCAACCAGATATCGCCACATATTTGTGTCTTTTTAAAAACAATTTTGAACACTTTTTATTTAAGCAGAGAAATAAGGGAAAGTCAAGTTGCAGTTACAAGCAATGGCTTATTTTAAAATCTCAATATGTTTTGCAGTTTTTTTTACATAACTACTCAAAATAAGAATCACTTTATAAGAATTTCTCAGTGACTTTTGAATAATGACTGACTGACATGCTCTGTCTTGTCTAATCAACTAAATTATATATAAAAAAATAAGAATATGTCACATTTCGACGGAGACATAAAATTTAAAAGTTAGCGAATTATTAAATCAGTCGTCACATCGAGTCATCTCGAGGGAGGGTTTCTGTCAGAAAGAAGAGAAAATATAATAATAAATTAACTTGCGTATAAAAACTGTTGTCCACTTCAAGTATGTTAAGGGGGATTTTAGGAAATAATTAGGATTTCGAAGTCATTTTATTCACTGTTGACAAAAATCAATGTTAGAATTCAAGTCGGATTATTCTTTTTCTTTCATTTCCTACGAAATACAATAAACGAAATTCTTGTCTTTAAAAACTTGAAATTACATAAATATTTTTGTGGGAAAAAATGTCGTCATTATTTAAACCCTTAAGCATTAATGTATTACTGACAACAAAAAAAGAAGAAAGTGTGTTGACACGGGATTAATTGGGAATACACCAAAAGAGAAAGAAATGTTGAAAATACATATCGAATCTCTGGTAGGGTTGAAATCTAAACAATGAATGCCGATACTCGAATTTCATTATTAAAAGAAGTGGGACATCTATAAAATATTTTATTTTTCTTAATTATTTCTTTTCTTTCTGGAAACATACTCCATTTGTGTGTCCGCCCTAGCAGGAAAAAAAGAAGAGATTCTTGTTGTGATTCATGCACATCTGCTTCTTTCTATCTCTGAGAGAGATAGCCACACCCATGTCTCTTTTATTCATTAGTCTGCCCCGCTTTGTTTTCCATAGCTGAGATTAATATCCGCAACTCTGTCTCTAGATCAGTGATCAAAATAATTTTTAAAAGATTTCATAAAATTATCAAAGTCCGCATAATTAATGATGTTTATTAATTATTACAGATTAATACAAAATTAGAAAGATTACCGCTGAGTCTGGCTCACGAATAAAACATCACTCCCACCCCCATTCAACGCTTTCCTTCTCCGGTTAAAGAAAGACTCTTAAATGCCTCAAACACACTATCTTAAAGTATAAGAGGGTTTAATTGGTTTAATTGATTTCCTATCTTTCTCTCGCTCTCATATATATATATATATATAGACCAATCAGCAAAAACCTTATAACTAAATGTGTGACTAAATAGCAAGCATTTGAGACACAGTGCAAGATGGCCTGGCAGCAAGTGAATAAGTTTTATTTGAACAAGATTATGGAAAAGGTTGTTTACTTTGTGATAGTCAAGTAAAATGTGTACTGTTGTACAGAACTTCCGATGAAATTACATCATGATAGAAATGAATAAACAAGTACAGAGCAAGCCTGACTTTAAAAAACAACAAGAGCAATGATGTTAAGATATTTCAGACTTATGTGCGAAATGCGGTTGCTTCCGGAAACGATTTTCAATGCACTGGACATTTTGGAATCATTGGAACGAAGAAATAATAAGTTTAGTTGTATACATCCCTCCCCTTAATTGAAAAGTAATAAGTTATTCAAGATGCATGCCACTCCTTCAGGAAAAAATAAAATTCATAACCTTGAACTTTATTTTTACATAGTGGTGAGCATAACACGAGTGAAGATACGACTAATTAGTCAAATTATTGCCAACAATATCACCCATTTGAAAATTCTACAATTTCCAAGTTTCTGACAGAAACAAACTCATGGATATAAAAATGAAATTAAATTAATAATGAAATAATATAAACTTTTTTAAACTACTTTTTCCTAGTGTATTAGAAAGGAGAAAATCATTCCTTAAAACGGAAAATATGGTGTACCTAGTTAACTTATAATTTTTTATCGCCCGAAATTCTCCAGGTTTTTGTTTCAAATCCAGCAAAAATGGAGAAATATAATCTTTTTGCTAAAGCACTTGGAAAAAGTGAATTTTAATAACATTTTACGCCATTTTGCAGGGACTTTGGTGCAGTTTATTTTGTATACCGAACTTTTATGTGAGATTTCAAGACTTTTTAAGTGTTTTGCAAAATCAGTGATGAACAAACTTTTTAAGACTTTGTCCCTTCCTTTTCAGTGCCTTATAGTTAAAATATTTATCCTGCAAAAATATCTAATTTTTTTTTAATAAAATATTTTAGTGTGTGGTTTTGTATATTTGTGGTAGTGTGATGTGGTAGTGTATTTTATACAAACGTTTTTCCTTTAAGACCACAGTTTTTTTTGATATTTACAAAAATTCACAAAAATTGTTTTTTAAACAAGGATTTCACAGCCGGGAAAAAAACTTGGAAATCCGTGGAAGGAAAAAAAATCGTTCACGTAGATTCAAGCTGCACTTAAAATTAAGGCTGACTTCGTTTCTATAGCTCGAAAATTATTCATTTCAGATATACATTTATATGCATACTTTTATTCTCCTATCTTTTATTTTTTATCCGTTTATAAATTTGAAAGCAAAACTATATTTATTACATTCAGTTAGTGGGAAATATTAAAATTTAATTTTAAGAACATATGACAATATGGAGAGATTCTCACCTTAAAAACTTAAAATGGAATTGTCCCTTTAGCAGACTGAAGAATGTCTCAAGAAATGGCCTTGAGAATCGGAAGAGGAGAAGGAAGGATGTGTTTAATCCCTCATCTGAATTATTCAAGCAACCATCGATTTTCAGAGAGAAGAATTAAAGTGAACCACACCCTACACCGTTGGTCTCATTTAATTAACTGTAACCACTAAAAATCTCACCACTCCTCTTTCTCTTCGTTCTTTAACTTTGGAAATATTTTCAATTCCATAATATGTTCCACTTCGAAATGGTAAATTTATAAACGAAATTCGATAACATCCATAGTGCGATCAGTTTTTGGAATCTAAAAATTTATTTTCATTTTTAAATATTGTTTTTACCACTTAAGTATTGGATAATCTTTTTCCATGAACAGAGTTTTAATGCTGTCATGACTCAAGAGGAGAAAAATTGGATGATGAAATATTTCAAAAATAAGTATAGAGCTTCATCTGCAACTTGCTTTGTGAATTTTCTTTCTCCCCTATCTTTGAACAAGGAAAATAATTCATTAAAAAAATCATCATTAGACAAAATGCCAACACACGAGAAACATTCAATGAAATTTCTGTCTCCTTTACATTAGAAATTTCTACAAAATGATATGCGTGTCTCTTTGAAGTAACATTTGCTTTTTTTCCCTTTGCTTTTTTCAACTTAATTTTTCTTTTCATCCTTTTACTTTGAAGTGCTTAAAAATTGTATTGTAGACATTTATTTCATCACATACATTTCAATATTTAGTATTGCAAATCAACCAGATATCGCCACATATTTGTGTCTTTTTAAAAACAATTTTGAACACTTTTTATTTAAGCAGAGAAATAAGGGAAAGTCAAGTTGCAGTTACAAGCAATGGCTTATTTTAAAATCTCAATATGTTTTGCAGTTTTTTTTACATAACTACTCAAAATAAGAATCACTTTATAAGAATTTCTCAGTGACTTTTGAATAATGACTGACTGACATGCTCTGTCTTGTCTAATCAACTAAATTATATATAAAAAAATAAGAATATGTCACATTTCGACGGAGACATAAAATTTAAAAGTTAGCGAATTATTAAATCAGTCGTCACATCGAGTCATCTCGAGGGAGGGTTTCTGTCAGAAAGAAGAGAAAATATAATAATAAATTAACTTGCGTATAAAAACTGTTGTCCACTTCAAGTATGTTAAGGGGGATTTTAGGAAATAATTAGGATTTCGAAGTCATTTTATTCACTGTTGACAAAAATCAATGTTAGAATTCAAGTCGGATTATTCTTTTTCTTTCATTTCCTACGAAATACAATAAACGAAATTCTTGTCTTTAAAAACTTGAAANATTTTTATTTATTATTATTTTTAATAAACTGTTGTTTGTTATTTTTTACTTATTATTTCCCCCCCTTTTTCATATGTCTATTATTTTTCTTTGTTTTATTCTTCGTTTTGAACTTACATATATATATATATATATATATCTATATATCTATAGCACAATAAATAAATACAAAAAGGACAAGAAGAAAAAAATGAAGAAAATTAAGAAAAACAATAAGTTTTATTTACTGCACATAAGCAAGTAACTAGAACTCATTAAATAAGTTCAAAATGTAGAGAAAACATGGAAAAATTGCAGAACAATGAAAAGAGAGAAAAATAAAAAAAATAATCCCTTTTTTTAGTGCTCCTCACACTATTGTATTGATATATTTTGCTTTGGCTATATTGATACAATATTAGAAAGCACTCCTTTTCGTGTGAGCTGATGAAAAGATTATACATTTTCCCCCCGGATTTTTATGAAATAGGTATTATTTTTAAATTACTTTTTTCTGTTGCTCTTTTTTTCATTGTTCTTTAATATTTTCCATGTTTTCTCTTTATTTTGAACTTATAAATTCCAAAGTTAAATTTATTTAATTAAAAAAATATGCGAAACTGTTCGGAATCATTTAAAATAGTTCTAGAATATTTCCTAAAGTATCTTCTTGTTTATAAATATGCGTGTGAGATATTTCTTATGCTTTTGCAATATTTAAATTTTTAGTAATTTGTGAAAGGGGATTTTAAATACCTTTCATTCTACTCATGCATTGCATGTATGAATTGAAGTGAAGTACTTTCTTAGTAACAGTATTAATACTTTTAGAAGATTCTGCGAAAATTTTAATGGAGTTTGAGTTCTCAGAAAAGTCCGGAGTCAAACATTTTTAATTACCGACTCTACAGCTCTCTGTCACATGTTATATTATACAGATAACCTGTTTAAAAAAAAATAAAAGTCGTCCTTATTTATTGCTTAGGTCTTTTCAACAAACACTCGTAACTGGGAAAGAAAAAAAATTAAAATTTTCTCGAAGAATGTAATAATATAGATTAAAAAAAAATTTTTTTTGTCAAGATTTCTCACAGATTCTAGAATAGCACGTCGATATTTTTATTAAAAATTCCTTTTGTTTTTAAAATCATTTTTTTTTGTTATAATTTCATGCTTTTAAACCGATTAACTAAATTGTTATAAGTGGATTCTATTCGGTTTCATATTAGTGCATGAATATTATTTGAAAATTTACAAAATTGAAATTCTTTTCGAGGAGGTAATAACCGGAATAACAAGATTCCTTTCGAGTGATCCTCTTCTGTGTTAGTTAAGGTAAGAAAGCAATAAAATTTGTAGAACATTTGTTTATCATATTTCACAAGAATAAGAAGCATGATCGGAAAACATCTTTGTTCGAGCATTTATAAATTTAAAACAGTTGTGTGAGGAAAGAGAAGTTTAGTAAAGTTAATAAAAAATAAGTTCTATAAAGTTAGTTCAACAAACCAAACGGCCTGTCTAAAGGAGTTAAAAAATGCTGAATTCATTTGGTAGACATGTATCGGAGAGGTGGACTGGTGTGAACATGGGTTAAGTAATGAAAAAATGGAATATTTCTGATATTCACCACACTGTTAAAATTTTCATTCTAAAATTATGGAAAAATAACTGGCAGCTGTCTGTCCCTCCGCTTAACCGCAAAGTTTACGGTGAAGAAATTTTTTTTCCTTCATGGTTTTGAAACTATTTACAAAATGTATGGTTATAAAACCATGAATACAAAACTATATGTTTTTTGAACTATTTGCAACTAGCGTTTTTCAAAAACGTAAAAAAAAAAATAATTAATTTTTCATGGGAGCTCGGCTTTTCGTAAGGCATTGGAGAGTGCCGGACACTGGAAATTCTTCATGTGTTAAAGGGAGACATTGTGGTGTCAACAATAGCACTCGAACTCCAGTTCTGCCGGTTATGAGGTTGACAGATATGCCCGCTCGGCTATGATACTAAACAAAAGTTGCAGTTGCGGAGAACTAAGCAGCTTCATTAGGTGGTTCTAGTTGGTGCGATAAAATTCTGGTTGCTTAACCGTATTAGGAGAAAGCAGTTAATAAACAGTTTTATTGCCATTTTATTTATGGTTATTTGACTTTTTTGATTAAATATGGTAAAATAACCATTCAATAAATTGTTATTTAACCATTTTTCCCGAGAAATTTCTAACAGTGCAGTCGAAATTTCTTAGCAAATTTTGGCAAAACTGTGGTATAATTTTCAATGCAGTGGTATTTCAAAATACTTAATTGTTCAGTAAAAAAGTACAACTTTAACTTACCTCTGAATTGTAACTTTGGACTATTATTATCCATCATTTTTGATAAAAAAGTGTTTTTATATTATGAATAAATATGCTTTTCAGTACATAGTTTATTAATCACTTTTTATTTGCCTTTTTTTATTAATTGATAATGGGCGAATAAATAACTCCACGGAACAATTGTAGTAAAATATGGTATGCTGTGGATTGATTTTATTTTTTATCAAGTTTAGTATTATTTTCTGATAAGCTGTGGTGCTGTGGTGAGTTTTTTAATCCTGAGCAGATTCAAAGAAGGTTGACTCTTAATGACAAATTTGATAAATAATTATGCATATTTTGCTAATAAATATACAAAATAAAGCATGTCATCACGAAAAAGTGAATCAATTCCTATAAAATGACCAGTCATTAGTAGCGGGGAACATTTTTGTCCTGTCTCATAAGTTTTTTGAACGGATCTTACGATATTTTCGCGCTGCTGAAATTTGAAATACGAAATACGATTCTCTCTACAAGCTATAGTTTTCATGCAATTTAATAGTATATTAATATAAAGGACTTTTTTTTAATATTCACTAGAGGGAATACTAAGCGTCCCTACTTCTGTGTGACGTAGGAAGAAGGCTTTATTACATATCAGTCTATGTTGCAATACGTTAGGGTCTTTGTTTTTTTGTCTTAAGTTTTATTTTCCAAGAAGTGATACAAGTGTATAAATATGTATTAAAACGTATACGTCCTTTATAAACTTTTACATTCAGACAAAAATAAATTATACTAAAAATAGCACTCTGAAACAAAAATCTGTTGCTTTCCGAGTAAAAGCAATTTCAGATTTGAAACATCCTAATTAAGGGCATTGAAAAATGAAAATCATATTTTAGTATCGAAAGTAAGAATTTTAATAAATACACATAATAAAAGAAGAAACCATAACACTCTTTATCCTCACGAACGGTGTGTGAAATCATGTTGTCGTTAAGGTTAAACATTTAATACTCGAATCAACCTTTTAGGAGAAAAGAGGTTTTTTAAGTTCTCCACCACAAGATTATCGTCTGATAATAGTGCACTCATTTCTGGTTAGTTTTCCGTAAATATTTTAGGTTGATAGTTCAGTTTTGCGTGTCTGACAATTCCTGCTGAGTTTTTAAGACGACTTTTAATCATCGAATAATATTAAATTGAGTAATAATTGAAAAACTTGTTGTTTCCAACACCTATAAGATGTTTTCTTAAAGAATGATTTACATCATTGAGAGTTTAATATTGATTTCCTGTATACCTAACTGTTATTCATTATTTTAAATTTCGTTTTTCTGGCTGTAGAAACTGACTTCCTCTGAAATAAAAAACATACTTAAAGGTCATTTGCTGAGAGGGTGAATAATGAATGAATGAAGACTCAACCGGGATTGCCCGCGGGAATGCACCACAATTGTCAATGAAAGATAATATCCGTGTGATTCGCTTCAATAATTTTGTTCTCTGTAAATAGTTTTCAATCACGCATCAGGGGAACTCTTTTAAAAAAAAAATTCTAGTCTATGAATATTTTAAGATGTCCATCACGTACTTCAGTGGAAATCACTCCTTAAATGTATATTAATACATAACACCCATAAAACACACACATAAGATTTATTCTTAATATTTGTTGAGAAATTTATTTCTCTAACTCAGTTTTAGTACAACCGTGTAATGAAGACTGTTTTTTTATTTTTATTTAAATAAATGAATTTACAAGAATGAAAAAAACAGCAACCCTCGAGCTATCATTTCATTCCTAAACTAAAAAACATTTAAAGCATTAGGAAAAAATATTTTTTTATTATTAAACTTCAATGAGAATCATTCCTTTAAAAATCAATTTAAACATAATCAATACATTTTCGTTGCCATCCACCATTTAAAATTTTTTAGGCCCCTTTGAAAAAAATTAAATAAATAAAAGTATTCAGCCATAACTGGTCTCACTTCTTTAATTTTTATCTTATTGCTTTAATATCAGTGATTTATTTGTTAAAATAATCATTATCTAAAATGATAAAAAGTTATAATATGTTTCAACGACGTGGCTAACTCTTTCCAGTTAGCTCCAATTTTCTTAAAATGTAATTATTCAGTTTTAAACATTTATTTGAGTTTATGCAATTCAGTGCTATTTTTACCTAACTGCAAACATCATTCAAGTAAATATTATTGATGAAATGGTGTTATTGATGCAAAAGCAATAAAAGAGAAAAGTATGTTTTTTTTTGCGGCACCAGAGATACAAAAGATAAATTCTGTTGTCTGTAGATGTAGCAAATTAAACAATTAAGCGTAACATTTTTATGTTAAAATTTTCGCTTAGATCACAGTTTATGGGAAAGTAATGTAAAAAATCTATTGTAAATATGAATTGCTAGTGATACTCATCGGAAAAACTTTACAAGCAAACAGTATATGAAGAATATGCTTTATTTGTTTCTAAGCCATGCACATCTGAAATTACACAAAATCTATTTTAATTAAAGAAAGTCTTGCATATCATGGATTGGTTGATGAAATTCATGAAAATCAGGTCCAATTTATGAGAACAAATGTTGTTTTAGAAGATTAAGAGATTTGTTGCGAAAAATTTGAACACCGTTAGTTGCACCACTAGCAATAAAATTTCCATTTGAATAAATTTTTTTTCTCCGATTGAGAAACCTTGGAAAATCGCTTATTGTCATCCGAAGAACCATTTCTTTGGTTATTTGACTCAAAATTCCCGAAATTTTCTTGATTAGTGACTTAAAGATGTGAATCAACTGGAGAATCAAAATGTTTTACATTTGTTTTATCATTCGTTCTCAGCTGCCGAATTACAATACTTTTTGTACATTTATTATTTTTCTTCACTCTAGATCCACTAATTTTTCCAAGAATTATTTTTTTCTTACTCTTTTCTATAAAAAGATTAAATATTATTTAGAATGTAAAAATGTCAGATGCGTGTGTTTGTGAAAAGGGGATATATTCTTTCAACGAAAATAAGAAGTGTTTACTTTGTTTAGTTTTCCAATAAGTAGCAAGGATATTCTATCACTTCTACTAGCATTAAGAAATCAATGAAAAATCTTTAAAATGTGTATCTCAATCAAATTAACAAAACATTTATATTTAAAGTGTTACAATAACTATCATTAAGATTCCTAATTAACAATCAAACTTTAAAAATCTAAGTCAATATCTTTTAATGAATTCTATTGTATATTTATGCTACGTTCGTAAAATATTATATAATATCTTAAGAGGGAAATATGTATTCAGTTAGTGAGACCGAGTTCCGATCTCATTGTTTCAACGATACTCATCATTTTTTATTAAATTTCTTATCTCACTAAAGCACGAAGAGGCAAATCACAGCTTAAACATTTAAAAAATTTCCTTTATAAACAAAACTCTAAACAAACAACAAAATTATTTTGAAAAATATATATGATAACATAATTCATAACAATGAAACATAATTTCGAAACGGAATCTTATAACGAAATCTTTTTAAATCTTCAATGAAGCAACTAAAATCATCTGATAGTTGAAAGGGTTCAAGGTTAATAATACAGTTTGTTTAATGCAATGATTTGCATGATTTCGTTTATCTTTAAAAATCCTCACTTAATTCTCTCCTTATTTCATTTCATTTTCTCAATCCAAATTTTAGATGACATAAACTCTTGCTGAAAAACATCTTTTCTATCATCAAAGTTTGCCGCAAACCATGCATATTTGAAAATTGAGATGATAGAGGGGGGAGGGAGATAAAAACTAAAAGTAAAAATAATATTGTATGTATACTATATTATACTGGATAGAACATTTCACAGCATATAAAAAGTGCAAAATTTTCGAGACAAGAAAATATGATTAAAAAATTTTCCTAATTCCCTTTGAAAATATATTTTTTAAAACTCATGAATGAGATATTGTGCAGACGCTTGTTTCTTGACAATCAACTGTTAATTTTCTTGAAAGATGGAGAGAGAGAGAGGGGAGGATGTGTCTCCCTCAACACAATGCAAACGAAAAACATTTCCTGTCACGTGATAAAGATGATGCAAAAAAATAAAAAAAGTAAAAAAATAAGAGCAATAAGTCGCGTGCCAGGTAAATCAGCCCCGCCCTTTCGTCTCTCGGACAAGTAAAGGAAGGGGATGGGGTTTGGAACAGATTGCGGTGATGAGTCTACCAGCACGGTCATCGGACACTCCGGGTGAGATCTTTTTTCTTTTATGTTTAAGAAAAATAATTTTTTCTCTCACTTAAAAGTGTTTTATAATCACTTTAGAAGAAGGGGGGAAGGGAGACATTTATAAAGAAATAAAGTGCAATGCAAAACATTCATCGAATTTATTTCACAAATTATTCATTTAAATAGTTTGATTATGAATTGTTATCAAAATATAAAATGACGCATTTTGACTTTAGAGTTTCAGGAAGACACCGATTCTTTATGTAGAAACTTCAAAATGCGATGATGAAAATTCCGAGGAATAATGTTTTTCCAGATTTGAAAAATTTTGAATGTTACACTATCAATGATTGGTTGTCTTATAAACAACAAAATATTTTTTGTAATAAGGAAATTTAAAAAAAATCAAATTCATGAAACACTTTAATAATAGAAGAAAAGTGGAATGCTTAAAAATCATGCTAAATTGTTTTAAAAACAAAATTAAACAGAGGGTATAAAAGTTTTTTTTTGATTAAAAACATCAAACATACTTTTAGCATGATTAAATCGTGTACTCAAGACATTATAATTAAATAATCTCACTCATTTTTAAGCCATTGCAAATTAAAAGAAATCTACTTCGTATGAAATAAGGAAAAGCAATGTTTTAAGTATAGTTTGTATCAAGCTTCTGAACTTCAAATCGAGTTCATTAATTCACTGTAAATGCGCATTGTCTTTTCAACATTTAAATTTTCTCAATGAAAGCTAATAAAAATTAATCAAAAATTTCCTCTCCACTATCCCTTTTAAACTGAGAAAATAACTAAGGATTCATTTTAATTACAAATCCAAATAATTTGTGCAAGTCAAAAATTAAAGTTTTCAAATTTTTAACCAAACTCAAAGGACGACAAAAAAAACAAGTTTTTTCCCATCAAAAATTAGTAATAGTTCTTGGCAGAGCTGAGAGTTGTCATAAGGTCGCAAAGAGTAAAACACTATGAAAACATGTAAAACATTATTTCATCCCATTAAAAAAATAAATAAAAAAGAGAGGGGGGGGGGAGGGAAAGGGAGAGAAAGATCAAGTTACTTAAATAAATATTGTTTTTTATGTGGTGATGAAGTTGTTTTGAAAAAAGAAGATGCAAGAATTCTGAAATGAAAAGATTATACATCTTTGCTTCGATGGAATTTAAAAATTCATTCATGAAAGATGTACAAAGAAGAACAGGGCAAAAACTTTCTAAATACTTATAACGAATTGCGAGATATTACGGCAGCTACTTGCATCGTAAAATGTTTGACCGAAACTAACAGTAGTTATACCAAAAACCGTAGTATACATGATCTCAAAGAAAGTATTTCTAAATATTCATCTTATTGCTACTTTGATCAGAGTATGAATAAGATGGGACGTTTAAGTTAATCGTGTTTCACATCTTTGTCACACTTCGCAATAATTGAATTTATTTTCATTCAATTTTCTTAAATTTAAAATTTTTGGATAAACCCTTAAGACTCGATGTTGTTTATATGTATAAGATAAACCCGGAATATCGTTACAGTGAATCGTTATAGTATTCGGGGGGGATTACATGTTTGTTTTTAAACTAAACTGCTGTTTGTAGAAAATGCAACACCATGAAGGAATCATCAGAATCAAATGAAATATTATTTTAATAATGGAT
>NC_092205.1:142937-147587 GCF_043381705.1 Parasteatoda tepidariorum | reverse complement strand
CGCCCACATGTTGCGCGGACTGTTAGAGACTTCTGTTCAGCACAACGCATGCAACTTCTTCCTTGGCCTGCTTATTCGCCGGATATGTCGCCTATTGAGCACGTGTGGGATATGGTTGGTCGGCGTCTCACTCGTGATCCGCGTCCTGCAGTTTCCAAAGACGAACTTTGGTTGCGCATACAAGCGATATGGAATTCTCTTCCTCAAGCAGATATTCAACATCTGTTTGACTCCATGCCACGTCGTATAGCAGCACTTATTGCAGCGCGTGGTGGCTGCACCAAATACTGATTTCGGACGCTTAATTTGTTTCTTTTGTTTTGAAAATTTCATCATTTATTTGTATCAGTACAAGTCGTTTCTGCATTAAATTTCATTTGATTCTGATGATTCTTTCATGGTGTTGCATTTTCTGCAAACAGCAGTTTAATATTTCATAAGACTAAACAACTTTCGTCATTTAAATGCATCTATTGTCTTCAAATAGTCTGGTTATGGTTATGATTGTAATAATTACAGATTATGTCACTTTCCATATTTGTTTGAAAAATTTTCAAAAATGTTTAAAGCTCAGATTTGTAACTGGAAGTTAGTACTCAGAAATATTTCAGGCAAGAAAAGGTCTTGCTTCTTTAAAGCTTGCTTCTATAAAGAAGATTGCAGCTGAGAGTATGGGTCAAAATTAGATCTGTCACTACTGACCACAGTTCAATCAAATACACTATCTGCCAATAAGTAATTTACGCATATGATAAAAGAGCTTTCACATAGTTGGTAGTACAAGTGGAGGAGGTTGTGCCCCACATGAAGCAATTAATCGTCTTAACTTTCCGGCTTTTTGCAAGTGTTTGGATGATGTGCAGTGGTATGTCCTCCCACTCGGTTGGAGAAGACATGCAAGTTCTTTTTCCGATTATTGACGGTTGCTGTATCCAACGATCTAAATAGCCCTAGAGGTTTTCTATAGAATTTAGGTTCTGGACAGGCCAGTTTATCCAATTGTCCTTAAACTAATCCATGGTCAACCTCGCAGCATGACAAATGTCATCCTGGAAGTAATAGTGACCCAACCCGTAAAATTGCAGGAAGCGCATTGTTGTCTGGAATAGTGCAATAGGAGTAGGCGTTTAGCTTACGATGAGTTAGGATCAAAGGTCCATATCACGAAAGACATCCTCACACTGTAATTCCACCTTCGTCAAATATTACTGCAGGTACAATGCATTTTGACACAAGGCGTTCTCCTGGCCAAACCCAGACAATGCCATCCCAATGTCAGAGATGGATTTATCACTCTAGAGAACTCATCGGCGTTCAATTTTACAACAGAATTCATCAAATTTTCCCTCATCTACGGTCCAATTTGGACGTGCTTTGCAAAACCTCAGCTAGACAGGGTTAGTGAGGACGTAGATCATGAAATATTAGACTGAAAAGTTATTCAAAAATAATGTAGTTATATATCTTGAGACTGTAATAAAATCAATTACAAATTATTAAATAGAAACAAAGAAAATCAAAAAATAACTTATTTAAAGGCAGAATTTTACAAAATCGCTGCAATGCCAGACGACGTCATACGATTTTTCTTTCCCCAGGTAGTGATGTCATTTTCGACCAATAGCGTGACGCGGCTACTTTGAAATATAATCGCTCGTGTTCTCCAGGTATGCGTGAAACCCAGGCCCTTTTTCAGATTGAACCTTGATTCATCACTCTAGAGAACCTGTTTCCATTCATCTACGGTTCAATTTTGACATGCCTTGCACCACCTCAACAGAGCTATGCGATTGGATTTATGAATCAAAGGCTCAAGAGCAGCAATGGAAATTAAGCAAATGATGTTTTCTTGAGGGTGGAATTTATTGAAACGGCAGTCCCGATGCTGGAACTTCTGGACCATCGGTTTGGTGTGGTTTTCCAGAAATTTTTTGGGCAGCACTCGTTGGTCTTCATCTGTTGGAGTGTCGGGTCGAAGTACATTCTGACAATTACCCTCCACTGCTTGATTACAAAAACCACGATCGGTTTTAATATGTTTAACTCATTAGACATAAATAACCAGCCATTACTATGAAGTCAAAACGTTTCGTACTGTTTTCTACGCAATAGTTAAGCACAAAAGGTGTGACTGCATTATTTAATATCAAAAGAAATGTATTATTTAATATCAACTGCTTTTTGTTTACTCGCATAAAGCTTTAAATTTTTGAAAAAGTGGCTACATGTCTTAAAACATGATTGTCTTAAAAAATACTGCAACTGGCCAGTGGCTAGTACCAAATTTTCTTAATTATTGTGATTGCAGAATAGGATTGTAGCAAGTTTTGGCAATTGTAAAGAGGGTATTTTACACATAAAGACCAATTTATTTATCGTTTTAGTGAAATTTACAAGAAGTAATTCACCCGTCAAGTTTGGAAAGAACTCGCTCAATTTTATTTGAAACAAATCGGTTATGACAATTATTTTAATGTTAATAAAGAGCATAAGAAAGTCATTTAAAATATTTAAATATTGGTTTAAGATCATCCAAAATAATTGAAAATAGTTCTTTGGCTCTTTACTCTTTACTCTCCCTTTTCACAACTTTATAATCTTTCGTATCTGTGAACTCTAGTATTCAAAATTATCCTCACTAGCCAGTGCACTCCCCAACGCATCCCCTTTTTTATAAAATCATCACGGAGCATTTTTAGTCTCCCCCTATTTTATTATGAAAGTTTTGCGTCTCTGATCAAATAAAAATTAAACTGTTTTCTATTTTTTAGTTCATTTAAAAAATGTTGTTTCTGTAAGTATGAAATATATTTTAATTATTTTATTATTTGCGAAGTTCACGTCAAAAAACATTAGCATCCACATTTGTTTCCGCCAATTTAAACAAGGAAAAAAAATCTTTAAATGGCTGGAAACCTATCCTAAATTATTATAACCTAAAAATCTAAAGAAATACTGAATTCTCCCTATTTAACGAAACAAGGTTTTTATTTGGCACCTTTGACGAAATGTGAATTGTAAACTTTTTTTTAACCAAAAATCTTTGATTTCTCTCAAGTAAAGGGCTGGAAGAAAACGAAGGCCCAAAAGCTGCCACGTAAAAACCCGTACTGCCGCGTACACCGTAAGTTTTAAAACTTCATTTGAGGATTTTAATCTTTTCAGATTGTTAAAATATAGGAATTAAAAAAATCAAAACAACGAAGGGGTTGTAAATATCCCTCATTTAGGATAAACAAATAATATAAATAAATAAAAGAGAATATATAAAATAAATACCGCATTAAGAAAATATAATGGTTTTCGGAATTTTGATATGCATTTATTACTTTATACATATTTACTGCTATGGTTTATGACATTCATAGCGTCTGAATTTGAAAAGTCAGGTCCTTTTCCACTGCAACTTCTATTCACTTCATAATTGATTAAATAAATGTTTATGAGCAATTCAAAAAATGTCCCATAAATCATGCCTAATGGAATTCTGATGGAGAACATAGAATCGAAAAACCATTCAATTGCTCTTCCCGATTAAAAGTAAAAAAAAAAAAAAAAAAAACACGGAAAAGAGCGGCATAATGTTTTCGATTTCTTTCTCAAATGCGCGTTATGACTTATTACGCGTTGAATTTCTAGTATTGATTACTGATGGACAGTTTTTTTTAAATGTTTTTTTAGTGTGTATTAAAGAAAATAAAAGCTATTTGTTGGAGGATCCAGTAACAGAGATGCAAAAACCATCCTTTTTTTAAATAAGAAAAGTCGGATTTATTTTATTTAAATTTATTTTATTTAATTTCCATGAAAAAGGGGAAAAGCATTGGAAAATTCAAATAAGAATAATGTTATTATTTTGGATGTTTTCTGAATTAGAAAGGTTTGAAGTTTGATAATTTATAATATATTTTTTTGAGAATTTAGTTTTTTAGTGTTGGTAGCCCATTGAACATTGGCATTTGCTTGTTCTGATTTGGGTGAAGAACATGGTCAGTTTTATTATTTTCATTTCGAAATGTTCCAATAAATAAATATTGTTTATTGCACTTAATAGAAATACAGTGAATTCGCGATAACTCGAATCTGATAGGACTGACGAAAAACTTCGACATATCGGAAGTTCGACTTACCGTTAGTTTCGGTTTTGGACTTTCAAAATATTGTTGGATTATTTAATTAATGCTTATTAATTCTTTTTCTGACAAGCCATTTACGATAAGACTGTTTGAAGCACTTTATGATACCCTGGTCCATCGGCTGCAACTTTGCTGTTGTGTTTGGCGGGAGAAACTGCAAGTTTACTGCTTTCAAATTAGGTTGATCACTATGTGCTGTGCATTTATCCATTAAGAGTATCACTTTTCTTTTTTTAGCGAATAATTTCCGATCCAATTTTCTTACATAGTCTTCAAGTAAAACTGATGTCATCCAAAACTTTTTGTTAGACTTGTAATCCAAAGGATACGTTTTTACAGTCTGGAAACACCGGGGATTTCGCTTTTTTTCCGATAACAAGTAAGGGCAATTTTTCTGTCCCAGACGCATCCACGGCAGTCAAACGTTCCTTGCTCATTTTATCCCCTGAGCAGTTTTCATCCTTAAACATCATAGTCTTATTTGGAAGACATTTAAAGTACATTAGAGAAAGGG
>NC_092205.1:124540-142032 GCF_043381705.1 Parasteatoda tepidariorum | reverse complement strand
TAGTATTTATATATATATATATATATATATATATATATAGTCGTGAGCCAAAATACGTCTTCAATAGTTTTATTTAAAGGTAGGCGGTTGGTGGTAATAGCTCACACCCATTTCTCCACACTAAAGAGGGTGGACAGCACTCTTGGACAATTCCGGGACTTCTTACATGGAACACATGATACAGCAAGAGTCACCCGAAAACAATTGCTCCTGCGTAATATACTAATAGAAAAGGAGATGAAAAGGCTCAATCGTCGCATACCTTGTAACCCTACGCATTAAGGAAAATCGTTTAATGCTTCCTAATATGGAAGTGAAAGAGGAAAGGATTTTAAAAATAACCCCTTTGAAATATAAATCTAATTATTATTCATTGGTATGTTTTCAGCCTTGAAGTCCCAAAAATAGAATATCTCTACACCTATTCTTTACCAAAGACATTTTATGAAAAGAGTTTTAATGCTTTTATTAATACAAAAGTATTTTTAATTTTTGTGATACATCCCTCCCCCCCCAAAAAAAAAATTTGGTAAGCCAAAATAAAATAAATTTGGAGTACTTTAAATTTTTTAAATTTAGGTCGGTACGACTGTTCCTTTTCCCTACTACAAATAACATTTTTTCAATTATGTATAAAAAAAAACAATTATTTACAATGATAAAAATAACAACGTGATAATGCAATTCAGTCAACAAGACAGAATGAAGAATAAAACATATTTATATAACTAGTCTACTAAAATTTTCAAAAATTTTTTCACACAAAAATCTACACTCTTTTTATGCGAACGAACTGGACAACAAGTGTCATTTAATCAGAATTTAAGATTCTGTGTGGTTGAAGGGGTTATTTACTTGATGAAAATCTGTATTCCTCGAAAAAATGGAGGAAAACGGAATTTCATGAAGCACAGTGATATTTTATATTTTATTTTATAACCGTTGTTGAACAGCTGACCCAATTTCATGGGTTTACGACTACTTACGTTCAACTCCGTAGCCTTGTAATTTTGAACCAATCCAGAAGACAAGGAAACTCATGGATCAGTACCCCCAGAGGTATTGATTTGTTGTGGGAACATGGAGGACTTTGAGACTCGACAGATTTAACGTGCATCAGTCACCATTTACTACACGGGGAGTCTTCGGCCGGCGAGGATCGAACCCACGACCTCTTGTATATGGGCCCAGCGCCCTGCCAACCAGGCTATCCCGGCCTGCACAGTGATATTGAGAGATCCAGATTTGATATATACAAAAATGGTTTATTATATTTTTCTCACCTTGTTGA
Source organism: Parasteatoda tepidariorum (assembly GCF_043381705.1). Lineage (NCBI taxonomy): Eukaryota > Metazoa > Arthropoda > Arachnida > Araneae > Theridiidae > Parasteatoda > Parasteatoda tepidariorum. The sequence goes on along the minus strand of NC_092205.1, from coordinate 140,741 downwards.
TAAGAAAAAAAAAGTTCAACTTTCCTCGCCCTCACATCCAAATGATGCTGAGGTAAACATCTCCACACGCGATTCGGATCTCCCAAAAATATAGGGTTTGCTTCTTCCATTGAAGAAAGTAAAAAAAATTTCCTTTTCCTTTGGACACTATTCATGATTTAATTTCTCAAAGTCAACACATAAACGACTCTTTTTATTTTCATCTTTTTTAAAGACTAAAGTTGCAGGGGCAGCATAAGGAGATGAACTTTCTTTTATAATGTTATTTTTTAAAAATTCTTCTGTTTGTACAACAATTTCTTGTTGTTGTTTTGGGGATGTTTTGTAAGGCCTTAGAGATATAGGTAAATCTGAAGTCAACCTGACTCTTTGTGGTTCCATTCTGATTTCTCCCACATCATGTGTATGTTTTGAGAAAATATCATCATTACTTTTTAAAATTTCTTTTAAGTCCACATTTTCTTTTTTGTTCAAATTTTTATTTTTTTCGTCGAAATTGACCTGATAATGTATGCATCCATTACTTAGATCTATCTTCGAATCATTTGAAATTTTTGGACATTCTTTCTTTTTCCTATTTTTCCTTTTATTTTTATTTTTGTTACCCTTTGCATTATTTTTTTTCAATATTTACTTCTACTGAAACATCTTTAACTTTTATTTTTCACCATTTTTAACCTCAACATTTTGTGAATTTTGCTGTCTAATGTGCAAAGAAAAGTTGTCACCGTTAGAATTAGCAGAGGTGATCTGTCTCCTACCAAATTGAGCAACAACTGGCCCGACACAATCAATAAACAAACCCTAATAAAGCATATGGTAAATCAGTATCAATTATAAAAATCTTAGCTGAGTTAACAATTTCGCCAATCTTAAGGGGAAACTCAGAAATTCTGTTAAGTGTTAATTGTCCTTTCGTTGGGGTAACATTCAATTTTTCACATTTTTTAATAAGAATATTTAATTTTGACACAATATCTTTTGGTATTATGTTCAATGCTGACACGGTATCAGCATTCAATAAAATCTCTTTGCTTACATTCTCATTTTCATTTTGTTTTGGTTTCGGATGTCCATTTAGGTATTTATTTTCCACTTTATATCCGGATATTATTAATTGTTATTTTTTATTTGTCATATTTTGGACGTTTACTTCTACATTATTAGGGTTGTTTACACACGAGGAGCCCGCGTGAAATTGATTCAAAAGTCCTTTCTTCGAACAATATTTACATTGATTTATTGGGTATGATGTATTTTGGGTTTTGTCGCATTCGGGGTTACATTTTTATTTTAAGGACAAGCCGGGGCTTTATATCCTGGTGCATTACACTTAAAGCACTTAATGTCATATTTTGGGTTTTCTATTTTCTTCATATAAGGTCCCTTATTATGTTGAAATTTATTTTTATCTAAGTCACTTTTAATTTTTTCATAAATTTTAAGTTTTTGTTTAAATTCAAAAAGATTATTGGCTCCATAAAGAATTGTTTTTCTATTTGTTTGGTTTGGTGATTAGAGCTAAGTCATCAATATCACTTTGAGTGGCTATTTCTTTCATTTTTAGGAAATATTCTTGAAGAGTTTCATTATACCTTTGTTTTCTTTTTTGCAACATTGCATGTACTTCTGCAGTATTGCAATTAAGTCCAAATTCTTCAAGAAAGAGATTTTTTAATTTTTCAAATGAATTTAAACAAGTTTTACTTCTAATTAATGTTAATGCCTTACCCTTTAAGCATGTTTTTGCAAATAAAAATTTTTGCATATCAGAAAGCTTAAATAAATTCGCATGAGTTTCAAAATTTTCAAACCAAGAAATAATATTTTCATGTTTATCTCCTTTAAATATAGGAGTAACTGCTTCAATATTAGAAAAATTTACTATTAATTTGGTTTCTGGTTCTCTATTATTTACATCATTATTAGAACTTAGATTATAGGATACCATATCTTTATCAATACAACTTTTAGTACAGATAGAACTTAAATTAACTTGTGTAAATTGATTTACACAAGTTTTAATTGGTAAATGTGGTTCAAAATCAGTTTGAGTTTGTTTACATTCAAACTAACTAATTTCATCTTCATACCCAGAGGGATTTTCCATTACTATAAAATTTTTAAAATATTAAAATCACATATACAAGTTGAAATATGTTGTGAAATTTCATTTTTATTTCCCTCGCTGTAAATATTTAGAGTGTCTGTAATTTTGATTAATTCTGAAAAATCAAAAGTATGACAAATTTTCTCAGTTTGTTTAAAAATTCTTCATCGTTAAATTCAAATGAAAATTCTGAAAAATTTAGTATTTTAGTACGATTTAATCGTGATAAATCATTAGGAAATAAAAGTTTAAATAATAACTTAATTTTATTTGCCATCACTAATTTAATACACGTTTGAATCACATTTATTTCTTTCAAAAACATTTTAAATGCACTATAAAGACAATATTATATCATAATGTTTTAAAAAAGTAATATAATTTCAAGAAATGCAATCTAACCCTTAAAAATATATCTCTATTCAATTATTCATCATAAGAAATTTAGGTCACTTGACCTACGTAATCATAAAATTATCACTACTAATTATGAAGGAAAAAAATACAGGCAGATGACATTTCTTTTATGTTCCTTTTTCACCTCACATGTTATATTTGTTGAAAAAAATTTTTTAAACTCTCACGTACTTCACTTTACAAGCAGGTATTTTTAAGAACACCAAGAAGCAAATTGTTGTAGGCCTTTTCACACTGGAGTTTTAACAAACTCACATATTTTGGGATTTTCACACACGCATGGTAATTTCACTAATTCATTCTTGAACAGTAAGAACTGTAGGGTTATCTCTATGGATGGGACACACATCAAATGGTTTCAGGTGTGACAAACTCCAGCCAACGTCTCTTCTGATTACGCCGAGGTACAGGTAGTTGTTGATGGAATCCTTCCTTTCCTTCTACGCCGATAAGGCAACTTTTTCCCCGATGTGTGATGGGATGGGGAATTCCGAAGCCACAGCCAGCATCCGTTAAGCTTAGTTCCTAAGAGATAGAAATGCGTAAGTTTCCTCCGCGATGCCAATCCTGCTAGGCTTCTAATAACAGGGCTACATCCCTGTTATAATTGGTTACGTTTAGCTCAAATAATTCTGTAGTGAGTCAAAATACGTTTTCAATAGTTTTATTTAAAGGTAGGCGGTAATAGCTCACACCCATTTCTCCACACTGGAGGGAGTTGACAGCACTCTTGGACTATTCCGGTACTTCTTACATGGAACACATCATGCAGCAAGAGTCACCCAAAAACAATTGTTCCTGCATTATGTACAAATAGAAAAGGAGGTGAAAAGGCTCAATCGTCACATACCTTGTATGCCTACGCATTAAGAAAAATCATTTAATGCTTCCTAATATGGAAGTGAAAGAGGGCAGGATTTTAAAAATAACCCCTTTGAAATAAAAATCTATTTATTATTCATTGGTATGTTTTCAGCCTTGAAGTCCCAAAAATAGAATATCTCTACATCTATTCTTTACCAAAGACATTTTATGAAAAGAGTTTTAATGTTTTTATTAATACAAAAGTATTTATAATTTTTGTGATACATCCCTCCCCCCCCAAAAAAAAAATTTGGTAAGCCAAAATAAAATAAATTTGGAGTACTTTAAATTTTTTAAATTTAGGTCGGTACGACTGTTCCTTTTCCCTACTACAAATAACATTTTTTCAATTATGTATAAAAAAAAACAATTATTTACAATGATAAAAATAACAACGTGATAATGCAATTCAGTCAACAAGACAGAATGAAGAATAAAACATATTTATATAACTAGTCTACTAAAATTTTCAAAAATTTTTTCACACAAAAATCTACACTCTTTTTATGCGAACGAACTGGACAACAAGTGTCATTTAATCAGAATTTAAGATTCTGTGTGGTTGAAGGGGTTATTTACTTGATGAAAATCTGTATTCCTCGAAAAAATGGAGGAAAACGGAATTTCATGAAGCACAGTGATATTTTATATTTTATTTTATAACCGTTGTTGAACAGCTGACCCAATTTCATGGGTTTACGACTACTTACGTTCAACTCCGTAGCCTTGTAATTTTGAACCAATCCAGAAGACAAGGAAACTCATGGATCAGTACCCCCAGAGGTATTGATTTGTTGTGGGAACATGGAGGACTTTGAGACTCGACAGATTTAACGTGCATCAGTCACCATTTACTACACGGGGAGTCTTCGGCCGGCGAGGATCGAACCCACGACCTCTTGGATATGGGCCCAGCGCCCTACCGACCAGGCTATCCCGGCCCCAAAAAGNCTTTTTAATGATAAAAGAGGTAAATATTTCATGATAGTAAATAAAGGTTGCGTTTTCTTAATGTTAAAAGAGGGGAATCTTTCTTGATAGTAAATTAAGGATGTGCCTTCTTTCTGATAAAAGATGCAGAAATTTCATCGCTTCCCAATGAGGTTATTTTTAAAATAGAACACTTAGAGAACTGCCGAGAGAAACAATTGTAATTGAAATATTTAAATAGATTTTGAAATTAGGAAATTATATATATCCATATCCATATATATATATATATATATACGATTTAGACCATGCATTTAGCCTGAGCTTATGTAAAAGTATACGTAGTATATAGCTTAGTATAATGCATGTTATTTTGTTATTTAGAGCAGTGGTTTCCAAATTGAGTTCAATGGAACCCTGGAGTTCAGTGAAAGGGCCATAGGTATAGTGAGAGTTAAAGTTCTTTTATCTAGTTAGAATTTTCGAAGCCTGTAATTAAAGTTATTAAATATCCACTCAATAATCCATTATTTTAATCAAATCACTCAATTTTTAATTGGAATGCTTGTAAGAAAAGAAATTTCAAAATAAGGATATGCATTTGTGAAAAATTCCATTAGTATTTTGCATCGAATAAAAATAATCAAATTAAAAAAAATCAATGAAAATGTACGTTTTTCTGATAACCATTTCTCAACGTTTATTTATTTTCTTTTTTGTTTTTATTTTAATTGGAGCCATATTTCAGCTCATTCATTTTCAATTTATACATGCATTAAAAAACATTGAAAGAACTAGACTGGGAGCTGCTCCACACCTATGAATTCAACTGTCTGACGTAAAACCCAATTTCAAGATAAAAATTGATAAAACGGTATATGATGAAAAAAATTTCATTCATTTATTCACTAAATATTTTCAATATAAATAATAAAATTTAGATCAATACATATTTTAAAAATAGTTAATTGTTTCAATTATAAATATATTCGCAGCTTTACAACTGCGGTTATATAGATAGATAGATATGCATAGGTATAGATAGACAGATAGGAAAAATTTCTTTTCCTTTTTTAAATGATTTATTACAATTTTCAGTAAATTTATTATGATATATTTACAGAGATACTATCATGATAGTTAAGTTTGAATTTTTTATTACATTTTGACAACATAGTATTGTTTTGACACGAAAAAAAAGGCAGTTTCTAAATGAAACTTATGTAGCTGTCTAGAAAATGTTAATATTCTTTTTCATTTTTTCCTTCGTCTTAGGTGTAGAAGGTACTAGTGCTCCCCCCGAAGCGTGTGGGAGCTGTGCTGCAATCGGTATAAAAATCCACAATTGGTGCAAAAAGAACTTCTCGCCGAGTGAGTGAAAAAATTTTCGAAAGACATTAGGGAATAGCTTTTTATAAACTTCCTACCTTTAAAAATAAAGTGACATTAAAACATTTTCCCGATAACGACTTTTTCGCTAAATATTCGATTAACTGATGATGTTGGGTATCTGAAATGGAAAATTTATCAAAAAGTGGGAAAAGTTGGAATATATTTTGGGAATGATGGATCTTTAATGATGAGTGATTTTAAAATAGAAAACCAGTATGGTTATTCAAAATTTGTTATGCTGCGGATTCAAAATAGTGAAAGCAGGTGAGGGTATCTGATAACTGACGGAAAGTTACTTATTACCTAAACTGGGTATCTATCAAGAGTTGAATGAATTTCAGGGTTAGTGCCATGCCCATCGGGAAATTTTATACAAATATTCAATATTTCTACACCAAACGGTATATTATTTTTGGACAATACCTTGTGTGTTTACGCAAATATTGGATCTATTATTTTTTTAGTATATGTATGCAATCCGAAACAATGAACACGTCCGAAGAGTATAAATACAAAAATATCATACATTTTTATTTCACCAGAGCTATTTGACTTATTTTAGTAAAATTTTGAACTTCATAAATCAAAATGATGATTACAAATCAAAATAACTCTCATGCTTTGAATTTTTTTTAAAAAATTATTTTTATTAAGGGAAAATAATGAATAATAATCAAATTTGATTTGTTGTATCAAATTAATTTTGAGTAATTTTTTTTATAAATTATGTGCGAATATCTTTTGATTAGCGTATCTTGTTCTAAAAATGCAAAATCCAAAAATAACATGAAGCTTTTCTTATGGATAAGGAACTATTGTCACATCATTTATCCTCCAATTTTGAAAGACCAAAATCTAAACAAAAGGTGTATTTTAATAATTGTTGTCCCTATTAACTTAACTAAATCATAAAACTATCCTATCATATCCTATAATCATAAAACATCTCATGAGAACCATTAAGATTGCTCTTAATATTTTAAAAAAATCAATAATTACTACAGTTATTATTTTCAATAATTTAACTGGCTCCTTTCGTAATCATAAAAATAAAAGATGAAACACCTTAATAATTTCGTATCTAATAATTTGCTAATTACGTTGGCTTTAAAGCTACTAATTGCATAGGTACAAAAAGGTACATAGCAGCCGATATTTTTATCTGCGAAATCAGACTTTTTAAGCAAGCTTTTTTGCTTAGAGGGTTCAGACTTTGGACTCTCAAAATAAGATTCTGGTAAATAGTATCGTCTCAATCCAGAAGAAAGAGGCAAATTTCAATTTTTATGTATTTCGCCATATCTTTGCAACTATTTTATAGAATTTATAAATGCAATTGTTAAACTTAATTATCTGAAGAAAACACTAAATATAATTAAAAAAATATTTATCATTTCATTTAATAAAAGTCGAAAGTTTCTTTGAATAATATGATTTCTGCATTTTTTTAATTCATTTTAAGCGCCAAAATTTGAGAGAAACGTTTGAGTTCTACAAATGCATTCAAAAATTTTTAGATTGACTTAAATACTTCCAAGAAAGGGCAAACTGGGCAAAAATTGAAATGAACATGGGAGGTCTCATACTTTTGATTCCTCATATTACTCACACTTTTGAAAATTTATTTTTAAGATTGAGGCTTATTTTGATAATTGAGATAGGTTGTCATAAACAACACTTTTTTTTAACGTTTGATTTCATTAAGTAATAATTCGAACGTTTCAGTGGTTTTCGGAAATACTTAAGTCACAAAATTATGTGTTTTTTTAACAAAAAAAAAAATTTTAAAATGTCTATGCCCAACTATTTATAATTTTTTTACATTTATATTGTAACAAATAATTATCTGCTAAATCTCTTTTTTTTTGTACCAAATTACTTTGGGGTAAACAAGTTTCTGTGAATGCCTTTGAACTCGGATCATTAATTATCGGTTATTATTAAATAAAATTTTCGATTTATCCTGTTTAATACATTTGTTGCTATGCGCGCATCCAATTTCTGACAAAACCTTTCTTAGCAATCTATCAGATTTGTTATTGACTTCAATGTTAACGCATGTAGGTCAAAATCAGGAAATTTTGCTTCTGGACAGTGGCCAGCGATTGCTTTTCAAAGATTGAAAATTATAGACAATAGAAAAAACTGTTGATATTAAAAATGTGAAACATTTCATTTCTAAAAATATGATAATCAGTAGAAAATCTAAAATGAAGAAAAATCGACAAAAATACATTTTTTAATCGCCATTTATGATATTATGCCCCACTGTCCTATATTAACATATCCTCCCTCTACCTTTTATGCGGTTTTAAATAATACTTTCCAACCTGGTAATGGCAACATAGTCTATCTTTCATCGTTATTATATTATGTTTCGTTATACTTTGTATGTTTTATTTTTTGTATTATTGTTCCAGGGTCAGATTTAACTAAACCTCAATTTTCTATTCAATTGTATTAATATATTTTTGTTTTGGAAAAGAAGTGAGCATGAAAAAAAAGTTACACCAATTCATAATGTCTTGATTCAAAGTATTTATAAACTTGTTTCTTTCTTTCAACTCTTATTTTTCTGAGCTCTTGAATTATGTTATCTTAGAGTTTCTATATTCCTTTCGGCTTCTTGATTAAAAGAGCGAATAAAAGTTTGGTTCCCTTAATGTTAATTTCACTTTTTGCATTTTTGGTCATATCTTTAAAACTAATGGCGAAATTCTTAAAAAAATGCACTCGTTCATAAAACTCAGTTACCCAAAGGTAATTTCTTGCAAAACGTAATTTTTAACAATTGTTTATTATATTTTATTACTTAATTTCATTCTGAATGAGAAAATTTTTTTTAATGTGAGCCATGAATTTTTTTTATACCATATTAATCTACGTATTTTTCATAATGAAATCTAAAGTTTCAAAGATTTTCCTTAGTGAAAGCTGAAAAAATTAAAATTTATTATTTTAAAAAAAAATTATTTGGAGATAAGGAAAAAATATTTAAATGGGGTGATTAATGCCTAAATTTGGTGCGAATAGGTAAATTTGGGGGCGATTAATGCCTACAAAGAATTTAACTTTCGCAAGCCTAAGGTATATTTCATTCATGTTTTTTTGTTTGTTTCAATTCGATATCTTTTTTTAATGTTAAAATACTATGTTTCTTCTTGAGTCGTCTGCTGATTTATAATAAATTTAGCAAAGAGATTTGAATAAAATATTATATTTAACGAAAGTCAAGTTTTATAATAACTTGTTTTTGATTAAATGTGGTTATTTATCTTTTTTTCTTCTAATTTTAGTTTTTAATTTATTCATTCTTTCATTGATTAAATTTCAGTAATGAACGTAGGTATGCATTTGATAGGAATAATATATTTACTAATTATTCTATATATGTTTTGATATCTGGACAATAAAAACATAAACTAAGATATTAGTAATGTAAAAGGGATCTTTATATCGTATTGAACCAAATTCTTATGACATCAACAACTATTATCTGAGCAATGATTATCTGATGTTTTAAAAGTCACTACAAAGAGTATAAAAATGCCGAACATAAAAAGAGCTACCGAATACGTAGCTGAAATTTTTAAGCTCCTTAAAATATCTCAGTTTCTTATATATCGTCCTAATATCCTAATTTTAAAATTCAATTTTTTTTACGGTTATTTTTTTTTTTGTTTCTTATTTGTTCGATTTGTGAAAAGTAAATACATATTAGTGCAAGTTCAAAACCCACAACTGTTTGCCTTGTTTTTTTTAAATGAACAAATTTAAACCACGATTTTATTTTGACGTTTAAACTTATGTATTACATCGTTAACTTTAAGAAAGCTACTCCTTTTTAATTTTAGCACAATTCACGAGATAGTTTATAGTATATTATTTTAGTATGGTGGTATATATATATATATATATATATTCGCTACTCTTCNTATATATATATATTGCTGATGCGGGATAACAAGGGGGGTTATTTATCCATGAATCTTCCCTTCTAATTTCGGTGGACTGTATTATCGCTGGAAAGACCTAAAGTTAGTTATTTTCTAAATCTGGTAAATGCTAGCATTAGAATAGACAAGAGAGAGAGCACCATTACAACCTTGTGACAGCATGTTTATTGCTACTCTGAGTGTTACAAAAACGTTACTGTAGATGGCGCTGGAGTAAAGATACAACATACTCCCCGCGTTGAAATACAGTACTGTATTTCAAATATATAAGCAATGAAATAATATCAAATATAAGCATATGCAAAAACAAACAATTGGGAAATGACATCACTTTTTTTAAAAAAAAAATAGAAAGTAAAAATAGATATACATATATAAATTTAACACACAATGAAATGACTTAATCAAACTTCAACTGGTACTGGTAAAATGGCTAGCTTAGTGATAGGACGTTTGAAAATACCACGTTTGGTTTTCACACTGCAAACTCTAACACATTTGTCTTTTCCTGGAAACAATTCGACAACAACTCCCATGAGCCATTGATTAATGGGCAAATTATCGTCTTTTACTATAACTACAGTAGCAATAGAAATGTTATCCTTTTCAAAGAGCCATTTCGATCGCTGTTGTAACTGGCACAAATAATTATTTGACCATTTTTTCCAAATTGCTTGGGTAATTTTTGTAGTCAATTGCCACCTACTTAACCTATTATCTGAAAGATCAATTAATTCTGGTTCAGGAATGCTTTTTATAGATCTTCCTATTAAAAAATGAGCTGGTGTTAAAACATCCAGATCATCAGCATCACTTGAAAGTGGCATTAAAGGCCTTGAATTTAAAATACCTTCGATTTGATTAATAATAGTAAGAAATTCTTCGTATTTTAAAGTTAAAGTACCTATTGTTCGTTTCAAGTGAAATTTAAATGATTTTACACCACTTTCCCATATTCCGCCAAATTTGGACTTCTAGGGGGAATAAACTGCCAATTAATTCTCTCAGAAACAAGAAATTTTGATAGAGTTTCATCAGGTTTACTAACTAGGTTATACAAACGTTTAATTTCTCTATTTGCTCCTAAGTAGGGTTTGGCATTGTCACTATATAATATGGAACATTTGCCTCTACGGGCAATGAATCTTTTTAGGGTTGCAACAAAAGAGTCAGATGTTAGATTAGAAACAATTTCAATGTGAATAGCTTTAGTTACAAGACATACAAAAATAGCAATAAATATTTTTTGAAACGGACCTTTACGTTGATTTTTGTTTTTTATGAAAAAAGGTCCTGCGAAATCAGTACCAGAATTTAAGAAAGGAAAAGTTGGTTTACATCGAACAATAGGCAAATCTCCCATTTTTTGAACTAAAAATCTAGGTTTAAATTTAGTGCAAATGACACAATCATGAACAATTTTTCGAGCCAAATTCCGACCATGTATTATCCAGACTGTTAGTCTTGACAAATTTAATAGTGCCTGTGCACCTATGTGACAATTTGATTTATGTAAATTTAGTAAAATAAGCTCAGAAATTTTATGATTTTTAGGGAAAACTATGGGATGTTTGCTTTCATAGGGCAAATAAGAATATGTTAGACGCCCTCCAACTCTGATAACATTTGCTGAATTATCAAAAAATGAAAACAAAAATTTCAGTTTGCTAGTAACATGTACTGGTTTACCTGATTTTAATAATTTAAATTCTTCTGCTAAAGATTCCTGCTGCACAAATGAACATAACTTTAATTCTGCTTCACTTACCTCACAGGATGTAAGATTTCCACTTCTCTTAATTTGATTCTTACAGTCTTAAATAAACCTGTATATATAAGACATTACATTAATCAATTTTGAATAAGAATTCGTTATAGAAAATATTTGGTTTGAAAAACTGAAATGAGAAATTAATAGATTAATGTCTTGCGATGGTTTGAGTTCAGATTGATATATCTTTGAGTCCCTTTCGGAAAATAGTTCACTTTCAGACTCTGAGTTCTTCCTTTGATTTATGGTGTTGGAACCCTGCAACCATGAGTGATGTAAAAGTTCCTTTGCTTCACAACCACGTGACAATAGACAATATATCCGCCGGATTGGATATTGACGGAACATAGTTCCAAACACAATTCTGTGATCGTTGTTGGATTTCTTTTACTCAATTGACGACATATTGTTTAAACTTTAAACAGTCAGTTTTTATCCATGCGAGAACTATTTTTGAGTCTAAATATATATAGCACTGTTCGTTGGGGACATTCAGAGAGTTCCGTACTTTTTCCAGTAGCCTGCATGCCAATAGAGAAGATAACAGTTCAAGACGTGGAATAGTGAGTTGTTTTATAGGAGCAACTCCTGACTTAGAACACAATAGTTCTGATGTAAGTTGGCCGTCTACATTTCGAGTTTGTACGTAAATTGCTGCTCCGTAAGCAAGTACACTGGCGTCGGCATAAACATGTAGTTCCATTCCTGATGCATTGTCTGTCACCTTGCGTTTCACATATAAGTCGTGTATGGCTGGAAGATTGTGGGCAAACAATCCCCATTCTTTGGCTAAATCTGGAGGAAGCACATCGTCCCACGTTAACTTGATTGTCCAGAGTCTCTGAAGGAAGATTTTTGCTTTTGTGATAATTGGACCCAATAGTACAAGCGGATCAAAGATACGTGCTATGACGCTTAGAACATCTCTCTTTGTATAGGTTTTTTGCCCTTTTAACGAAGTGAGTTGAAACCGGAATTCATCTGTTCTGGCATTCCAGATGACACCCAATGTTTTTTGAAGTCTCGTCAGTGTTGGTAAATCTGTGCTCTACATCAGTTGACTCGTCTAATTCAACTGCATTGGATCTCCACTTCTGTAACTTCATGCCACAAGATCTTAGAAGACCAGACAACTCAGATTTAAGACGCACAGCTGTAAGTACTCTATCCACTCCACTGACTACATCATCCATGTAACTATCCCTCTCGAGAACCTCGGCCGCAAGAGGAAATCTTTCAGACTCATCTTTGGCTGCCCGGAGGATTGTTTGAGTAGCCAAAAAAGGAGCTGAAGTTGTGCCGTATGTTACGGTTTTCAATCGGTACGTTTTGCACGGTTGATACTCGCTTGTTTTCCAAAGGATGCGAAGAAGGTTTCTTTGGGAAGGCTCAACTAATATTTGACGGAACATTTTTTGAATATCTGTTGTAGAGACAATGTGATGTTTACGGAAACGCACCAAAATGTCGAAAATGTCCTCTTTTACCTGTCCTTTCATTTGTAGATCATTTAAGCTTACACCAGTTGAAGTAGGTGCAGAGGCGTTGAAGACTACTCTGAGAGGAGTTGTAGTCTTTTCAGGGCGGTAGACTCCATGATGCTGCAGATAGCAGTGAGGATAATTGCTTTTATCAACTGGATCTTGATCATCCTCTTTTTCTACGGGCTCCATGTGACTTATATCTAGGTATTCTTGCATGAATTTAATATAATGACTCCTCATAGTGTCATTTTTAGAAAGCCGTCTCCAAAGCTGATTAAGTTTTTGCTCTGCTAAATGTTTGGATTCTCCCAGCTTATGGAGATCTTTGATTGACATTTGAACTATGTATCTATCAGTGTAGTCTCTCTTGTGCGTATTTTGATAATGCTGCTCGCATAAAATATCTTCAAGGCTCATGTAATGCTCTTTTGAGCTTAAGCACTCCTCAACTTCCCAATACTTTCTCAGGGTTTGCTCTAAAGTGTTAGTAGATTGGCTGATTAACCCACAGAAGTCTTTAGCTTTATCCTGACTATTTGTACCTATTGCTCCCGTAAAGATAAACCCAAAAAAAGAATTTCTTAAAACTATTTCAGTACCTGGTATCTAAATATCGCCTGTTCTCATAATTTCAAAAAATGCTTCCGCTCCTATGAGCATTTCTATGTTAGCTGAATTTGCGAAAATATTAGGTTCTGCTAAATGTATGTTTTTAGGTAACTCAAATTTCTTTAATGATAATGGTACCGTTGGAATAAAATCTGTTATCTTTTTCACAAATAAGAAATCTAATGTTTTTAAATAAGTCCGATCCCTGTTAGTTATATCTGCCTGTTATTTCCCTTTTACAACAGTTTTATTATTACCTAACCCTGCAATGGGGTTGTTTATTTTTCGCAATGGGACCTCTAATGCATTAGCAAGCGCTTCGGTTAAAACGTTAGAAGTTGAACCACTGTCTAAAATACACCTAGCTTTAATAAGAGTATGAGTTTTGGAACTCCTAATAAATACCTCACATGTTGGCATAATACCACTTCTATTTGAATAACGAGTATTTTTATTTATTAGTGATAAAGTTTGAGCATTAAATTCGGCAGCTTTAATATTCGGAAACGTATTTTCCAAAGCCCTTGAATTATCAACATTTGAAATAAGAGATTGCTGGCGAGACGAATCATTTACATTTTCCCCTTGACGCCTATGAATTAATGTATTATGTCTGCGACCACAACTCGAACAAGAATGTTTCGATTTACAGTTTCCCGCAGAGTGCGATTTCGATAAACAATTATAACATAATTTGTTTTTCGATATGACTTCAGTTCTTTGCTCTACATTAAGCTTCAGAAAATAATCGCACTTAAAAATGGGATGGTTATTTGAACATAAAACACATGGCGGTACTTTTTTCTCATTTACTAAAAATGATCTTGACCTTGACTTTTCTGGTTTCACTTTTAGTTATGCTGTTTGAGAAACATTTTGATAACTTTCTAGAATTTGTGCTCTTTTTTCCAAAAATAATAAGAAAGAATCTAATTTTGGAACTTCGTGTGTGCATAAACTTAATTCGTATTGTTTTCTAGTTTCTTTGTCGAGTTTTGAAATGATAATATTTAAAGCGAAAATATCTGATAAATCATTTCGTTTATATTCCAAAACATGAAGAGCTCTCAGATTTTTTCTTATGGTGTCAATTAGGTGCCTAAGTTCCTTGGCGGACTCATTATTTATTTTTTCGACATCTAATATTGCTTTTATGTGACTCTCAATAATTAAGCGTCTATTTTCGTATCGCTCCTCCAACGCTTTGAATAATGACTGAAATGTATCGTCAAGCGTTTGAAGGTTTTTTGACTCTCCTATTAGAGAAGAATTTAAGAAATGCAACTTTTGTATATCATTTAACTGCTCATTTGACGTAATAATGTTGTCAAATTGTATTTTTAATAATTGCCACTCATCGTATCTTCCTGAGAATTTTGGCATGGGCAGGGCCGGATTAACCTATAGGCACACTAGGCACGTGCCTAGGGCCTACGAAATTCAGGGGCCTACGAAAAACTTGGGAGAAAAAAATTTGTTGACAAGAATAATTTAGCTTTAAAAACAACAAGTGTATTTTACACAAAATTATGAAGATACATTGCAGATAAAGTTCGGTATTGCAGATAAAGTTCGATAAACAAATTTGTAAATTAAAATCCATATTAATAAAAATGTTAAAAAAATATGCAAGAAAATTTTAGCATATATTTGAAAAGAGGGGAGGAGTGGGGGAAGGAGGGAAGGGCCCAAAAACGGCTATGCCTAGGGCCTACGAAAGGTATAATCCGGCTCTGGGCATGGATATTCCAGGAAGTGTTATGCTTTGTTTACTTGCAGTTTTTTCTTTTAAATTTTGCGGGTTTTGCATAAACGTATTTTCTAAATTTTATTGATTTAGAGTTTTGAAACACGTTTTTGTAGTGGTTTTTGCGTACAGTAATTCGTCATTGTACTCTTCGCTTGTTGCGATTTCTTGTTTGTATTCCGTTGCATTTGTTATCAGCTCTTCAATTTCTGAATTTAAGTTTTTAATGTCTAATTTTTTACTAATTAAAATTTCCTGCAACTCGTTTAGTTCCGCTTCATTTGTTTCATAAGTTTGTTTACCTTTATTTCGCATAAACGCGTCTAATCGAGTTATTGCTTTTGAAATACTTGATCGAATTGTGGTACGTTTCTTTTTTAATTTGTCAATTTTTTCCATTGTTAATTGTTTTTAATTTAGAAATTCCTCAATAGTAATAAATTTTCATATGAATAAGTAAGATGAACAATTTAAAACAAAACAGTACAAATGTATTTGTGATTACCAAAATCTATACAGAATGTTTTAATTGTTAAGATACTACTTTTACTAAAAACAATAAATTTGAAAGTTTATTTAGATTACACCTAATTATATACTGTAAAATTATTTACTTCCGGCTCGACGGACCATTATGTTGTTGATGCGGGGTAACAAAAGGGGGGTTATTTATCCATGAATCTTCCCTTCTAATTACGGTGGACTGTATTATCGCTGGTAAGACCTAAAATTAGTTATTTTCTAAATCTGGTAAACGCTTGCATTAGAATACGACAAGAGAGAGAGCACCATTACAACCTTGTGACAGCTTGTTTATTGCTACTCTGAGTGTTACAAAAACGTTACTGTAGATGGAGCTGGAGTAAAGATACAACACACACACACACACACACACACACACACATATATATATATATATAC
>NC_092205.1:118825-120394 GCF_043381705.1 Parasteatoda tepidariorum | reverse complement strand
CTATTTATATTATTATTTTTTTATATATATATAACTTGAATATTTAGCAGAATAAAGAGATTTTTTAAGCAACGGATTTTACAATATACATTACAATAATTACTCAAAAGACTCGATCAAAGATGTAAAGATGTTATACCTAAAATTTTGTACATAATTATAATAGGTTAATTAATTTTGATTTTCGGATCAAGTTCTCATCAAGTAAAAACAACGTGAAAATCACAAATAATGTCAGATATAAAGTTCATGTGTTCAGATTCTAAGAGCTTGGTAAGTCAGAAATAATTTATAATCCGATTAAAATTTTATTTTCAAAGGAGTTTAAAAAGAAAACAATTTTTGCTTTTTGATCAGAAATCAGCTCAAAAAATGTCTATTGCCTTGAAATTTCGAGATATTTTTCTATTAACTAATAATAAGTAGACCTCTCCGAGCAATCACAAATTTTATTCCTTTTTAATATACGAACTTGATTGCTAGCTATGATGTAAAAAAAGGTATTGCTCTCTTGAATAAGTCTATGGTTTTCGAATTTTACTCATTTGCGACGGCGGTATTTCTTGGCTGTTTTTTGGGACTATCGTCAAAATATACATAGCTTCCTGATCCCCCCCCCCCAATTTATCATGTAATCTTTTCGAAATTTTGTCGACTCCAACTATTTTGAGGGTCAGGAATCTAAACATGTAAAGAAAAATATCTCTGTGTTTATTCAGAGAAAGTACGTTTTTGTGTCTGATTTTGTAATTTAATTAATAGTTAGCTCTAATTGATTAATATATTTGAATTTTCCCCCAGAAACCATTAAGATAGACATTTAATACGTGAAAATCTGATCATCAAAAGTAAAGTTATTCAAGGTGATAAAAAAACGAACCATACTGAATAACTTTTTATCTAATGACCAGATGTTCACGTCCTAGTACTAAATTTTCATTGTTCAAAGGGGTGACCTCAAATTTACTAATTAATTAGTGCAGACAATGCTCGAAGTTATGAAATCAGACTCAAAACGTACTTTCTCTGAGGAAACATACCTTTTTTTGACGGATTCGGAATTCTAATCACCAAAATTTAGGGGATAGTCACAATCTGAGAAATATGGTCTCAATTTGGGCAGGAGTGCGGTTCAAGGCTTAAGAGTCCTTAATGTTAATATTACTTTTTGCGTATTTCACCATGTATGGAGAACTTTTCAAGCGAATGAAAAAATGCTTGCACAAAATTATAAAATTCATTTATCCAAAGATAATTCCATGCAAAAAGTATTTAGTAAATATTTATTTTTGATTTTTTTATTTAATAATAGATTAAATTTTGAAGAATGTAATTTTATGTTGGTTTAATTAGCAAAATTGATTTAATATTTCATGAGAAATTGATTTTGAATAGAAAGTTATTTCTTGTGCCTGATTCCGTGACTTAAAGTATCGTTTGCGCTAATTAATTAGCATATTTGAAGAGCTTAGTGGAGGAACCGGCTGACAAGGGAAACTAGGGAAGTGTGACTCGCCAATTTTGAAATAAACTAGTGGGATGTATGCAGGTGACGAACCTCCTAATGTT
>NC_092205.1:107670-118591 GCF_043381705.1 Parasteatoda tepidariorum | reverse complement strand
AACTTCCACACCAGGAGAACTTTAGTTACAAATTAATTGGATTATGAGACAATTACAATAACTAATAGTCTGCATTGAAGTAATAAAATAGCGTTTTTTCTATATATTGAATTATTTTTTATCTCTCACAGGACCTTCTATGGGCCGAAACGAATGTTAATTAATTTATTAATTAGCAAATTAATTAATTATCCAATTAATTACAAATTAATTGGATTTTGAGACAATTACAATAACTAATAGTCTGCTTTAAAGTAATAAAATACTGATTTTTCTATATATTGAATTATTTTTTATCTCTCACAGGACCTTCTATGGGCCGAAACGAATGTTGCCCCCTAAAATTATTCCTTATAAGGCATACATCCCACAAGTTTATTTCAAAATTGGCGAGTCACACTTCCCTAGTTTCCCTTGTGAGTGACATTTTAGTAAATTTGTGTAAATGACAGTTTGAAAATTCCTCTTTTTTTTCTCTCAATCTTTATGTTTTTAGTATATTTGTAAAGACAGAACTCACAAAATCGTTGGAGGTCTATTTATTTAATTCTTACTCTTTTCATAAAGGAAGATTCTAATGATTTTTGTTGGTTTTCGTGGAGATTTTTCAATGTTTTTCTTTCAATATAATTTCTGCTTGAAAAGATAAAAAAAGTATACATATACTTGGACTTACATTCATAAAATAGAATTTTAACAACCTTAATTCTGAACGAACTGGCATCAAATTTTATCCAGACTTGTTAGTTCGAAAACCAATCAAAAACGTTTCAGAGGCAGCGTTAACCCAAAGTTTGCGGAATTGATGTTTTACCTGTATGTATCTCCGTGATTTTCGGTAATGTTTGATTTAAAAAAAAAGTATTCTGTTAAATAGCGCTGTCTGTGACCAAAATGTTTGTGATCATATTTGAAAATAAAAAGAGATACTTCATTATCGTTAAAAAATAAAAATATTTACTACCTTTTTTTTTTTTATCTCTATTTCAACTTTAAAAAAAAGAGGGAAAAAATCGTCATTGTCTTACTCCTAGTTCATTATTGTTGTTATTTTTTTTCCCGAAATACATAAAAAAAAAAAACTAGCAGATGATCTGATATTCTACAGCATCCGCTGTCGTATTCTAGGATTTCTTCTACAAGGCAGATTGGATTCACTTAGAGACCTAAATTCAATTATTTTAATAGCCCTGAAAATAACTTTAAAACTAAAATGAGGAAAAATTCTTATATATTCAGGAATAACTTGTTTATAATGCCTATTATAAGAATATTTCATTCACAATAAAACGATAAATAGTAAAAAAATTATAAAAATATTTTTTTTTGCGCAGTTTAGTATGCACTTGTAATACAATTAAGTAAATAGATTTATAATGAAACTTTATTTGAAGAAATATATTATTGAAGAAATTTAGGGAGACTGGCAAAGCAGGAAAAATAATGAAGAAAATAAGATAACATGCAAAGCGAAATAAAAATATTTTTTTAGATCAGAACGAGGCTGACTCTTGTTTGAAGAATCCGTAAATTCCTTTTGGTGTTCTGAAAAATGTGGTTTAATAAATGAATATGCTTCTTTCAATTGTCCTTTCTATTCTCCAATTACATTAAGCCTAATTTTTAATTAAACTATTGGTGATTCTACTAGTTTAGACCCAGATCTCTCAGTTATTCCCCTGACTGAATATTGCGTCTGAAGAATATTTTTGTCTAATTTTTTTTTATTTAAAAACTCTATTGATTCGAATTATTTTTAATGACGCTACAAGTTGTATTTTATCTTTGAATCACGATACTTGAAAGTTGAAAATTCTAAGTTTAATTTTTATCTATTCTTTCGAATGTGCCCACTGTTTTTACTCTAAACACTATTCCTATGAAAAATAAAGAATTTCGTTTGTGAAATAATTGTAAATATTTTGAATAAAAAAAAGACATTTTTAGCACCGACAACATTCACTCTTTTGTTTAAAATATACTCTTTTCTTTTAAGTTTGTAGGAGATGGAAATTTTAGTCCTTCTTCTCTTATTCTGGATCGCCGCTGACCTCGCCTCTGCCCGATGTCCAAAGCAATGCACTTGCGCCCTCAAGTTTGGCAGGAAGACGGTGTTCTGTTCAGGCGGTGGCCTAAACTACATTCCCGTGGCCGAGATGGACATGAATGTACACGAACTGGTGATCACTTCTCCCCCGGACAACCCCAACAACATCACGGTCGGGAGAATATTTTTCAAGTTCTCCAATCTGGAGACTGTGAGGATCATTAAATCGGGTATACCTGCCATAGGAGACAGTTCATTCTGGCCGGGAAGGCGATTGCGAGTGCTCGATCTGAGCCATAATGCAATCAGCTTCTTAAGGGAATCCGATTTCAACGGACTCAAAAACTTGATAGAATTGGACCTGAGTGACAACGAAATATTCGCCACCCCTTCGGCACCCTTCCGCCACCTTCTCAACTTGAAGAAACTCTCTTTGGCCCAAAACAAACTCCAGAATTTAGTTCCTAGGCAAGTAGCTTATTTCATCTGTTTTTTATTGTATTTCTTTTAATATTAATGATTTTTAAATCAGGAAAAAAATTTCACTTTTTGTTTTTATGAATAAGCCTAAAAAACGTGAACAAAGTACAAAAACAGATATTCCATAGTTTTAGTTTCATAATTACGAACATTCCTTACTGGTGAAAAGAATGAAAATCATCAGAGAAAGAAACAGATGCAGAAGAAAAATTGCAATGAAAAAAAGGTCGAGTCATATCCATATGGGCATGAAATCTGGCTTCCTCTAATCCTTGAAATTTTTCTCATTTAAAACCCAACTTCATTTGTTTCTGCAAGTCATTATTTGTCTTCCCCTATTTTTTTTTTTACATCAGGGGCCCCAGAAAGAGAAACGTGCACTAATTTTTTCTCTTGACATTCTGAAGACGTATCTCATTAATTTCATCTTTTATTTCATACTTGCCAACTCTTCAAAATTTACTGAAAGATTTTTTATTTATGTACTTAATGTGGTAACAAAATATTTGCATTCATACTTGACACCTATTTTAACAAATTTAATTTAATATATTTTCCACTATTTCTACATTTAAATAGTTTAAACATACATAAAGAGAAGAACTGTATTAACATGTTTTCAGTAATGCGAAAGGTGAAGCATGTATTTTCTTACAATATAACTTCAAAAGTTATTGAGTACTATTGTTAAGAAGCTTTTTTGAACCACGAAAAATTTGGCAGGCATTCTGTCGTATTTAGGCTTGCTTTTTCTAAAATTGCTTCATTTTTAATTTTAACAGGTCAAAAGATTTTGAAAATTTTACTGAGACAGTTATTTTGAAGAACCTCAAGTTTTTGGGTGGTTGACTTTCTTTGGTACCATGTTTCAGAGCCATATAATAAGATTGCCTTGATAATTATTTCATAGATATTTAGTTTGGTTCTGTATTGAATGACCATTGACTCAAGATTTCTAAGAGATATTCTTTCACGAATGACCCCTGCTTTTAATATCTTATTCTTCTACTCCTCCACTTCTGCCAAATATAAAACTGATATAGGTGAATTCTCCTACGTTTTCGATTTCTTTTTCATCAATTTTAATTATTTATTGAGATTTTGCATTTATTCTCACAATTTGGGTTTTCTCCTTATTTTTAACATAATAAGCATATTTATTGTCTTATCAAGGTCTTGATGACATTGCTCAGGTGAGCAAGATGTAGAAATTAAAATGAAATAGATTTTCAAGCTTTCAGTCATTGACTTTGACCTTTCTAGCATTCCTCCAATATATTTCATTTCACGTCCTTGTTCAAGCTTTTTCTTATTGGTCAAATGTATATCTCTTTATTACTTCATGTTCTTTTCTTCTTCTTTTTTTTTTGAGTCTCTCTCTCTGCTTCCATCTCTCATTATGTGTATAAATTAGGATGGTTTCGCTCCATAACAAACAATTTGAAAGATTGATTTCTTTAAAAAAAAATTCTGAAAGTATTTGATCCACTTCTTAAACCTACTTTTTCTTCTAATTATATAAACATTGTATTTTTTGCAGAAAATTTTCAGAATGATTTCCCTAAATTTTCCGCAAAATTCTTAAAAGATTTTCCAAAGACTGCAATCTAATGATCAACCTGAAAACGAATTTCACTATCTTTGCTAGTTCATAATGTCTCTGAAATGACTTTAAATAGGCTGCAGGTATATGGAAAAAAAGCTAAGAATGACTATGATGTGTCTATGAAAAATCAGCAGATATTTTTTTTTAAGGAAAATCTTCGGAAAATCCGAAAATTTCCAGAGAATATCTTATGAAAATGAAATTTTCTGAAGAAATTCTCAAGAAGTTCTTAGTAGGGTGACTGCAGAATCGAAACTGTATAATATTTGTTTTTTTGGTATTATTTATACTTTAGAGACATTGTTTAGTTTTGATTATAATGATTTACTCACTAAGAGTATAATTTTTCCCGATTTCTCATTTTATCCTTACTGCATAATTTTAACATGAGCCATTTCGACATTAACAGTTATTATTTTTCAAAGTGCTATATTTTGCTTCCCGAGTTTAATAAAGAAAAGAAGAAGTTGAAAGAATAATATATAAATAAAAGAATAGTTTAAATCTATAAAGAATAGTTTAAATCTATAAAGAGTAGTATATCTAAGAATAGTTTATATCTCCTCAAAAAGCACGAGAAATTGAAAGAAAATTGATAAAGCTATGTTTTTTTATTTTGATTTTTACAGATCAATTCACCGATTTAATTGAAATTTCGTATTCTTTTATTTTATTTAAAATTTATATTTCAAAATGGTGAAAAATGTGAATACCTTGTAATATAAAAAGTTTTCAACAGTTATTAAATAAAATACGAGAGAAATTAACTATGTACTCAAAAAAAGAATTACACGAAAGAATAAATATACTTAAAAAGTGAAATTAATATTAAGAATCTCAAATTGTTGACCACTATCTTAACAAAACTATTGGGACTTTATTTTCCACATCACTGAAATCAGATCTAAAAGATCAATAGTAGTTCTTAGTAGAGGAAAAAGAGAGAGAAAATTTTTTAATTAATACATTTTCCAAGTTGTCACAACTTAATTTAATATAATAATCGTGATCTATTTATATTATTATTTTTTAGTTTAGCTTTGAATTATTTTTTTAAATTATAGTTCTTCAAAAGTGTATAAAGTGAATCAAATCTTTCATCTTGAAGGCAATTTGATCCACAGAAATTAAAGGGGTTATTAAAACTTATACAGCAATAATTAATTGTCTAAGAAATATTAAATATTGATTTAACATTGGTATTATAGAATTTGATATAATATATGAAATACTATTTAGTATAATTTATTATATATTGAAAAAAAACCACAAATCTGAGCTCAAATTCGAAACAGCAAACTGAACTATTTGCAGACAATTGTAGTGCTTACATTTTGCTTTGTTCTCCTTCTTAACATTTCTTTGGTTCGTGCCACTTCTCGATTTCTTTTTCGATACTCCAACTTCCGTTTTAAGACATGTGAATTCATTGAGATTTATGGCAAAAGATTATCTGGAGAAATTTGCAAATAAAAGCACTGATAGAAGGTAAACTTAACAACATCCGGATCTAGCTAAGAAGCAAGAAAATCCGATTAAAAAAATAAATATATACTTGAATATATATATATGACTTAGGATTCAGTCCCTTTTATATGCTTAAAAATGGAAGTGTGGTTATTTCTAGATATTGTTTTAAAATTTTATTTCGTCTATTATAAAATAAAAGTTGCTACAGCTGGTGGGTGAGAATGATAGTTCGAGATTATTCCACTTAAAGAGTATAATATTTAGGTTCATCCAGTGTTATAATTTAGGTTCTAGTGTGTTATATTCAAGTTAATCATAATGATGAATAAGCAGTAAATGTTTCAAATGAATATTGCAATAAGGATCATAATCATAGGACAATAAATCTTAAGTTAAGAAAAAAACTATTTTGACTAAAATAACTATTTCTACTACTATTTCCTTTGCACCTATTTCATCAAAAGATTGCAAGTTATTGACAAATTTATCGGGAATCCAGATTTTGACTGAAATATACACTATTCAAGTTATGTATTTTTTGACAATCATTCATGCGTACGGCAGTAAAGCTGCAAAGTTATTCAATTGTTTAAGAATTTGTCACAGAGAGGCTCTACACTAAAAAAGCAACATTATCGATATACAACCGAATATCATAGTTATACAAGTTATGTAACAGTTTCTATATTTTTCGTTAAAATTGAAATCTATATTTCTTAATGTAATATTAATCGATATTATGTCGCAAATGGGTGTCGATTTTTGTGGATGAAAATGATAAAATGAAACATTAAAATGATGGTTATAAATAAGATTTATCATTTATGAAAATGATGAAATTAAATTATGTTTATGAAAGACTGAATCTGTGAGGTATGAAAAGGCAATCTCACGATAGAAGCCACAACGCTCATATTCATATCTAGGAAGAAAATAAGTACACTGAAGTCATTTAACAACTAATGCTTGATAAGTAAGAAAATACTAGTTAATTGTAGGAAAATTAATTAAAGAATTATTTAAATTATAATGTGAAAATTGTCCTTTAACACAGGTTGGTAGAAATA
Organism: Parasteatoda tepidariorum; assembly: GCF_043381705.1. NCBI lineage: Eukaryota > Metazoa > Arthropoda > Arachnida > Araneae > Theridiidae > Parasteatoda > Parasteatoda tepidariorum. The sequence goes on along the minus strand of NC_092205.1, from coordinate 111,921 downwards.
GCGTCAAAATAAGTAAAATGTTATACACTTAAACAATGTTACACATCATGTGAGACTAAAGGAAAAAGTTTTACCAGAATCAAACATATTAAAATTGGGATGACTTAGATTTCCCTAAATTAAAAAGAAAAATAAGTAAATAAATAAAAATCACATTAAAGCAGAAAGTGAAAATGAAGTGTACTGGCTATTCTACCTAAATATACAAAGGAGTCTACATATAATAAGATGAAACAGAAGAGATTTTCAATAAAAGTTTACTTTTTTGGATGGAGAAATTCCTTTGATTTTATTGAGAAATGGGTTTTAAGCAGAAACATATTCTGCTTGCCAGCTGACGATCACCTAGGTGTTCTACACTGAGAAAGTATAATGATACCAATTTTAAAAAAATTGAAATGAATAAAAAGACATATATTTAGAATAATTCAGTTATGCAAATATTTAAAAAGAAAATGTTTTCTTTCAGATTCTTTTACCTCCTTTCTCAGCTGGAGGAACTCAATTTAAGTGGGAATGTCCTGGGATTCATCGATCCAGAGATTCTTCAGGATGTGAGGAACCTGAAGGTACTGAAAATAGGTCGGTGCAGACTGCTGCAGGTGCACCCGATGCTCTACCAGCAGCTCCCTGTGCTCGAGCATCTGGACTTGAGAGACAACTACCTCACTTCACTGTCTCCCGGAGAATTCCGGCACCTTCAGCACCTCTCTACTCTTCAAATGGACGGTAATGCGCTGGTTAGCCTGACGGAGGGCATCTTCCACGGACAGACACTTCAAAAGTTAGGACTTTCTCGAAATAACCTCTCCTCTTTATCAGATAAGACTTTCACGAACGCCACTATCCGGGCACTAGATATCTCTTACAATAAATTAGAGTATGTGCTTCGAGACACTTTCACGCCACTTGGGCACTGTCTGGAGGTCCTTAACATCAGCCACAACCCCATCGGAAATCAGGCCTTCTTCTCCATCATCCACTCCCTGAGAAATCTGAAATGCCTTCGGTCATCTCGTCTGAAGATTAAAAATTTGTTGAGGGACGTTTTTGCGTCGAACACTAAACTAGTGACACTGAATCTGTCTCATAACGCTGTGGTTGAAATCAGTCCGGATATTCTGTATCCGTTAGAGAACTTGGAAAGTTTAGACGTGAGTTTCAACAAGATAAGTACTCTGGCGGAGAGTGTATTGGAAGCGTTATTTAACAAGACGTTTTTCAGAAACGTCCATCTACACGGTAATCCCTTCGATTGCTCCTCTTGTCAGATTGCACCGATTTTTCACTTCGCTAACGAGACACATTTTGTGGACGGGAATGACTCGTTTCATGAATGTCTGCAGTGTGAAATGCCCATCGAGTGGAAGGGTCGTTGCATTATTTCACTCCAAGAAAATCAAATAACATGTCAAAACATCATTTTCGATCGCCAATACCTCGAATACACGTCACAGGTAGGGCTGATGGTGGCCATTTCCATTATCGTACTTATCGTGACCATCATATTGGTCATCATCGTAATCTACCGACGGCACATAGCTCACTATTATACCCACGAAGAAGAGCAAAGAGCGTGGAAGGGAATCTACGAGAATCCCGCCCTGGTACCCTCAGGAGGTGTTCACTACGGGGAGCCCACTTTTATCTCGACTGGCGACAAAGTGGACGAAAACATTGAGGACATCCGAACACCCTGAGACTACCCTTTAGCCTAAAGGATACTTTTACAGATGGCCCCCCCCCCCAAAAAAAAAAGCCGTCACTTATTTGAATTTGCCATTCGATAAAGTTTCTTGTATTTTACACATTGTCATATAAATTTTATGAAGAAATTTTCATTTCCTAATGCAAAATAAAAAATATTTAATAAAAAATTTAAAACTTGATGAATTTATTATAATAATATTTTTTGTGTTTGTGCTTAGTGTACGCATTTACCTGATTCTTTCTTTAGAAAAATGAATCCAACAAGCTCGAAATTTAATTTTCCTAAAACATTCCCCCCTTAGAACTTTAAATGGGCATATTTTAAAAAAAATTTAAAAATGGGCGTATTTCTTTTAGTATAATGTAAAAAAGATATTGATTGAAAATTGTTTATTTCAAATTTTACTGGAAGTCCCCATTTTTCAATCAAATTTGAATATATCCATTAAAAATAGTGGAGGATAACTTAACTTAAAGACAGACTCATTTTGAAGCAAGCATCCACCACAAAATGTACGTTTACGGTTATAGGATATTCTAGGATAAATTCAAGAATCGAAATTGTTAAAATTTTGAAAGAATTTGAGTCATTTTCTCTTCTCTCAACGAACTAAATTTTCCCCAACCTTAAGGGCCCTATTGCTGACATTAATAGCATAAATTTATGAAATATCTTGTCAGTCAGATACATAAAACAAACTAAACATGCCCTTGAATTTCGACTTTTAGATCTGTTCAAAATCAACCTATTTAATGATCTTCCTCCCTACAATTCTTTTCTTAGGTTTCAGTTTTATTTTGCCATTCAGCATTGCTTTTCAACAACTGACTTCTAAAAAAGATTCTAAGAATTCAGTTCTAGCATTTCAGTCGTTTTTAATGTTAGGAAATCTATTTTCATTTAATTTCTATAACTACGAGGCTTCTTTCTTATAATCCTTCCTTTATTTGATTATCTTGCTCAAGCTTATTCCTCTTCCCCTATTCATGTTTCCTTTCTAAGCTGAGGAATGTTATAGAAAGTGTCTGCAACAGGGCATTATTTGAACTTTATTTACGTTGTTTAACTTTATTGATATGCTGTGCAAAGTAAATTCTTATTTCAGAAAACGTTAATTATTAACTATTTAATTTTTACAGTAGAAAATTACTACAGCGAAAAAAAGTGCATAATGAGTTTTTGTCAATCTCGTTTAGGAAAAGAAGCAACAAAACGTGAGAAGGCAAAAGACTGATTGCAAGAGTGTTGAAATCTCCCATCGCTGACTTCCAGAACTAATTTCTTTAATATGGAAATCGCAAGGTTCTTCGACGACTTCGATCTCTTTACACTCAAAAAACTGAGGAGGATCTCCAGTTGCCACCTGCATCGATAAGGTTACCTAAAGGATACATCGTAAAATATACATAAAAATATACATAAGGATATATGAAAATATACAAAAAGGATACGCGAGCGGGTGTGTGTGTGTGTGTGTGCGTGCGTGCGCGCGCTCGCGCGTATGTGTGTGTGTGTGTGTGTGAGAGAGAGAGAGAGATCAAAATGAAAAAGAAAATAATAGTAAAAAAAAAAACAACTGACAGATAAAATTTTAAAAAAACCAAAAAAGAAGAATAAAATTTTTTAAAACATCCAGAAAAAAAAAGATATTATCTTTTTATTAGCCCACACGATTATATCGCAAAAAAGAGTGCTATCTAATATTGTATCTATACAGCCAAAGCAAAATATATCAATACAATAGTGTGAGGAACACTCAAAAATTTTTTACAAAAATTACAACAAAAAATAGAACACAATAAGTACACGTAATAACAGAAAATAAAATATTAGGAAAAAACAGAATAAAACATAATCTATAAAGCGAGTAGCGAATTCAAATGAACTTACATGAACGGGAAATTCTTCAAGAATGATTTAAAATATTTTCGTAACAAGATTGCCAGATTGCAAAATATGAAAACAAAAGCGCAAATTGAGCGTAACTAGAGGAGTTTTGTTTTAAAGTTCGTTCTTACTGCATTACTGTAGTGCGTTTGATTTGTTAGTTACCTAGTATGGGCCCGGAAATATGTGCAAGGTAATATTATACTGGATAATTTAAAGAAGTTGACGATAAATAATTTGAGAAAATAAATATTTATTTAAGAAACAAAAATAGAAAAGAGAAAGAAACATGAATTGCCTGTTTTGCTCATAATTTTAGCCATGGATCTGCCCGAAATGGATTTGCACATGGAAAAATTATATCAATTAACAATATGTATGTATATATATATATATATATATATATATGGGTCATTCTCACAAAAACAGTCATTTTCATGTCCCCAGTATATTTTATGTTTGTTTTACGGCTTACGAAAAAAAAAATTCAGGGAAAGTGTCCTTCAGAATGCAAGCTATCAAAGGAATAAAAATAAAATTATCAATTTTTATTTTTTATTTATTTTAGGTAATTAAAATATACCAATATGTCATTCCCTCACTTGTCCCCACTGCTGATTTAAAAAAAGAAAAAAATTGTTTCTGAAATAAGA
>NC_092205.1:55114-105207 GCF_043381705.1 Parasteatoda tepidariorum | reverse complement strand
ATATATAATACTCATAAAATGAGTTAAAAATATCTAGAAAACATGGAAAATAATAAAGATTAATGAAAAGAAAAGAAAAAAATTTATTAAAATCAAAAATTTAAAAAAAATTTGAAAAATACAAAAGCCAGAATTTCATAAACCAGAAAAGAAAAAACATGAAAATATATAATCTCTTCATCAGCTCACTCTACAAAAAAGGAGTGCTTTTTAATATTGTGTGAATATAGCCAGACAAAGCAAAATACATTAATACAATAGTGTGTGAAGCACTCAAAAAACTTTAAACAACACAGAACAAATTAAGTAAAAATTATATCTAGTAAAAAGACAGAATAAAACATAAAAAACGAAATCTATAAGGCGAGTAGCGAATTCAAATGAACTAACATGTATCGTAATATTTCAAGAACGATATCAAATATTTTCGTAATAAGATTGCCAAATTACAAAATATGGAGTTAAAAGCGTAAATAGAGGGAAATTTTGTTTTCGCATTTTTACTGCAGTACTGAAGCGCGTGTGATTCTTTAGTTACTAAGGATTGGCCCTAAAATGGATGAGCGCAATGTATTAATATTATACTAGATAATTTAAAGAAGTTTATAATTAATAAGGTTGATATTTAATTATGCAATTTTAATGAGTTTAGGAACATTTATTAAAAAGAGAGAGAAACATGATTTGACCGTTTTGCACAGATTTTTAGCCATAGATTTGCGCATGGTAAAAATATAAGTTAACAAAAAGAATTTTTCTAAATTTATTAATAAAATCATATAATAAACTTAATGATTTTTTATAGACTTCAATTATTTTAGTTGGATATACTGAACTTAAAAAGTAAAAAGAAGTTTTTAGTAAGTTTATTAATAACAACATAAAACCAATTCAATGATTCTATACAGAAATTAATAATAGCATTAGTTGCGTATCCATTGTTTTTTTTAAAAATCAAATTTTGAAACAGTTTGTCTATTTGTTTTTTGGATAAATAAGCATTCCTACATATTATTTCAATTCTATTCATTTGATTAAAAAGGGTATTTAAATAGATGTTCTTAGAAACATTAGAATTCCAAGTAATTAGTTTATTCATATTAAAATTAAAATCATTTCTTTTATCGTATAAATCAGCAAAGCAGATATTTTCTTCTTTTATAATACCCAAATCCAAAAAATTAAAATTAATTTTATCATCATGATTTCGAAGCAAGATTAATTTTTTCATAATAGTGCAAAAATAAGTCAGATAAGAGAGATGAAAAATTAAATCCTTGTGGTATTCATCAATTTGAATAAAAATATGTTTTCCATTGTAAAGACAATAATTAAAAAGACAAAAATTGATTTATAATTTCCCAATAATCAGAATCGCAATTAAGGATATTTTTAAAATCATAGTAATAATTCAAAAGGACATCTTTTAGTTTAGAAAGGGGAATGCTATTGAAAATATCCTGGAAATCAAAAGTCGCAATAGAATTAATTTTATTATGTTTAATAAATTCTAAAATCTGTTGATTACAAGAGATAATTCAAGAGAAACCTTATTTAATAATATTGTTAATAATTTTATTTGATTAGCTGGAGAAAATGGTGCCAGATTTAGTTAGGTATAAGTATTAGACCCACATGTCATAGTTCTAAATTTTATAGGAATTTTATGAAATTTAGGACTCTGATAATTAAGTAAGGAAATTGTATATTGCTAATTTTAATTTTTGACCTCTTATATAAAGCTAACCTTTTTTTTATTTTAATTTTATTAAAATTACAAAGCTTTAATTTTTACTATTTTTCTAACTCTGTATTTAAAAGTTCAAAATAGAATTTTTTACAAAAGATTGCATAATTATTGTTAGCTTTGTCTATGGGGGTAATAACAAATTTTTTTTGTAGTTGCTTAATTGATTGAACAATTTTAGAAAAATTTGTTGAATTGTTACTGTTATTTAAATTTTCCTTATTACTGAAAACAAAGCTTTTAAAGTAATAATAAACAGCCCATTTCCATTTTCTGTTAAAATACCTAAAGGTAAAGAGAATGTATTTGATATCTATAAACAAAAACTATTCAGATCATTAAGAAAGTATTTTAGAATATTATTACTTGATCTATATTAAATTAGTCTAAATTTCATGCCTTTTATCATTAAATTCCTAAGTTCAAAGTTTTCTATAATATTTAAATGACCAGTATTGATATGTTTATGATGTTTATCAATAAAGTCAAGATATCTCTCTTCTTCACAGTGACATTCATAATCGGATACATGAATCCTCCCTAAATTTTTGCTAATATCAGTATAATTAAATTTAGTTCTACCAAAGAAATGTCTTATATTTAAGGCTTTTAATTATATTAAAATATTTTTTAATGGAAATAAATTTTTAAATTTTCAAAAATGTTATGAAATTTTATCTTCTCGAAAATAGGGTTTTGAAAGTTAATAGCGAAATATAAATTATCTAAATTTTTCTCTTTATTTGGGGAAATTTTACTAATTTTAGCGTTTACAAAATCGAAACAAAGAATTTTGAAGTGTAAATTAATAAAAGAAGAGTTAAATTAATCTCGGAGCTGATATACAACATAATTTTTAAGGGGGAAAACAAAATCTTCCATTGGTTTAATATTATAATGTTTATTAAAAATTTTTTCCATGTGGGAAATAAAATTTACATTTAATTTGTCACTATTAAGAGAGTTTTTACTACTTACTGCTCCCGATTACTTCGATTTGTACGCTTATCTTTAATACAAAAAAGTTAATAAGTTGAAGAGTTATTAAAGTTAATCTGGGTATGTTGGAAGGTATCGATTAGCCCGTACGGCAAAATTGTTTTGCATAAAAGCATGTAGTAATTTTCATTTTGTAGTCTTATATCAAAATCTTCTACTACATCTAAAATCATCTAAAATACTAACTTTGACTTTTTTTCTTAAAGTCTTGCTTGCCTTTTTCTTGAAGCCTTACCGAGTCTTGCTTGAACCAGTATTGAATTTTGAATTTAAATTTTGAATTATTCACTTTATATATATATATATATATCTGTTCATATGCTATAATTTAGTAAAGTAATGCATAGTTAAATCCTGCCGGAATTTAAAGTATATACAAGTTTTTAATTAAATAAATAATAAAATTTCTGAACACTTTAATCACAGCTTCTTAAAATAATTAAGGCATGTAATTTTTTTTTGATGCGAAAAATAGATTTTTCTTTGTTAAATTGTAGCGAGTGAGCCTGGTATATATATTTCCGCTGTCATTAGTAGATGTTTTAAATTTTGAATCGCCAATGTTGTTTAAATAAATAAGATTTAAAGTTAAATTTTTCTTAAAACTAAGTATCAAGACTTTGGCTTTCGTCAACTGTAACTAATTAAATGAAACTTTATTAAGAAGAGCAATGTTTTGCTTGCATTACTTTACTATTTATGCAATTAACAAANATATATAATATTGAATCAGTAATTGTTGAATCGACATAAATATGCCTGTCAAAGTGCTGATTGCGAAACCAATGGTCACGGGGCATGGATGTATCTTTCTTTCTTTCTATCTATCTCTTAAGTAACACTGTCACGGATATCAGTGTCACTGCTACTTGAGTAATGTTTCTCGCCCCCGCGACTCAGGTTCACAGGTGTCTACTGGGTAACGTTGAATGAGCAACATTTTTGGCATCTTGGCATCCATGGCGAAGAACATATTTGATCAGGAGCCAGCCATTAAAAAAATATGGGCACTAAGCAACATTTCTAAATCAATTTCATTTGCAAATGGTTAAATAATCGACACGAAAATTTTTCTTTTAAAAATAGAAAAATGTTCAGTAAAAATGTATCCTGTATTTTTAAATCCAAAAAAATTAATGAAGCGCCTTTTTTTTTAGAAATTCAAAAGCAAACGTGTAGTATAAATATTATGCAGTAACTCTTACCTTCATGGTGATTGCAGCTATTATTATATAGAGAAAAGTAGTGATATCCTTAAACCACTATTTATCATAAACACCAGATCACACTGTCCTAGTAAAATCAGAAAAAAAGTGAATTTACTTATTGTTGTAATGGCTTACCTGGAAATAACCATCTTTTTTCAAAACAACAGGGAATTTGTGGAATTCCCAAGTCACATACGACCATACGAATGTCGGAAATTGTTCTCCGTTGTAATCTAGAATAACTCTAGAGAGAATGGCATTCTTTTGTCCGGCAACATTGGGGCCTGCTTTCATTAAAAGATACAAGCAGGAGCCATTGGTTGCATAAATCCACTGCTGTAAATGAATGGACGCAGTCTGACCTGGCGCGAGTACGGTGCTCACCATATTACCTGAAATAAACAAGCATTTATGAATAGACTTCCTATGAACATCAGTATTATCCTAATTAGAACTTTAACCTAGTTAGCATCACTTAAAAGTAATATCTTAGTGAATGATCCTTTTCCTTTTTATCTTCGTTTTTTAAATATGAATTTATAAAATTCTTCAATTAAATTTCAATTGCAGAAGATTTGTTTGAAGAAGAGATATTTCAGTCATAAGAAAATAATGTTAGATCATTTCAATTGTTTATAATTTGGTTTTATCATTCAGCCAATAGCAGGGAATGTTCTATCAATGACACTCACTTTAAATCTATTAAAATTATTACTTCATTATATTTTTTTCACGTCCAACCCAGGAAAATTATTTTTATGGAGAATAAAGTAAGGTTTTCATGGTAAAGTATTTCATAGTAAAATTTTTGTATTAAAAACTTTAAACTTGTTTAAATTAAGAATAGTTTGTTACAAATAATTATTGGGTTGTTCGAAAAGAATTTTTTCTTTGAAAATGAAAGACGATTTTCTCATAGTAAAAAAATATATTTTTTTAAAACTATATATTGTCTATTCTTGTTCAATACACACTTTTCCATCTTTTTGGAAGTAATATGATTCCTAGCTCATAAAATATTTTGTTCTTTTCTGGCAAAAAAAAATAATAATCCAAATTATATTTGACTCAAGTAAAGGTATTACCGTCTAAAAATTTTGACAAAGACCAGAAGAAATACTATCCTGTTTCTCTTGCACAGTGATGATGCCTTCAAAAATGGATGATTTTCCTGACGTTAGAGACGTTTAAATCCATGGTACAAATTCCTTTGTGTAAGAAAATGAGGAATCCATATGTGGAATACACCTAGGCGTTTCAAATGACCTTGAAAAGTTGAATTTAATCTCTCGATAGCCATTCACATCAATTAATGCCTTTATTGTGTCTTCATCAGCTGGTATTTTCGTGTATCGAAATTTTGCAAACCGGTTTAAATACTGTCAATGCATTTTCTCCTATACACATCGGGTAAATTTTGTCCTGCTTGAACAGCATTTTTACTTTTTCGATAGTAAAATTTGCAAAAAATTTGCTGTCTACTTTTTATAGTTGAAAGGGTATCCACTTTAGGCTTCCGTGTCTTCGAGGGTCTATTGAGCGTTATGCATAAAGAAATAAATATCATTCATACATAAACTAAATTTATTAACTAAAACAAGAACACAACCATCTGATCTGACGGCCGAGAATGAAAAGTAAAGCTGAAAAAATGAAAAACGAAATAACAACTACAGTTGTCAACCGAACGTTGCCAACGGTGTTAAATAAAACTTAAATCTTTAAATAAAGTTAGGTGAGGCTAGATATATTGCTCACCATAGTACTCCCCCTCCAGTGAGGTCCACGAACGTTACCAAAAATAAACTGCGCAAATGTCTATTGCGGGTAACGAACAGGTACTTGAACTTTTCTTCCTCCCATTGTAGTTTTAGTTGAAGATCGAGGAGAGTTTTCAAATTTAACCGTATGCTGTTTCGGTTTGGAAGGTGTAAGATTCGTTGATTGTTGTGAAGATTCCATACTGTTCTTTAGAACTGATTTATATGGAGGATTTGTGGGGAGATTTTCAACTCTTGGATGCACATTGGACGTATTGTCTGTAAAACATGGTTTAAGTCTGTCAATGGTTACTGTTGATTCTTTATTTCCAATTTTTAAGGTGAACACTTTGTCGTTGCGTTTCACAACTTTATGTGGGCCGTGATACGAAGGTTCGAGGCTTCGGCGGCCACTGTCAGTTCTCACAAACACATGAGTGCACGTTTTTAAGTCTTGATGCACAAAAATATTTTGCTGTCCGTGCCGTGGTACTTGAGTAGGAAGCAACGTAGACATGAACTCACGAAGTCTTTGTAGAAAAACCGGGACATTGCGGGATTCTTTGCCAGTACTAGAAGGTCGGAAAAAATCTCCAAGCAATCGAAGGGGTGTGCCATAGAGCATCTCTGTCTTCTTTAATAGCTGTTCTCATTCCTAAAAGAATTAGTGGGAGGACTTCGACCCATTTTTCTGTGGCATAGGCTCTAATGGACGATTTTAAATGTCGGTGAAAGCGTTCGACCATTGAATTAGCTTGTGGGTGGTAAGTTGTTGTTCGAGTTCTGTGTATACCCAGCATTCTGGATAATTGCGAAAAAAGTTCACTTTCAAACTGTGCTCCTCTATCAGTAGTTACAGTTTCTGGAACTCCAAAGCGAGCTATCCAGGTATTCAGTAGGGTAGCAGCAACAGTTTTAGCAGTGGTGTCAACAATTGGCGTTGCTTCAGGCCAACGCGTGAAGCGATCAATTGTTGTGAGACAAAATCTAAAACTTTTTATGTAGGAAGTGGTCCGACGATATCAATATGTATATGCGCGAACCTATTAGAAGTCAGAGGATAATCTTTTAAAGGTGATTTCGTATGCCTTTGAATTTTAGCTCTCTGACACGAGACACAAGCTCGACACCAAAGGGTACAATCTTTATTCAAGGAAGGTCAAATGAACATTTGTTTAATGAGACGAATTGTTGAGCGTATACCGGGTTGTGACAGGTTATGAAATTTGGAAAAAATTATTTGTCGATAAGATTGAGGAATAAATGGACGTGCAACATTAGTAGAAGTATCACAACAAAGTATTATACCGTCAGGAGGAAATATAATATTTTTGAAAACTAAACTAGAATTGGCTGACGACTTTAAAGTGCTAAGTTCAGGATCGGATTTTTGCGCTGCTGCAAGTTCAGCGTAGTGCGTTGGACCAGTGAGTGCTATTTCCTCAATGCAGGAAAGTGCATCAGCAACAACATTTTCTTTTCCAGGCACGTGACGAATCGACGTTGTAAACTGACTTATATACTGTAAATGTCGGTTTTTACGAGGTAAAGAGTCATCCGATTTCTGCTGGAATGCGAAAGTCAGCGGTTTATGATCCGTTAGCGCATGGAATTCTCTTCCCTCTAACATGTGAGCGAAGTACCGCATGGAAGAGTAGACTGCGAGTAACTCTCTATCATACGTACTGTATTTTCTTTCCGTGAGCGTGAGTTTGCGAGAAAAGAATGCTAGAGGGTCGAGTGTGGAGTTTTTTAGCTGCAGAAGGACTGCGCCTATACCGATGTCGGACGCATCTGTACGCAAAAACAATTTTGCGGCGGGTGTGGGGTGTGCAAGTGTTGCTGCATTAGAAATGGCTTGTTTGCAAGTTTCAAAAGCGCACACAGCTTCAGTTGTCCAATTAATGGGTGTAGGGTCTTTCTTTTTGTTTGTGAGTAAGGAACTAAGGAGATATTGTTTTTCAGAGGCGTGATCTGTAAATCTATGGTAAAAATTGAACATTGCTAAAAATCTACGTAATTCCGATATAGTTTTAGGTTGGGGAAAATCGGTAATTGCGGACACTTTACTAGATGAAGGAGCAATTCCACCGGGAGACACTTCAAAACCTAAAAATGTTAACTTTGATTTTCCAAACACACATTTTTCGGTATTCAAAACAATTCCGTATTTATCAAAACGTTTAAAAACTATATTTAAGTGAGTTAAGTGTTCTTTTAAAGTTTTGGAAGCAATTAAAACGTCATCAAGGTATACGAACCAAAATTCTAATCCCCTTAAAACGACATGCATGAAGCGTTGGAAAGTTTGTCCTGCATTGCAGAGCCCGAACATCATTTTAGTGAATTCGAATAAGCCAAAAGGGGTAATAACAGCTGTTTTTTCAATGTCTGCTTCCGCGACAGGGATCTGATGATACGTTCGAGCAAAATCTAACTTTGAATAAATTTTTGAGTCATTTAGGCTATAAACGAAATCATGAATGTGTGGGAGAGGGTATCTGTCTGGTATTGTAATAGAATTTAACCGTCTGTAATCACCGCATATTCTCCAAGTGCCGTTTGACTTCGGCACCATATGAAAAGGACTTGCCCATGGGCTACTTGAAGGCCTGCATATAATCAAATTCTTTTTTAGCGGCTGCAAGTTTATCCGGTGGCAAACGTCTAGCTTTTGCAAACACCGGAGGACCTGTAGTTTGAATATGATGCTGAACGTCATGAGTTGAAGTGTTGAAAGTTAAGTTATTTGTACATATGCGAGGGTACTGCAATAATAATTTTCGATAGTCAGCATCTTCTGCAATTGTTGTTAAACCCAAAGAGAAAGTAGGGAATGTTTCCCCTTTAATACCAGCGTAAGTTAAGGAATCAATTAATTTTTTATGTTTTAAATCAACCAGCAATTTAAAATGGGTAAGAAAATCCGCTCCTAAAATTGGTTGAGTAACGTCAGCGACAAGAAATTTCCATTGAAATCGCCTGGAAATTCCGAAATCTAAAGTACATGTTGTTTGACCGTAAACTGCAATTTTTGAACCATTAGCAGCATAAATATCAAAAGATTTATTAGAAATCAAATTTTTCTGCAGATGTGTTTTTGGAATAACTGAAACAGAAGCCCCGGAGTCTATAAGAAACTGGCGGTTGGTGAGCCTGTCGTATACAAATAGGCGACTTTGACTAGGACATATATCTGTCGTCGCACGAACAGAGGATCCAATCAGTTTTCCGAATTTTGAGCGTAATTGCAAGGAGGAATGCATTTGTTAGCTTTAGTACCGAGTTTATAGTGGTACCAGCATAGAGGTCTCGCCACAGTGCGCTGCGTCAACCTTGAACGAGAACCTTGTCTACGAGTGCTAAATTTATTTTTATTCCGATATTGTTGTCTAGACAAATGTGTAACGGTCTCGGAAAGTTTACGAATTTCATCCTCCAATTTTTGAAACCGCGAATTGTCATCGGTCGCGTTTATAGAATTTACTGTCAATGAATTTTGAGTTACCTCTAAACTCTTATCGGCTTTTTCGGCTAGGAGAGATAAATTTTACTCACCTTTTTCCATGCAAAATGAAAGAATTTGTTGCATGGACACCGGTAAACGCTGAAAAAAAAGTGAACGTAAAATTTCTGAGCTTATAGAATTACCAGCGAGATCTTGCATGGAGCGTAATAAATGCGAAGGTCATTTATCTCACAATTCTAAGTCTTTAAGAAGCATTCTCAAACGAGCAGTTTCGGAATCTGCATAGTTTGCAATTATTCTATTTTTAATTGTTTCATATTTATTATCAGCAGGTGTCTGCTGAATAATATCCGAAATTAAGGGTAGAACGTCTCCATCTAGAGACACAACACAATGATATTTTGTGTCGTCGGCGCTTATCCCAGATACGACAAACTGAGATTCCAATTGAATATATCACACTTCTGGATTAGCGCGCCAAAACGGGGGTGCTTTAAAAGCGACGTGAGCAACATCTGCCACGCTTTCAGAAGCAGGAATTTCGTCTGGTATTTTGTTTATATGAGCGAGTCAGAGAGCAAAAAGTAAAAGGCATGCACCCAATTAACTCATGATTTTTTTAAAATTTGCTTATTCATGTCTTTTCACTGATCAAGACATCTAATCCCGAGGTTTGTCCTGGCATTCACACAACTTTGCATGCCACAATTAAGCGTATGCATGCATCGTTTGTTATATGTTTAAATTTTTTTTCAACCTTTTAAATGCAATAAAATAATGATTTTGGATATATTTTAAGATATAATTTGTAACACTAAAAAAAAGAATTTCTGCTGTCCATAATACGTAAACATCCAATTGAAATGCTGGATGGAGTGAATATGTAAGGATCATCCACAACGAATAGTTTTATTTCGAAGACTGCCAATATTGTAATGAACTACAAGATCTATCGGCATCTAATGAGTCCAAAATTTGAAGCACTCCACTTCAATAATATTTGTGCCGAACGCCAGTAGTTTTTCTTCATTGGTCTGCAGGAACATTATCATGAACATCATCAAAATTACATTGGAGGACCTGCTGGCCCTAGAAAACAATGACAATTTTTAAACTGTCGATTGACTCTATTTTTAGGATTCCTGTATTTTATTCAAGTGTCAGCCTTCATAAACCTGAATTTACTCTTTTATTATCATCTCCTTACTTTTAACTATTCATTTTAACTTTCTTTTGATACACTTGAATTATAAACTCTTTAGATTTTACTTGGATCCTTTTATTACTTTTTACAAAGTTTACTTACAGGTTTTAATTGCTTTGACCTTTTTAAATTGTCTTAACTTTAAATCTCATTGATTTCTTAGGATTATTTTAAGTGTCTTTAAATTTTACCCCTTTCTTTTATTGCTTCTCATTTGAGGTTTTTATTTCTTCGTTCAGTCACTTTGATGTTTTAAATTTGACTGATTTTAATAGAATTTAGATTTTATAGTTTTACAGTTTCAGCATCTTGTATCGGGAAAGTATAACTTAAGTTACGATTTCAAAAAAACCCTGATAGTACCATCTAACAGAAGTTTTCGGAACTATATTTTTCTTCTCGAAGCAAAATTCAATCGCCTCACAATTGTTTTGCTAAAGTATCAGATCATTCTGACGAGTAGTTTTATAATTATAGACTTTTGAAATAGTAATTTTAATTTCACTCTCTATTTCATTAATATTTATTCCAAGTCAGCAGGTAGAACTGCTGCATAAGAGATATCTTGTACTGGTAACAGCTCAAGTTGTTTCTTAGGACTATACGCACTGTGCTGATCAACATATCCAGCATTCGGCCAATTCCCCATACACTGTTGATTCCAGCATCACTGTTCGTCTGTTTTTGTAATGCTGCAGCCACATCTTCCAAAGTCGCAGCTGAGACTGGTTTCTTTTGTTTACCCCGTTTCCCGTCAACTGAACGGTCTCTTCGAATTTAGTAATCATTTTTCGCAAATCATTTGTGCTCATTAGACCCGATTTTATGTATTTTAATGTCCGAAATGCCCTATTAGCTGTAAGTGCAAACTCGTCGTTCAAAAAAGATTCAAGAGCAGAGCGCGATCCTTTATAATCAGAGTCATGATGAAGCATTCAGACAAAGAGCTGGTGGTGTGCATTTTCATGGCAGAGTAATTCGAATATCTCTTGGCAATGTAAACCCTGCCATCTAGTGGCAGATTTCGAGACTATTTTTCTCTTCGCGAAATAGATTCTTCTCCGGGCTCGGATTCCAAACATACGACTAGTGGAAGTAGAACTTCCCCGATTGACGCCTTCCCTTGACGTCACACAGTCCACTGTTTTGAATTTCAGTATTCTGAACGCTAATATCAGTGGAGTAGACTCGTGGACTGGTCTACTTCATGAGAAGAGTAGGGATGAATCTTCTTCCGTGCTATCAGCCAATAAAAATGCTCGAAGCATTCTGATGCAATTCCAGCGCGCAACAAGCTGTTGAAAAAGGCATTTTGGTTCAGTATCTAGTATTTGAGATAAAATGTTGCCTTTTAAGGTTTATTTGAGATTAAATATTGTAAAACTTTACTTTTATTTTATTGCACTAATATTCGATATTTTCATTTATTAAATAAATGTTATATACATCTCCGAAATGATAAGTTTTTTGTTGTTGTTATTTTTGATATAAATAAACATTGACATATTAGATAAATTTTATTTACAAGTCTGATAGTTAAAAATCTAATATGTGCTATTATTATAAGTATATGTTATTGAGTTGCAATCAGATCTTCGGTTTAATTATTCTAATAGCGATTAAGAAACCAAATTTTGTTTTTCAGTATTGTATTACAAGATCATACATCGTATCGGCATATCACATGTATGCTTTTTTTTTAAGAAATAAACTTTTAATTGCATTTAATATTATGTGGATAGTAGAAAAGATCCAGAAAAAAAATTAAAATATTAGAATTTTTAAATGTAAACAGCATTCTTGCTACACATCACTTTATGTTGCTAAACAGATGGTTTTCACTTTATATTTTGAAAATTACGAATTTTCTTAATTATGATTTAATGCCGGTGAGTGAAAGCTTTTTTTATATAAGAAGGTAGTATTTATATAACTTTATTTGTGTTGATAATAAAAGAAAGTATAATTTGCAGTTTAAATTCTATTTTCAAGTAAGTTTTTCGTTTTCTGCTTCATTATTCGTATACGGGAGAAATTTGATAAATACCAATCAAATGATGAAAAGATGAACATTACAGTTCATTATATGAACCTCTTTGTTACATGGAAAATTTTTTGAACTTTCTTTTAACAAAACTTTTATAAAATTTTAGCTATAAGGAAAAATTCACTTTGAGATATTCGAAATATTTAGTTATTAATTTGTCAAGCAATTTATGTACTACATATTGCAGGGTCACCAAGAATTACAAATGCAATTTCAGCAATATTAGTTTCATGTAAAAAAAGATTTTTCAAAGATTTTAAGTATAGTGAATTATAGTATAGTTTCATAGTTATAAAATACTTTATTACTCACTTAGGTATTTGTTTATATCCCATTTTCAGTTTTTTATGGTAACATTAGAACAAGTGTAGATTTGATTTGAACCCAAAATCTGACAAAAGTGTTTAAAACTTTTTCATTTTGTTGATTGTACGTAAGTGACCTTTTATTTTTGTTTTTCGGACAGTTGCAAAAAATCTTAATGCACATAAAACCTATGAATGTAATAAACAGTTATGTAATAGTTATGTAACAGTTATGTAATAGTAGCTCTATTTAAATATTCCACATTACAAGTTGAATAGTACTTAAAAGTAATTTAGTTTTAAAATTAATATTTTTAACTGGAAATAATGCAAACAATACCTATAAATGTAAATTTAACTATCTGAAAAAAAAATTGAAATTTCTTGAAAAGAGTTAAGAAAAAAGTTTCACATAAGCACGTGAGGCAGTGAAAACTTAAATTTCAAAAAAAAAAAAAATTCAAAAATACTTTGTAATCATATTTTTCCTATATTGATTACAAAAGGAAATACTTCTAAGTTAAATTTATCTACCTTGTTTCAGAAATGAAGGAAATTACAACAAACTTTTTATTACATATAAAACTAATGAAAATTACAAGGTCTTAAATTTTCTTTTAAAAAAATGTGAAATAGAAAGCGTAATTTAACGTATTAAAATCCTATCTGCAGTATCTTTTTAAGATTATAAAAAGTAATTAAAAAATGACACACTTGTTTTTTAGTGGAGTAAAATATTTGCTAAGAAAATTGAGACAATTTCTAGTCATTAATCAACAATATTTGTTATTTACAATTTAACATTAGATAATCTAATAAAATAATGAGAAAATAAAAAGTTCTACAAAATTTTTAGTCAGAAAAAAATTATCATTTACGATTTTACCTATTAAGTTCATCAAATATACTACAACCCCCAAACCCCTGTATTACAACCCCAAAAATACCTATTTATTCGCATATAGCAAAGAAAAATTAAATTCAATTAGTTTAAAAAAAATATATGCACATGATATTGAAAATAAATTAAGTTTAACTTGTTTCTACTGAAATCCCGTTTTCTCGCCTTGTTCTTTTTCCAAGTCCTCTCTTAGTTCCACGCATAAATACTGAACAAGATTTTTCGTTAATCGAAAAAAATCAAAAAATACATCATCATGAAGACTAAAAGCATCTTTTCTGTTTCTATATATCGGTCTCCTCCGAGGATTTAGCCGTGTAAAATAATTGCTAATCAATGCATTTCATGTGCTCGCCTTTACTCTACTGAAAATACCAGTGGTTTTCGCGTCGACTAAAAAGAGCGCTCAAGATCCACTAAAACTTCCTTGGAATATCAAAAATCGAGCAATGGGAGGGGAAAGTAGAATATCAGGTAAAGGCCCCCCTGGTTCGGCTTCCAAATGCTCAAATCGATTGTCGACTTCCAGCTCAGAATACCAGCTCCGGTTAGAACCTGCCTCTTCTTTCCTGAGAGAGAGAGAGAGAGAGCTATCGCGGCAACGAGTCTTGATTTTCCCCCGAATACCCTACTTTAGGAGGAGTGAGCGGGATTCACAAAACAACGTCTGCGCTACTCAAACCCAATGCAGGCAAGGGGCCTGAACAAGATTTAGTAGCTTGCAATTTCTGATTAACATAGATAAGAAACAAGCACGTTCATTTTAATTTGAAAACTAAACTGAAATCTTAAATATGAAATGTTATAAGAAAATAACTCCCTACTACTAATTTCAACAAAAACTTTCATACTGAAATGCTCAAAAAAGATTCACAAACTAAATCCTTAAATCTTTTTTCACAATTCTCTCAACTTTCAAAACAAGTTTTATTCTAATTAATAAAATTTACGAGAAAAGGGTATGTTCAAGGCCAAATAAATTTTTTTATCTATCACTGCATGCGCCAGGCGTTGTAATTGATTATTTAATAGACGCTGATGCCGGTTTTAAGCACCTCAGTCACATTGAGTGGTGCTGCAGACGCACCTCTTTGGTGCTGCAATCCCAGCACAATAATCAATTAAATTCTTGGATTCATTTTATGATTTTGTAAGCCAATTTTTTCTCTTAATTTCTTCTTTCAATCCATGATTAAAACTACTACAAGACTAAGTATAAAACGATGGGTTGGTAAAGGGCCCCCACTGTGTTTAAAAGCCTTGAACAAAATGACTATGGGATAGTTTCTATGATTAAGTTGTTTAGGTCACTTTTGCTAGGACACTATTGGCAACGGTCTGGGAAACATCCTGAGGATAAGTTAAAGACATGCCATCGCAATTTGGATCCTCTGCAGACAGGATGGCTCTCCTGCTTTGGTATCCCGATGATCTTCTCGTGAAGTCGAACTATTTACGGTGGAACACTTTAACAATGACCAATACCGCGCACCCTCGGTCCCTTCACAAGCTGATCAAAGTGGTCACCCACCCGCTTACTGACCGAAGCCAGTGATACTTCGGTGTTCTACAGGGAACCGTGTCTTTACGATCAGTCCATTGCGGGACCTGAACGTGATGTTTAGAATCGTGATGAAATGTTTACGAGAGGGATTTGGGATCAGTTCTTTGGTCACTTGTAGGAGAAAAAAAAAATCATTTGTTTCGAGAAGAAATTGTCCTTTGCAAAAAGAATAGAAACTTGAAAAATATCGAGATATATTGTTAAGTATTGACATTTAGATACTAGATAAAAATGTTGATACCATCTACAGTCGTGAAAATTTGCCAACCAACGTCTCCTTCTTGGGTGAAAGCGCAATTCGAATCACCGGTTTGGAAGGCGCAGTAGAATCGCCGATTCGGTGAATGTGAATACTGTGGTGGTGTACTATACAAGTCTGGAAGAAAGAGGAAATAAAATCACCCAACAATTTTAAACCGTCTCTACGAAATTCTTAAGAGAACAAAATAGTTTTCCATTACTATAGAGTAGTAGTAGTACTTCATTTAAGTTTCTCTAAAACTGTACAATATCTGGGAAGCATTCCTGGATTCAGAAACACGCTATAACAGTTGTGATTCTCTGATGGATGCCCCGCTTTGGATTTACGGCGAATCGATACCTCACACACTGGGTCACAGACCGCTCGAATTCAGCGTTCTACTGGGAATCGTGTTCATACGATCAGTCCACAGTGGAACTTTAATAGCATATACAGAAAAATGTATAACGAAATGTTTTTATTTGATTTTTTGAAATTTCAAGTTTATATAAATAAGTTCTCACTCTGTTTACATATTTACATATAAACTCTTCAGTCTAATCGAACAAAATTTAGAACTCACTCCTGATTTCAACTTTTTCTACAGATTTTAAATCAATATATATAAAGTCAAATAAGAAAAAGCAATTAAAAGAATTTAAATGTAAATGCAAAGATAAATAAATGACAAACAATCACAAAGTCTTAATAATGACTTAAAAGAACACAAAATAAAAAATAAGAAACGCCCGCAAATAAGAAAAATAAATAAAGATAAAGTTACAGTTAGAATAGCCACGTCAAAATAACATATAAATTGTCAAATCATTAAGAAAACTTTAGAAATAAATCAAGTGCTGACCCCTTTTTGAAAATCTTGAAAAAATAAAACAGTAAAACATTCAATGAGTAAAAAATTATTATTCTCTAATGTAATCCTGAAATTCCCAATATCGAAAGATCAGCTGAATATACAATAAAAGAAGGGAATTTAAGTTTAATGTTATTAGTTTAACACATTTTAATTCCAACCTTTACTTTAAGATTTTTAAAAAAATATTTTGATTGGTCAAATTATTAGATTTAAATTTATTTGAAATAATAAAACAGATTTTCTTTCAGCTATTGGGAATTTCAGGATTACATTAGAGAATAATAATTTTCCTTTTAATTACTGTAATTATGAAGTTTTGATTCGAAATATTTTAAAGACTTTCGAATAATTTGGCCGATATTGATGCCCGCATAAATAGGCCTATGCGCTGAAATTTAGGATTTTATGTTCTAGATGGCAGCACCTTTTTAAAATTTTTTCACTCATTGAATGTTTTATGAATGTTTATTGAATGTCTCATTGAATATTCTGTTTTATTTTTGATTTTCAAAAAGGGGTCAGCACTTGATTTATTTCTAAAGTTTTCCCAATGATTTGGCAATTTATATCTAATTTTGATGTGCTATTCTAACTGTAATTTCATCTTTAATCTTGTGCTAATCTAACTGATATTCTAACTGTAATTTTATCTTTATTTATTTTTCTTATTTGTGGGCGTTTCTGATGGCTTATTTTGCGTTTATGGCTTATTTAGGTTTCACAACTGACAACAGAAAGATTCCTGTGTGTTAGCAGGCAGTGTGTCCCCTAATGAAGTACTGTTCTGCTAACACACATATCTTTAAAGAAAATTATGTTCTTTGTTTTCCGCAGGAGCTATTTTTCAGACTTTTTAAATTAAAATAAAACGAATTTGGGCTGCTTTAAGCACTTTTCGATTCTGATTTATTGATTTAAATGTTATTTACTTATTTTGTCTTTTTTCTGAATTTGTAAATTAATTTCATTCTTTGATTTTAAATATATATATATATATATATGCAATAAAAACAGGAAGGATAAAAAGAAAACAGAGAAAAACGAAGGAAATTAAGAAAAATAATAAGTTTTATTTACTGAGCCGCGTAAAAACTGCAAGTATATAGAACTCATAAAATAAGTTTAAAATATCGAGGGAATATGGAAAATAATATAATAAAGATTAATGAAAAGAGAAGAAAAATTATTAAAATAAAATATAATAAAATATAATGTATTTTAATTTGTTTTATTATATTTTATTTAAATACGTTTTAATTTTTATTATATTTTATTAAAATAAGATAAAATATATTTATTTTATTTTAGTTTAGTTTAATAAGTTTTCTTGCTCTCTTTTCAGTCATCATTATTACACTCATGTCCATAAATTAAGAATAATTCAGAATCACACGGAAATCAAACTCTAAAATTAAAATTTCACCTGTAGAATTATCACACACAGCCTGAAGAAGAATATGCAAATTACAGGAAACCACTAGATGGCGCTGGTAGTACGTCACAATGACGAGATTGTAAGAGAGGGGTATATAAAGAATGGTGGCAAAGAAGTAAAATTGTTCACAAGCGTTTTAAAAGCCTTTCAGTGCAATAACCACATAGTTATGGCACAAAGGAAGCATTTGGAGGATTTTTTATGTGGCAGAATCATCGGACGACTGGAATGTGGACGTACCCAGCTGGAAGTATCCGAGGAACTTGGAATCACCCAGAGTGTCATCTCCAGGCTTTGGCAACGATTCCAAGATGATGGTAATTTGAGTAGACGTTACAGCACAGGTCGCCCCCGAGTTACAACGCCGAATGAAGACCGGTATTTGCCAGTTACTACCAAAAGCAACAGGCGGAGCACAGCATCAGACCTGTCTCGTCAGCTCTCTTCAGCTACCAGTACGACAGTTTCAAGGCAGACCGTGTACAGACGCTTAGGGCATATTGGTCTATATCATAGATTCTCAACCTTTTTAACGTTGCCGCCCCCTTAATAAGCAAAAAACATATCAACGCCCCCCTTTGTGATAATCCAGTTATTTAGAGCATGAGGACGGAGGGCGTACGCTGAATTATAAGATGCATTTTTAGGCAATTTTTTAAACGTTAAATTTGCTTGTTTTTTTTTAAAAAAAATTTGATGTGTACGTTAACTCGATAATTTTCTCCAGGCAGGTAATCACAGTCTATTTGTCATAATAAAAATAAATACGGTAATGAAAAAAATAGTACAACAAGGAAAACTATACTTAAAAAGAGTCACCTGTTCTTAATTAGATAATTAAAAAAACACCCAAAAATAAAAGTAGTATCAACGAAACAATCAAGTTACTATGTCAGTGGAATGATTGTACTTGATGGTTCATAGCCAATTTCTTAACGTTCGGCTCAATATTTTTGCTGAGGTGAAGACGCAAGTCCCCTCGTTGCATAATTTCGTGTCTATTTCTCTTTTTTTTGTGACTTGATCCAGAACAGCGCTGAATCCACTCTCGACGAAGTAGGAGAAAGGGAAGGAAATTGAAAATAATTTTGAAAATAAGAATGAAATTTGACAGTCCAGAGTAGAGGCAACTGATGTTACCTTGAAGCCAAAATTCTGCGAGTTATCACCATTTCAAAGCTTCATTAGTTGAAAGTTTGATCGATTCCTCCTGAATCTAAACCTCTTCTGCTTCAATATTCAAAAAAGGGTTAATAACCCATTGAAGGAAACAGAACAAAATATATTTATAACGGTCAGAAAAGTCCATGTGCAAAGAGTCAAGATGCTAACTATATTCTTGTGTGTCATCAGAGGAAATTTCGCCATTCTTTTCAAGATACGATAAGATTTGAAATTTGTTGTACTCATTCCAACCAAATTTCTGCTACCAAAAAATAAGTTTTTTTGGGTATGTAGAAATAACTGATTTCGTAGGGATCAAATTGAGTTTGTCACCTTGAAGTTGCAAATTAACACCATTTAATTTTGCAAGTAAATCCACCAACGTCTATCTTAAATTCTAGCAATCTGTCTCTCAGAGCTACATTCTGTCTTCGAGGAACTCAAGCACAGAGTCGAAAAGATTCAAGAACCTATTGAGACAAGGCTCCTTTGGAAAGCCAGCGAATCACGGTGTAGTAGCAAGCGATATTCTTCCTAGTTTTTCTTAGACAGCTGTCTGAGTAATCAATCATTGAGAACACTACTGCGAATTTTGTTCGCAGCAGATCTAACATATTGCAATGACTGATGCAAACGGTCGCTGAGGTTTTTTCTTATTAAATACTGTATGTGAATCACGCAGTGAACTGCTAAAATATCTGGTACCACCCTCTTTAAAACGGTGAAAAACCCACCATGTCGACCCACTATTGCAAGAGACATTTTTGATTAAATCGGATGAGGCTGGATAGTGTAAAACTGTTTCTAAAACTTCTTTAACAGCCGGCAGTATCAATTCTTTGCCGATGGTATGACATTTCCCAGATTTAGCAATTATTTTGATATATTATAAGAACTTATCAAACCATCATCGCATTTTTGTGATTAGGTTGTCAGTAAGCCTGAGGCCAAAGGTGCCTTCAGAAACTTGTCTTTGATATTCGTGAAAAATAACAAATCTTTATTTTGTTTGTGAGGATGAATATTTTACAAATGCTTCTGCTAACGAGAAGGTTCCATTGTCTCATTATATTAAACTTTGTTATAAAATATATTCATGAGTAGTTGAGAGTTCGAGGGCGATTGAACAAATCTAAATTTCAAGTACGTGACACTGTATTGAATACAGTTCTTTATATTAACCGACATTGTCGGTGGCAGCAAAATACGAATGAAAGAAAATCAACTATTTTTTCAAATTAATAAATAATTTACGATTAAGAACTAATTCACAAACGTACCTGGCCAAATAAACAATGAAATCGAATCGAAACTAGTTAAAAAAAACTGTTAGGAAGCAAACTAAACCATCATAAGAAAAACGGGTCAAATCGAACATTTTTACAAAAAGTGCATGCACTTTAATTCTCACCAAATGGCTGAAATGAGTCAGAGGCAAAAACTACTAACTCATGCGCTGCAGGGCTAAATGCGCTGCGCTGTGCTTACTTACTTACTTTATTTTAAAACAACTAGGCACCTGGGCCGCGCAGCGGCCCCTATCCCATTCATCATGAAATTAAAACAATGAGTTAAAAACATTTTGAATATAAGCAGTCGTTGTGGTAGCTTTACAATAATATTACCATGATTAGAGAAAATACAAACTTGAACAGAGATATTTACAGTAATTGCCTATGCGCTGTGCTGATTCGGATCGGAGAATATGTATTGCATAAGTTCGTTTTACTGCTGGTACTAATGTTGTATCAGATAATCTAAATTTATTATATTAATTTAATCTTTGTTTTCCTTATCATTAATTTTAGATTAATTTTATTTACTAAATGATTCTTAATTTAATAATTTTATTTGGGAGTATTAAAATTAAATTTGAATAACATAACATGCTCATCACCCCCTACCGCCCAAAGCATACCTAACGCCCCCCTGCCGCCCAAAACAAGTCCACCGCCCCTTAGCATACTCCCAACGCCCCCAGGGGGGCCTTATCGCCCCCGTTGAGAAACACTGGTCTATATGCTCGTAGGCCTGTCAGATGTGCTCCACTTACCGCAACTCACTGTCACCTGCGATTAGCCTGGAGTAGAGAGCATGCATTGTGGACACCGCAACAGTGGTCTTGTGTGATGTATTCCGACGAGTCCAGGTTTAGTTTGCAGTCTGATTCTCGTCGGACTTTCATATGGAGAGCGCCAGGTACCCGTTACCACCAAGACAACACCTTTGAACGACACCGTTACGGTGGTGCAGGATGGCTCGTTTGAGGAGGAATTATTCTTGGTTCCAGAACTGACCTGCATATTCAGAGTGTAACGATGACAGACCACAATTATAGGGATATCATTCTGGAACAACATGTACGTTTGTTTCGGGGCGCCATGGGTGCTGAATTTCTGTTTATGGACGACAACGCCCGTTCTCACCGTGCAAACATTGTAGACGAATGCCTTCAATCGGAGGATATCACTCGTATGGATTGGCCAACATACTCACCGGACTTGAATCCAATAGAGCATGTGTGGGATATGCTTGGCTGACGAATTGCAGCCCGTCAACCCCCCCCCCACCTGTCTACCGGATTTTCGGAGGGCATTGCTTGATGAGTGGTGTAATATTCCCCAAGATCAGATTGATAATTTGATACTCAGCATGCCTAGGCGTTGTACGGCCTGTATTGACATACTCCGTATTAACCATCATACTAACCATGTTATACTGTTTTTTGTAAATAAGTTCTTTTTTGAAATTTGCTTCAGGGAGTAAAAATCGCAATTTTTATTAATTATGTCAAACATATAGCATCTTTTTTGCTCTTTACCTTTTGTTTAATACATAGACTTTACAAATAAGTCAAATTTGTTTGACTTCTGTCTCTTTCTGTGCCTGAACTTCATTATCCTTAATTTATGGACATGAGTGTATATTATTTCCTATGTTCTCTCCAAGTATTCCTCTGGACAAAGTAATGGAAACACTTCTATACTAATGCATTTTCTCATATTTCTCAATACATAGTTAAAGAACCATTTTATAAGTTTAGAAGTCTTTAGATCATGCGATTTTGAAAAGTGTTTAGATCATACATTTTAACTTTTAGTGGATTAAGGGACCGTCAATAAATTATAAACGCAAAATAGTGTAAACACCAAAAAATGTGGCAGTAATTTTGTAACTTGTAACAATTGTTTTGGTTCCTATATGCAATGATTACACAAAATTTCGTAAACTTAGCTTACATATTCATGGAAATATAAAAAAAATTTTGTCAATAAAAAAAAAAAAAATTTTAGTCTTAGGTGTTTTCGCTAAAACTTTAAAAATATGTAATAAAATTAAACAAAATTTTTTGAGAAATTTGAAATATATCTCAAAATGCTTATTTGAAAACTTGAAAACAATTAGCATAAAACTGAGCAAGATATGAGAAATTAAAGTAGTTCTTTTATACTGCGCATTCGCGTAAAAAATTAAAAAAAAAAATTTTTTTTAAATTTTGTGATAAATCGTATTTGGCAACTAACGATAAAAGTTTGATTTGAATATCTTAATATTTTAAAAAGTTTCAGGCAGTTTTCTAAGTAGTTTTTGTACTTTTTAAAAGAAACTCAAAATTATAAGGGGTTTTTCACAAATATTATCTTGCATCATAAGATAAAACTAAATAACAAATGATAATACCTTACAAGAAAACGTTCATACACCGAAATATGATTGCACGAGGAAAGAAAACAAGAGAAAGAAAATGCACTTTTATGGGAGATGAGTCCCAACAATGCCGGTGTCATTTTTAATAAATCTTGATAAATGGTAGAAAGTCAATTTTGTTGAAAACCCCATGTCATTTTTAGTTTTCTTTTAAAAAGTATAAAAACTACTTACAAAATAGATTCATACTTTTTAAGTTTTTAAGAAATTCAAATAAGACTTTTTTTTTTTAAATTTAATAAATACCAAATAAGATTCAGTACAAAGTTAATAAAAAAAAGAATTAAAAATTTACCCGCGCATGCGCAATATAAAAAGACTAAACTAATTTATCTCAAATTTCTCAAATTCGCTTCTAAATCACTAAGAGCTGTAAATCTAACTAGCAGTCTTATAAAAATAAACTTGAATTATCGATCGAACTTAACTAGCCAAAGAAAAATTAAATAGCTGGAATTGGATATTAAAATAGAGAAGTTAGGTCAAAACCCCACAAATTCAGTTCAAAAAATTGAATACAGGAAACTAAAACAAAAGCAAACAAACCTAAAAGCAAGGAATCGTATCAAGGTAAGTGCATTAAATGAATAATCCCAAGAAATGGAAGCGGTTAGATATTACATGATAAAAAAAAACTTCATTGGCTTCAAAAATAATAGTAATCGACATGTTTCAAGAGTTAAAAAATAGGCGCCCTTTCTTAAAATTTGCCAGACCTGAATAAAGAGAAACATAAGTGATTTGAAATGCGACCCTCAAATCTAGCGAGTTCAAATTTTCCCAATTTATTTCCATTTTTCGTTGTCAATTTTATGTTTTATATATCAAATCACTTTGGTTTATTCTGATTCACGTTTGGTAAGTTTTGAGAATAGTCGCTTACTTTTTAGCTCATGAGAAATTTTTATTTTCATCGGCATATTTTTGAAACCAATGAAGTTTTTTTAAATCAAGTATGTTAGGTGGATATAAAAACCAAAGATCTACTTTTTTACATGATCATTGAAGTTAATCCAGACTTATGATTTGCTTTATGTGTGAAGCACGTTCAGTTGAAGATTGTTTGTTTGTGGTGAATAAGACTCATGAAAAATGTGCTTGCCAAAAGTTAAAAAAGTTAAATTTTGTGTGTTGTATCTGAAACATAACTAAACCATATACTTATTTAACATTAAACCTAATGACTTGTTTTATTGGCTAATAAGCCCCCTAAAAATAAAGAAAAAGAAATCGACTCCCATAGTCGGCGAGTTTGTGAAAACAGACCCAAAACTTAAATTTTAAA
Organism: Parasteatoda tepidariorum; assembly: GCF_043381705.1. Taxonomy (NCBI): domain Eukaryota; kingdom Metazoa; phylum Arthropoda; class Arachnida; order Araneae; family Theridiidae; genus Parasteatoda; species Parasteatoda tepidariorum. Next base: position 81,296 of record NC_092205.1, on the reverse strand, counting down.
TGACATACCCTTAAAGTGTCGGCAAAGAAATACAGAAACTCAGACAGAATTGTGCAATGACCCCTGATAGCAAAGAAGATCGTAAAGAAAGAGAAATTTCGCGAGACATGAAATATATATTTATTAAACTGATGTTTAAATCAAGAAAATTTCCATACTTTAAAAAATTACTAGAACATTTCACATAGAATAAACATAAGTTGTTTTTAAACTAAGGGTAAATAAAGTTTTTGAATAATATAAAAAAAAACATTTAAATTAAGTGAGTAATTGTAACATTGCACTAAAAGTATAACTGCAACAATGGGAGATATAGAGCCTGCCTCGCCCCCTAGTGTAGCAAACGTAATTCTATGAATAGACCAATGCAGAAAGTCTAGTATCTTAACGACATTGACGTTTAACAACACTGAATGTAAATCACGCAAATAAATTTTAATACTCATGCAAATTTAATTATTTATTAAGACTGTTACATAACTGAAATTAACTCTAGAAATTCAGAAATAGCTTTATGATTTCATCTTACATTTTACTTTAAAAAAATATGTTCCTAATTAATTTAATAACTGGATTCTGATATTTAACCTACTTCCGAAAGCAAGCTACAGATTAAATAGTTTTTTTTTAAATAGTTTTATTTATTTTTGATAAAATTTCTTTCCTGTTTAAGCCGCGACATTTTGTTAACGCTTATATATTCTTTATGGAAATTTATTCAACAGATATTTCACTTCCTTTTTTCCTTCGTTTTGTTTTATATTTTTAGAGATTGCACATACACCCTTGTGCAAATTAATTGAAACAAACTTTTTTTTTCGTGTTTTTTAAAGAAGATGTTTTGGGGTTGTTTCGGTTACAATGGGGTTGGACCTTTGCAGCCTATTGACGGTATGATGCGTTCTGAGTAGTACATTACTATTCTGGGTAAAAAAGTTGCTCCAGAGTGGAAGAAACGATACCCTGATGGAACAGGGATTTTTCAGCAGGATTTAGCTCCTTGCCATACGTCCAAAATTCTCAAGAAATTCATGTCTGAGAATCAAACTGAGACATTGGAATGGCCAGGGAACTTTCCGGATATCAACCCAATTGAGAATCTCTGGGTCATATGCAAGAATCGCCTATTAAATATAAACTGTACAACTATGGAGAAGCTAATCACGGCGTTAATTCATGTGTGGTACAAGGACACAAATATTATAAATGACTGTAAAAAATTAGTGGAATCCATGCCGAATAGTGTCCAAATGTTAATAAAGTGTCCTGGAGATCATATTATGTACTAAAAATTTTTGAGTTTGTACAAATTAAAATAAAATAGAATTTTCTCTTAGTTTTCTGAATTTATTGAGTTTGTTTCAATTAATTTGCACAAGGGTGTATATAAAGAATCTAACAATAATAATAATATACGAGATTTTTTTTACTGTTTAAGCGAATCAGTGACTTAATTCGTTTGTTTTGAACTAAGTATAAAATCACACTACTAACGGCAAAGTCCTGGATAACCTCCATGGCTGCAGGTAGATGCACCGCAACATGAGTTTATTGGACATGCTGAACAAGGTGGCCCTTCTAAGTACATGACACCCCCACTCATATCAGGCCTGCAGACGTAAATCAGATGTTACTATTCTGAGAAGCAGTGCAAAAATTAAAAAGCGAAAACACTCTGAATAACTTTTGATCTGAAGATCGAATTTTAATGCACTAAGACTTTTATGCAACTGAGTCGAAATTCGATGGAACCACTGGTATCTACTCCATTGATTCTCGTTAGTTTCGTGATTCAACTGAAATACTTGAAACTTTTTTATTCACGTGACAGCATGATAGCTTGATTTCGATGGCTGAAGTTCGATCGAACAATAATTGACCAATAATAAAGCAGATATTGTCTGTTTAATTACGGTGGTAGTAGATATAAACCAGGAAAATAGATTAAAAAATGGTTATATGCTACAAATACTCTGTGATAATTCTGTGATTAATTAATACTTCAACACTGCCCCATTGACGTCAAAAATGGTATGACGATTTTATTTTTTTTTACAAATTGGTACTATTGCTTTATTAATTTCGATTTATAGCACAAAGTTCATTAGACTTCCTTTAATTCCTATTACCGAAATTAACTGAACATTATTTCCGTCAAGAAGGATACGGCGATTTTTTCCTTTTTCAAAACGAATTAGTAAAATTTTTTTGCTTTTTTTTTTGTTTTGTTTTTCACCATGTGGCTTACTTTTCTTTTTCAATTATACTCCGTTGCAAGTTAAGAAAAGACCATTGTGGTATAGGATTTATGTAATAATCCATGACTACATATAGTTTCGTTTTATTTTGTTATCAAATTGTAGAAATATACTTTCAAAAGCAATATGAAAGATTTCAAAAGTTAAACACACATCAGACAAAAATTTAATTCGTGTTATCTTCTACGATATATATTTTAGATTAATTAAAAAAAAATTTCGTAGTCTTACTGGAACTTGGCGGCATATTTCGATAAAAAGGAGAACATTCGTTTTTGGAAAATGAACTACTATATGACATTTCGAGAGCATTGGATTTTTGTTGGACCACTAAAATTAGCGCATGCACTTAACAAATAAAATGTGAAAGAAAGAATTTTTAATTTTGTTTTGCTGCAAAAGAAAATTGTTTGCAATTAAAAAAGTATATTTATTTTTTCATCCGTTCCTTTAATTGTGAACAGAAAGGCGTACATTAGTTACGATTTTTGGATATAATTTCGATTAATTCTTATTACTTGTTCATTTATTGTTGAGTTTTGTTTTTCACGTTTCATCTGATGAAAACATGCAAAAAAAAAGTCTGTGAAACGTAGTTTCAAGAATTGGCGTTGTTGATGTACGCTTGAGCTGGGAGCATGGCATCTATTTGGTGTGCACATAGATGCAAACAGGCTATCTTTCCAAAGGGATAATGAATTTTTTCTTAACTTGCAACAGAGTATAGTACCTAATACCAAAATTAATTAAGGATCAATGTTGACAATAGTATTTCAGCGTTTTTTTTATTCTTTTCTTTGGTGAATTTATACAATTTCTCAACTTCATTTGTTTTTCGGTACAATAGCTAATTTCTTTTATTTCAATTAATACCTATTAACAAAATTTATAAAGCATAATTTGCCTCAAAAATAGCATGGTAATTTTTTATTTATTTTTTTCTCAAACTAAATAATACCATTTTTTTTATTATTCTCTAATATACTACATAGCTCATTTTATTCCAAGTATTTTCTGTTACCAAAATTAATCAAGCAACATTGGTGTCAATAATTATTTTGCGATTTTTTACGTTTCTTCTAAATGAATTAGTACTATTTCTCCATTAATTTTGCCTTTCAGTACATGTTTTTTTTAAATTTCAATTATCGTTGATTTCAAATTATTTTGTCTCATAGAAACTTGTTTTAAAAGCATAACTCCAAACAAAATTAAACGCGTGGAAAACTTTTGAAATCCTGAACATCACTTTCATCTTTGAAAAAAGAAAGGAAAAAACAAAATCATAATCAGCTTAATTTTTATGAATGGTGATTTCTAAGTCTGTTTAAAAATTAAATTTTTCAGACTTCTTCTCAAACAATCTAAATGAAATTTTATGTTATAGTGTTGACAGAGACTTTTCCCGTGCATCGAGTTATCAGTGTGCCGAATTTCATTGCTCTCGGTTGAACGACTTTGAAGAAAAAAATTACAGAACAACGAAAAAGGGGGGGGGGAATAATAATAATAATAAAAATAGCAAGAAACCGGGGAAAAAATCCGAAAAAAGGGGGGGGGAATTTATAAAATTCCGGAAAATAAAAGATACGATTTATATGCGCAAAATGGAGTATTTTCTAATATTGTATCAATATAGCCAAAGCAAAATATATCAATACAATAGTGCGTGAAGCACTAAAAAAAAATTTTTTTTTACGAAAACATTACAACAAATGAAATAGAACACAATAAGTAAAAATATCACGCAAAAAAAGAAAATAAAATATAAAGAAAAAACCGAATAAAACATTAAATGAAATCTATAAAGCGAGTAGCGAATTCAAATGAACTTACATCAACGGGAAATTTTTCAAGAATGATTTAAAATATTTTCATAACAAGATCGCAAAATATGAAATCAAAAGCGTAAATAGAGGGGTTTTGCATTCAAGTCCATTCTTACTGCAGTACAAAGGTGTGTTTGATTTGTTAGTTACCGCGGATGGGCCTGAAAATGGATGTGCTCAAGGTAATATTATATTGAATAATTTAAAGAAGTTGACAATTAATAATTTTAGAAAATTAAAATTTATGAAAAAAAATAAAATAGAAAAGAGAAAGAAACATGAATTGCCTGTTTTGCACATAATTTTAGTCACGGATTTGCCCGAAATGGAATTGCGCATGGTAAAAATTATATAAATTAACAAAGAAATTCTTTAATAAATTTATTTACAATAATATGTAATTAACTCAATAATTTTATATCGAATTTAAGGACTTTAGTTGGGTATCCATTGTTTTTTTCATCAAATTTTGAAAGAGTTTATCTATTTGTTTTTTGGATAAATAAATATTACTACATATTCTTTTATTTCTGTTCATTTCATTAAAAGTGGTATTTAAGTAGATGTTCCTAGAAACTATAGAATTCCAAGTAATTAGTTGGTTTATATAAAAATTGAAATCATTTCTTTCATCGTATAAATCAACAAAGCAGATTTTTTCTTCCTTTATAATACCCAAATCTAAAAAATTGAAATTAATATTATCATCATGATTACGAAGAAAGATTAATTCCTCAAGGTAAATTTTATTTAAATATTATTAATAGTATTATTAAATATTATTATTATATATTATTAATAATATATTATTAATAATTATTAATATTTAAATATTATTAATAATATTATTAGCATCAAAACCAATGCAAAATAATGTTACGGCGAACGCTAGATAATATGAGTTTGCAATGGAAACTAATATTTCATATAATGCGGAGTAAACAGCTACCTTTTGTATCTTTCTAATATTAGAAGTTGTGCAACATAATGTTATATTTCACTGGTTTTCTGATGTTATCTAATATTAGGTGCTACTTGGATTATGCTTAAAATAACCCATATACCTAGATCAGAAAACAGAAGTGTGTATCAAGAGCTGTAATGAGATAATATAATCGCAACTAGCTTGTAAAAATAGAGATAGTTAATCAAGTATTTGAATTATACTTTTAATAGTAGTAAATAAAAAAAAACATCAATTATAAGCTCCCACTGATGAAGATCAAAGTTTTTGATCCCGAAATTGCTTTATAAAGGCAAATAAGTAATTCGAAACATTTGCATCTCTTAATTAAAAATAAGTATATTATTATTATTCAATGAGCGTATTATTTATATGAAATTGTTAGTGACATATAACCAAAGTTTTTATCTTCTTATCTCCCTGCTTGCACTCCACCATCATCATTAAACGGAACCTTGTGATGGATCAGAAATAATCCCATCGATCTTCGAAGTCAAGCTATCGTGCTATCGCGAGACCGAAAAAACTTTTGACTTGTTTAAGTTGCATCAGGATACGAACATTTTTTTCAAATAAATCGAGAGGAAACCACTAGTTCGGTCGAATGTTGCTTCGATTGCATAAGACTCTAAGCGATCGAATGGGTGTGAAAGATATGAATCGTAGGAGCGCGTTTCAGTCTGCTTAAGACTCAATCTTATCGAACCTTAACTTAAATCTGCTAATTAGTTAAAGCAGACGATATTAAGTCACAACATAGTACTTTCTGATCTGAATAAACCCTTTTGAAAATTTGTTAAATCAGAAGATATTTGAAAAATTGCCCCCATATTTTGAGAGTCAGGAAACCACAGGAAAAAAAAAGATATGTTTATTTAAACTTTTACGTTTTTGTGTTTAAAAGATATGTTATATATGTTTTGTGTTAAAAGATATGTTTATTTAAACGTTTACGTTACGTTCGAAAATACGTTTTTGTGTCTAATATTTGTACTTCTCTAATTAATTAACATATTTAAGGTTGAAATGATTAAGACTGAGTCTTCTTCCTGTAATATATACCAATTGTATTATTTAAATATAGCATTATGTTAAAAAGTGCACTATAAATTACAGATGCATCAATTTTAAGCAATTAAACCCATTGTTTTATTAGAAGAGTAGCAGAATGACGTGCCTGGACAAAATAAAAAATAATTTTCGATCCAGTAGTTAATAACATCAAGGAAAAATTCAATCAATTTTTAGACAATCAGAGTGTAAGAAAGATTTCGATTACTATAAGAAAAAGTGGACAACGGTCGAGGGCAGCAGTAAATGAAGGTTGGCAGATCGCATAGCAACTGGGCAGAACGAAGATAGGGCGGGATCTTGCTTTTTGTTGGGAGTAGATAGACATATATCAGATAATTAGTAGTATGATATTAATAGTATAGATTATGAGCATTGAAGCATTTTAATGCTCAGTGAGTTAAGGTAAACCTAGAGTTGACTGTGAAGTTTCAAAGAGTGAGAAAGAAATGTTTTCAAAATATTAAAATGTAGATAATTTATGGCACGATGGTTCAGGCCTGATCTTAACACGATGACTCAGGAACTAATTTTTCAATAGTGCGTAATGTTATTGTATGTTTGATATTTAAAAAAAAATATTTTTTCACTCTTTGAAAAAATTCATTGTCGATTCTAAATTTACCTTAACTCAATTTTCCTTCACTTTAAAAATTCTTGAAACACTAATGAAGGCGAAACAGAATTTGCCGTGAAAATTCTTTCCCGTGCCCTCTTGCGAATTTGATAATACTCTGGTACACTAGAAAAATGCCCTGTAGGATTCATTTTTTATCGACAAGATCATCGGAATGCTATGTCTTTCTGACGTGTGCTGCCTGTTAGTTTCGAAATCTGGTTCTCTTGCTGATGTTTCCTTTTAGGTAATGTTCTCTCTACTCTGTAGGATGTCAATGTTGATGATGTGTTGTACTCAATTAAACTGGTCTGTGGACTCCTCGAACCCTAATTTCCTCTGAGACAACGTTGTAATATTTTTTATGAAAAAAAATCGTCAAGATTATGTAACGCAGAGCACAATTGTTACATCGAAAACTATAGTATAGAGGGAATAGTAGCACAATTTTTTTTTAAAAACAACATATGATATGTTGCATTTTTAATTGTTTGAGTCTCAACTATTTTTAGCAGAAATTTCTGCTTCTAAGTAGGGTAAGCCAACCAGTGAAGAAACACTACCCAGTGAAGGAACATTTCATATATATTGATTAAAAATAAGAATTTGAAAGTTTTTCTTTAGATTGATTGGTAACAATAGCTTACTGCCAAACAATAGGAAGTCATCTAGCAATGTTTTGGATTACCTGGTCAAATAGACTTCTCTGGAAAAAAATTTGAATTTGTTATTATCTCTGCAACATCTTGTTTCTTTGAAAAAATTATAAGGTGAGTGTTTTTATTTATATGTTTGAAGTGAAATTAATTGCATGTAATAGTTTTATTTTTCTCACTGTGAAAAGGAGAATTCAAAATATAGTTATTGAAGTTACGTTTTATTTTTTTAAGCATCATAGCATAATAAAGTACTGAGATAAGGGGGTGTTTATTCACTTGATCACCAAAAGATGAAAAACCAGTGAAGGAATAAGTGTTCCTTTACTGGGTTTTTTTCTAAGTCAATGAAAATAAAATATAAACTTTAATTTGCTTGTACTTTTAGTGATGTTCCGCATCAAAAGTATGTTAAAAATACGAAAAACAACTTCTAACTAGCGAGGGAACAGGCATGTTCTTTTACTGGGCATAGATTTCCTAGTGAATGAACAGTATGTGTTAATATGTTGACACTTTAATTTTCAATTCATGATTACAAAAAAAAGTTTACATTTTCCAAGTATTTATATGTTATAATTGCAAGAATGGGCTTGTTTTTAAATATTTGTATGGCTTATAAATTCATAAAGAGCATTAAAAAATAACCAAAATTAAGTGTTCCTTTACTGGGTGTTCATTTACTGGTAAGAGCTGTTCCTTCACTTGGCCTTCTTACTACTTGTTATTTGAACCTCCAAAACTTTAAAACAATATTATGTAAGTTCTCTACAATTTTTTTACATAATTTGCAATTAGTAACAAATATGTTGACACTGTCATTTAACTAAAATTACGAATTTTGAAATTAATATGATTTTTTAAAAGACAAGCGAAGCTTAAGTGTTCCTTCACTGGTTAGTTTACCCTAATTTATTTTCTGTAATGTTTTAAGTTGTAGGATTTCGTTAGATTCTAAAACCATAACTTGAAATAGTGAACTAAATTTGAGAATGGAAGGATTCCTTTAAAAGAATCAGACTAATGAAAAGAAGCCATTTAACTAATTTGTGCCGAGCACTTGTTTAAAATATCAGTTAAAAAAGGAAGGAAAAAAAAGTGATTGTTTATTCTTAGGATTAATTTTGCAGAAGCAAGGTACTACCATAATATATTGATAATATAATCACTCATAATTGGATCCGAAGTAAGGCGTATTACTTTTTTCCAAGTTAAAGTGGTAGGTAACAGAAAGAAAAATCAACTTAACATAAACAATACCACTTTTTTCAGATAATAATTTTTCATTTATAGACCACTGGGCATAAATGGGTTAAAAAAAACGAGAAATGTGGTAGCGAATATACATCTTAAAATCTAAACACAATTAAAAATTCCAACTTTCCTCTTTATTTCCTTATTTTAATGCTTCAAAGTTATAAATATTGAAATAGGATAAAAGAAAAGTATACAGGAGTTTGCTTATGCGCTAACTGGCTCTCACTCTTGAAATAGTTCGAGCAGAATACTTATAAGAACCTTTGTGGATACTCTCTGTTGCAGAAGAAGGTCGAACTCGGGCACGACGCAGTAAAATTTCGAAGCGACTATGAGGGTTGTAAATTAAATAATGGCAACTTAACCTTGAAACTCACAGAAGGCCGGGCATGCGCAAATTGGATACGGGAGCGGTGAGGTGGCGCTGTTGTCGATGTGTAGAGTGCAAAAAAAGGTCGATTTGCTTAGAAGGGTAGTTGTTGTGTGGCGTTAAAGTGAGGAGTTTCGTTTCCATCGCTCTAAAGCATGTTTTCAAAAGATGATCAGCGGTCGTGGCTTACAATCGAGGTTGCCCGTGGCAAAAATGCAGCAGAATGCTATTGAGGATTAGTGGAAGCCTGTGGAGCAAATGTTTTACCGTATAGGGCAGTAGCACGATGGGTTCAAGCATCTCGTCTGTTTTCGTCATTAAGCTTTTTCACAACATGCTTTAGAGCGATGGAAAGGAAACTCCTCACTTTAACGCCGCGCAGCAACTACCCTTCTAAGTAAATCGACTGTTTTTAGCACTCTACACATCGACAACAGCGCCACCTCACCGCACCCATACCCTATTTACGCAAGCCCGCTCTTCTGTGAGTTTCAAGGTTAAGTTGCTACTACTTAATTTACAACCCTCGTATAAAATTTTCCGTATGCTTTATTTTAACCTTATAAATAATCTAATTTATAGAAATTCGTTGTGCTCAATCAAGTATTAAGAAATGTAAAAACAATTTACCCATTTTTGCCAAGCGTTCTTTTAAAGGGATATTTTTAAGTGGTAGCAGAAGTGTTTCATTATTCAAATTTTAGAAACAAGTTAGATTTGTCCACCACTATATATTAGTAATAAAAATATTTATATTTGTAGCTGTAGGTAATATAAATGTGTTCTGTGATACTTTTTAATATAAAGGCATTTTTTATTTTTAGAGAGATTTGTGTGACATTATTGGAATAAGAATAAAAATATTTAGAAACATTAACTTCTTTGAGAAGACATTAATGAATTGTACAGATTCAGGATAAAAAAAAATAAAAAAAGCGATAGCATAAATGATGGTATAATTAATTTCCCAGCTAAAAATACGCAGCAGTTTTTATACAGAACTGAAGTAGTTTTGTAGTTTTTTTAGAGTTAACTGCAGCTTTCCTGTAGTACAATCTTAAGTGTAAAAACACTGCAGTTATTTTGTAGCTAATGTGAAGTAATTTTTTAGTAATTTATTTAAAAAAAAACTTTTAGCTTCTGTCTACAAAATTACTGTAGTTTAAGTGAGGTTTTAGTTACTATACCTATATAGTTTGTTATATAGTCTACTATAGTTTGAGTCACTTTAAAATCTTAAAATTAAAAAAAAACTTAAACTTTAAATCTATGGTTATGCGGCTGTAAATATGAAGTAATTATGAAGTCATTGTTTCAGAAGTTATATTTTCAGATTAATCTGTAGAAAAACTACAGTTACTTTGCATTGTTGTAAAATTGAAAGTCTTTGATGTCATCAATATTGCTTACCTCGTTTGCAAATCAACTTTTTATCATTTTTACGTGAGAGTTCGAACACTAAAGATTCAATGCGTCAATATTTTCACAACATCAAAACTTCACGAGTGCTATACTCCCTAACTGATACATCTGATCAAGAAAATAGATCAAATTTAAAAAAATAAGTAGTGTTTTCTTTTCAAAACAAAATGTATAGTATTTCCTATCTCTCATGATGGATGAAACCACTAAATACTGATATTTATGCATACTTAATGAAAAAATTTTGCGGTAAGTACTACTACAAAATTACTTTGCATGCAAAATTACTCACACTACAGCAAAATTACTCACAAAAATAATTTTGCAGCGTTTTCACTTCAAACATTCTGTAGCTGAATTTACCAAATCACCACAGTCTTCAAACTGCATTTTTTTTTTGTAGATTTTCTGCAATTTATTTTTACCTGGGTTGGCAGACATGTTTTGCTTTCACTTTAGTTTAACCGTTCACCGTTAGCTTAAGCCCACATCCAGTTGAAAATGTAACTGCAAAATTTTGATTTTGAACTAAGTAGTTGTTAATTAAATCAAACAATTCTTTAAACTATTATTCCTGCCCCCCAAATAAGCTGTTAAAAATTGTTCGGTTACCAGTTTTAACGTTTCATGCTGGCCTTGATTGTCTGAGCAAAAGGATCAAGTAAATATCGTACCTCAAACAATTAACTAATTTTTGCCTATCATGTATTTACAAAATTGTACTGATATATTAAATTACTAAATTATACTAATGAAAGTTATAAGTTGTAATCATACTTACGATGGTCCATAGTCGCAAACATAAAAATGATTTACTTCTCTGGAATTCAATCGATAGATCGAAACACCACAACCAACTTTATAAGTTTTCGCCCAATTAACCTGTAAGAAATAGTTTTTCCCTTTAAAATAAGGTTGCTGTTATTTGGCCATTTCGTTAGTCTATTATTTTGTAATTACGATACCTACCAACAGCCACCCAATTAACCGTGAGTTTGTCCACATTCAAACAAGGTTGAAAATAAGGTTTTTGAACTTTTCTTCTAATATTTTAGTGTAAACAAATTATGGATACCAGTGAAGCGTTAGTAACGTTTTATTTATTTACAGACAATATTGCAAGATCTATTTTCAATAAGCGTTCTTTACCACGAGTCTTTGTTTCATTATAACCAGGCGTATTACAACTTTTCTTTATTACACCCAGCTCGAGTTATTGTGAATGATACCTTGTCACAACCGTGGAAATCATACAAAGACTAATATTTCGTTACTTTTTCAAATTGTGCAACTAAGTGCCATTGTATCTAAATTTGTAAATAAATAAATAAAAAACAAACAATTGCCATGATTATCTATTATGATATAAGTAAAAACACTCCCAATGCAAGCCAAGGGATGGAGATGTCATAGAAGTTCATCATGCTTAATTTATTCAAGACTAATGGAATCAGCACTACGCACAATTAGCCCTTCGATCTTAAGCTGGGTAAGCTTCACACCGGCGATCGAACCCTAGTACTCTTTACTACTGTCTGGTTTACTCTTCTATACTTTTGTTATCCTTTTTGTTTGTTGCTGCTTTTTAGTAAAAGAAAAATTCAATAAAAGGCTGGATTTTAGATAAAAGTCGTAAGTAACGCGCATCGTTTTCTTTAAAGGGAGTTTCGTATTGCCCACTGTTAATATTTCTAGAATTCTTGTTTATACAAATTACACATATGGGGATATGAAGAGAATGAGAGCGTTTTCAAATTATAATTATTCGTACACGCAATCACATTATAGTGAACAATTTTCTTTATTATTATTTATGAGCTAGTACAAAAGAAGTTTTTGTGAGTTCGTCGAAATGGGCTCAGCAAGAGAATTTTTTCACATTTATTCTGTTCAAATTACATTTCCAATGACTTCTTCCTTTTGAAATTATCAAACCAATTTGTGCTTTGTAAGTAAGTAACACATAAAACAAATGAAAAATTATTTGAGTAGTCCGACTTTTGGAAACATTATAATATAAATTAACTGAGGATAAAAAGATTCTGTTGTAAAGATTAAGATGATTCTGTTTGCTAATATTGTATTTAAAAAAAAAAAGAAGAAATATTGTTTTAAAAGGAGTTGAAATGATTGAATGAACATCATGAAAGTACATTAATGACACGTGAATGCATATTGTAAGTAATGGTTGCCCGCCATAGAGATAGTTTTTTTGTGTGTGTTCTTTCAATTTATTCATTATATCTAATGAACATTTATACATACCCATTAAAATCTTAAAATTATATGCTTGCAGTTCTTATAAAACAAGTGTTCAAAATTTGTAATATTTTTTCACACAATCAAATGCGAAACTTATACTGAAGATAAAAGTATAATAACGAAAAAATTTTATGATTTCTTTATATTATAAAATATTATAAAGAATTCAGTAAAATACAATTGAACTGTCATATATTACAAATATTTAATAGTATGTACTTTTACATTCCATGAATGTATAATTCCACAATACTTCTACGTATATTATGCGTTTATTTACGATTCAAAACTGACCTCTTGAAATAATATGCATTAATTATTGTGTAAAGCATCAATTCAGTAATTTCGAAATATATTTATAAGGCAATAAAAATACTAAAATACTCAGTCTGATAATCATTTATTAATTTTGTAACAGTCAAGCATATATCACTACATCTTATTCCTGTATATACAAGTATAAGCGTAGGATATTTCTGAAAAACTCTATTTATCAGAATTGTTTTTTATTTTCATACTTCTGTTGGGTTTTTTTTTTTTTAAGAAATGATTTCTCAATTGACTCTTTAATAAGTCTTACATTTATTCATTTCATGGTATTTAACCAAGTACTGTAATTAATAGTTATTTTTGTATTTATAAAGCGCCGACCAGGTGGCCGAGTGGTTAACGTGTCTGACTGCGGAGCCATTGGCTGGGTTCGAATCCTGCTCAGGGCAAGGATGTTTCTTTCTCTCTGTGTTCTATGTCCTTTCCTCTTTGTGTGAATGTGACCTGCCTATAAACGGGTTTGTGGTTGTGTGACGTGGGCGACGCTGCTCCACCGCCGTGGCTTCGCCACAGGTGCCCACTGGGTAACGAGAAGAGAGTAGCAGTTCTGGCATTTCTGTGGCCAATGGGACAAACCCCAGGTGCCCGCCATTAAAAAAAAAAAAAGTTTTTATAAAGCTATGAAAAATCTAATTTTTATTCAGCAAACTTTCTCTTACTTTTTTTAAAAAAAATTTCTTATGAATTAAACTGAATTTATATACTACATTCAGTACAAGTTCAAATAAATATCTAAAGAATAAAAAAGAATATAAAGGCGCTTCTCAATTATCTTAACACAAAAACAACGGGAAGGGGGATTCTCACATTCAATAAATACATGAACAAGACTCCTTTGAAGATTTCATTAAATAATATTTTGTAATTAAAATCAAAGCATTTAATATAAAACCAAATGTTAGGTCTCCTTATTAAAAAGTTTTTTCCCTTCTTTATTAATTCATAGTTAACAACTCTTATGGTTGTCAAAGAAAAGTTTACCCAATGATTTAAAAACAAATAAGCCTGTTTAACTTAAAAGAATTTTGTGTAATATTTCGATTATTTAATGCTTCATTGCATAAATAGTGAAATGTACGAAAAAATATTTTTGTGAAAAAAAGCAAGAATTAAAAGAATAAATTAAAAGGTGCCAGCTCTGCAAATTCTTATAATAAACTATCAGACTATTAGTGCATGATTAATAAAAAATAAATTTATAGTAAGTAATATTAAATTGGTTATATCAATAGAGAAGATATATTGTAGATAATAGCTCTTCTATTTTAACCAACCTGCTTTGTTTTGAAAAAATGAATGTTTGAAATTTAAGTAGTTACATATAAATACTTAATTGGTCAGTTTCCAAAGTCTTAAAGTACTTCGGGGGTCAAAGTTTTAACGCGTATGCAGAAGCATATCAGCGATTGGATTAGATTTTTTTTTTAAAAATAACAAAATCAGTTAGATTTTTTTTTAATATTTAAATTCAATAATTATTTTAGACAAGTTAATGCAAGTCAATATCAAATATATCCATATTCCATATTTACTTTATCCACACTTGCTTTTCGTCACATGCCCCATTAATAAGACAGGATTTTTCACTGATTAAAATAATTACTAATGCTGCTTTTGTGCCATCTCAGAAAAACCTTCCAATGTTGAACCATAATATTTATACATTGAACTGCAATACATTTCAAATTTGCTGTTAGCCTTCAATAAGATGCTTAATAAACCATGTTTTCTTTATGATGAACTATAAACAAGTTATATTAAGGTTGCAGAAAATATAAACAATATTATGGTTAAAAAAATTTTATTTTTTAAATATCGTAGCTAAAAGATTTTTAATGTTAAAGATGCACCAAGGTGAGAGTACCATGGAAGATTTTACGATATGATGTGCACGTCAAAGATAATCAAGTCATATCACAAAGTGACTAGATAAAATGTTTTCAGTTGATTCTTTTCCAAAAAATAAGGAATAATAAATTTAAACGACTGAACAAAAAGAAGAAAAAAATGAAAGCATGGAACATTCAAATTTAGCTCCAAAGAAGAAGAAGAATTTAGTAGTAGTATCAATTTACTTAGTGCAGCAAAACCCAATTACAAGGTATTCGTGATCAGCTTTAGAGGACAATGGCATCGACAAATATAATGTTGCATTCAATTAAATCAATACTCAAGGAAATAATAACGAGATCGGGGAAGTACTTGATCCTTTTAGAACACACAGAACTGTGGATTGTCTATATTGTATTGTTAACGTTTGGAGTCTATAATTTAAAAAAATTTTAAATGAAAAACAGAGTTGACTAATAATCCTTTTTTCATCTTGAAAATCCAGAAAGGGTTGAGGGGTGAGATGAGTTAACAATGAAAATGGCTGCGGTAGACTATTATGTGGTTAACTCCCACATTGGATGCGGTAAGAAAAAATATCTTGTCATTACGAGAAGAAAAAGAATATAAGAAAATCCTTTCTTCGTGACAACATGATAAATCAAATTGTTAATTTAAACAAGCTAATTAATCTGTGCAAGTGATGTTTCAAGTTATGAAATCACACACAATATATTTTTTGCTTTTAATAAATATATCTTTCAGTTTTTCAATGGATTCTGATTTTTGATCTTCCAAAAGTAAAATAAAAATATGAAGCTCGGGAAGCACCCTTTGGAAATATGAATGAAAATATAGTTCTAATAGTTTTGACACCAGAGCGATCTAAAGTTTGTTCCTCTAGTTTATTATTTTCCTTTTGCTTATTTACAATTTCTCTGACACTATGTCAGTGAATCAAAATATTGTTGGCCTTTATTATAATATATCTAGTTTATTCAAAGGATATATTCAGTGAAAATTAAATTTATAATTTTATTTATTGATCGTAAAAAGTTTTCAAATGTAATGTTTATGATATTTTACATCTGATTAAAGTTAGATATTCCAAAGGTTAAATCTCAAAATTTCATTGGAATCTATTTAAAACAGCTCAAAATGTTTGGATTTTATTTGAAATAAAATTATGATGTAGTTTTTTTATGATGTAGTTTTCAAAACTTATTTAATTAATTTGCGGTAGTTTTCATATTGTTAACTACTTTATTATTTTAATTATGAAACTAATTCGAAGATGTTTATTCATTTCACAAACAAGTTATAGTCGTGTTGGAATTTTCATTACAAGAGGATTTTATTTCAATAAAAAATTATCTTTCAAAATGCGACCAATAGCTTTATATTAATTTAAAGAATTCCCATTAAGCCAGCAGGTGACAATTCTAAAGGTCAATAATATGATATTTTAAAATTTAAACAGTAGTTAAGCTATAAAATTTTAACCTTAAATTTATCATTCATATTTTTCTAAAGATTATAGGAAAACTGCTATATATTGCCAATAAATTTTGCGTTTTCAGTTATGTCACCACCAAAACTAATTGCAAAAGTAATTTTAAATGCTTGTTTCATAAGTCATATTTTAACAATTATTTCTCGAGGTTCACGTATTTCCATTTCAAATTTTAGATTTTATTGCAAAAAAAGTATCACAAACCTCAACTTGTTTCTAAATACATTATTTAAATTTTGATTTAAAAAATGCAAATGTACTATTAAATTTCATAAATAACCAATAATGTATTAAATTAAATAAATATTTAGAAAACAATACATTAAAATTTTACAATACATTTATGAAATTTCAATCTTCTATTGCATTTCTATTTGGATGTTTTAAAAAACCATTTTTCATCTTTAACCATTTATTTTCTGACGAAGAAAAAGAGACACTTAAAATTTTTATGGAAAAGTAACTGAAATTTGTAACTTAAAAAATACCACAAGAATAAATAAAAAAGAAAGTACTAATTTTTGCTAATAATTTACAAGCGTTTCATTACTTTTTTACAAAGTGTCACATTAAAGTAGACAAAATCTAATAGATAGCTCAAAATACTATAAGATTTATAATATTTCTCCTGAAAATAGAAAAAAAATAACAGCTACAGTTACCATGATAAAAATATCGTTATGTGTCAATTCTTAGTGGTTGAAACTTCGCTGTTCAAAACATCGCGGACATAACTTAGCGAAGATAAAACTTCGTGTGGACAAAATTTCGCGCTGACAAAACTTCGTGTGGAGAAAGCTTCGCGGAAAGGATTCTAAAAACAATATATTAACATTAAATTGTAATTATTTTATGCATTAATTTTAATAAAAATATTTTATGTATAATATAGTTTTAATAAATTTAAGTTCATAATTAACTTAATTTTAAAAAAAAGTTGAAATATTAAATTAAATATTTTTTTTATTTATAATTTTAATTTAAAAACTAGAATGTTTTAAAGTTATTTTTTAAATTAATCTTAGTTTATGAATTAAAATTCATAAATAATTCAATTTTAATAAAAGTTAAAATATTAAATTTAATATTTTTTTATTTTAATATTTTAATTTAAAAAATAGAATAGAATACTTAATATTAATTTGGGAAAGAAGTCAATCTTTTAAAGCTTAAAATTCACTACTAAACTATAATAAAATAAAAATATTAAATTAAACATTTTTTTTTATTTAATTAAATCATTTACTTTATTCATTTATTTTAATTAAATCATTTACTTACCCATGTTCCAAAAGTGCAACATTGATTTGGAGATTGATTTTAACTAGCAATTGAAGTTCGGATAATATTTCTTTATACACATTTAAAATTTACATTGTGAAGTATTTTTTGTTTTCAGTTTGATTCCGTTTCCATAATCATTTAATTTGTTTTACAAATTTTGAAATTTAATATAATTTGGACTCCTTGGAAAAAAAATGATTTGTTTAATCCTCTCTAGGAAATCATTGATCGTTAAAAAGCAACACCCCCCCCCCCTAAAAAAAAAACTTTATATCTACAGTTTAGAATGCCAAGTTTTACAATGGAAAATTTAAAAAAGATTTGTACCCACAAAGCTATGAATCGGCGAAGTTTTCCATCGAAATTTTGATCGAGAACCAAGAATATTTCCAATTTACATTAGTATTAGAATACCATCAATTATATACTGATTATTCAACCGATAAAACTTCAAATTTCCTCAAAATATTATTGGAATTATCCTAACAGATTCTTTAATTAAGAATCACAGCACAATATATAACAAAGACTCCATTTCTCATGTAAAACTTTTATAAACTTCGTTGCAGAGCACAAAAATTATAGACTATAAAAAATTTCCAGGCAACCTTTTAAGCTGCAAGTCTGCAGGATTTTATCAAGTATACATAAACATGAGCTGTGCAATGATTCACACTAGATTTAATTGAAATATCATAATCATCGCATAACTTTAAAATTCTTGTAAAAAATGAAGTAAAATAAGTGTTGAAATACAAGAATTTCAGCAAAAACTATTTTATATGACAATTTAAGAAAACTATTCATGTAACTTTCATGTGGTGTTGTCAAGGCCGTTGGGCTGATTGCCGTACTAAAATTTCCTTCAAAAATATAGTGTTTTTTTTTTTTTTTAAGAAATTGGGCTTTGGAAAAGAGCCCACAATATATTTTGTTTTTTGTTCAGTCTTGGATGTCCTTTCTCTTTCACTCCAACTCTAGCTTAAACACTAATCCAGAGGCCGAGGTTTTCGAAATGTAACAGAACAGCCAAGGTTGTTGTTTTTTAGGGTATGAATCTTTCGTATAATGAATTAATTCATTATACGTGACCACAAGAAGAGAGCTTCAAAACAGAGAGTTGATACATAGTAAAGCAGACGCCGTGTATTAATCGACAACGATATGGTAAGCTCTTTTTGAGAAGTAGAATAAAATTCAAAGTATGTTCGCTATGAATTAAAAATTATTTCGACGAAATCACGGTTTTACCTCACTCCCCCATATTCACTATTTTTGCATTTCAAAATCAAGAGAATTTATCGGAAAATGAGTGATTTATTTTAATACATACTTAAAAATGTAAAGCTACGAATTATCTTTCAAATGGTTAAATATGTTCAAATGTTTTTTTCAGAATGATAAGGCAAAACTCAATTTAATAATTTCAGTTCATTTTGAGGGTATTCGGAAATTTCTTTATAGATTATTATTTTATAAATTTGGAAACTATTAATCAAAGAAATAATTTTATTTCCTTATAATTTAAAAAAAAAAAAATTCTTTAAGAATATTTGGGAAAATTTGTACTTGCTTATTTAATTTTAAGTCACTAAAATAGAATACATATGTTTTTGTTATTTGGATACCATAGAATTGTATATAAAATTAAAGTTAATTGGATTTCGTATTTGACAGGCAACAGTAACACAGTTACTTTAAATTTCCTCGTCGGATGTTACCTGTACAAAATGGCCCCATCTTCTGGCCCACGCCATTTTCTTTATAAGTTTTTTATCAAAATTACTGACTTCATCATAGTATAGCTTGATTGACGCAATCCAATCATTCTTTCTAGGTCGGCAATTTCCATCTTTCGGACAATAATAAGGATGAGTAGACATACATTGACACACTGTAAAAGTTCCTAAAAAGATTTAAAAAAAATGCAGTAGGATTTGCTCCTGGGCGAAATAATAGATTTCCTAGCTATATCACGTTTTATTCTTATGTGTGACTTAGTATTGAGAGTGGTTTGATTCTTTTTCTTTTGATTTGTTGAATAAGAAAAACGTCTGGAACTCCCCGCTAAAGAGAGATGAATAAAAATTGAGAAAAACTTAAACATTGATGTTCAGACAAGTGAGTTATTGCTTCTGATGCTGAATTGTATAAAATGAAACCATAATCGATAGGCTAAAAGCTTCGAAGTTATTAAGATTTTATGTATAAAAAGAACAATTTTATGCAACTACTAGCAACTACTACAACTATATAAACATGGGAGGTATTGTTTATCGTGTATGTTTTGGACTCAATTGTGCTATATCAAAATCAAGTTTATAGAATTAATAGTTTAGAAGTTACGAGAGTTTTTTAAAATGTCACATGTACAAACTGCCATATATGGTTTAAACCTTTTTAACCGTCTCTATTTAGACAAGTGTTTCTTGCATATTTTATTAAACTAAATCTAATAAAATGAAAATTTAATAGATAGAGGTAATTGTACCGTAATTTTAAATATTTATGCATAAAAAATTATAAGTCAAAATTTATAATTTTTTATACATGAACCCCTTATAACTTCTAAATCAATAGTTTCTCGATTTAATGTCGATTTAATCTTAAAAATAAATGAACAATCAGAAATATACTTAAAAAGCAATGTATCACATGCTTCACTAGTAATCTCTAACTTGTAAAAAAAGTGTTGGCACAGAAATATATTTTTTATGCACAGAACTTTGATAACTTTCAAATTATTAGTATCTCTCTGACAAAACAAAAGGTTGGTAGAAAACGATTCATAAGAGGGATCTCTCCCCCCCCCCGAAAAAAAGAATCGAAATCCTATTTAAGAGGACGCTATATTAAAGTTTTAGAAAAATTGAGTCGATTGACACCTAGAGAAAGCCTTGAAGTTTCAAACTGTAAAAAAAAAAATTTCAAATGTAAATTATGAAGGAATTGGGTCTCAGGAAAGTCCTCTTCCAATAATTTGTCAGCATTTTGATACTTAGAAATTACTTTTTCAACATTTGAAACTCTAGGTTTGCCCGAACTCACATTTCTCTAAACTTTAAAAGTTAATACACCAATGGAGATTAAACAGAATTTGAGTTGAAAAAGGCTGTATAGCGTCCTTTTGATGAATTTCAACGTCTTGAACAAGAGATGTTGAAATCGCCTCAAAGTATTTTTATTGGTCCTGCCTGACAAAAGCTTATAACTCAGGAAATTGAAAGGAAAAGCTTCCTAAACCTTTTTAAAAGAAACTTGCGTAAACCACCCGGTTTATTTTGTCACTGTGATACAATTTTACAGTAGATTTTGTTTTGAATTGAGGACGCCTTTCCTTCTCCATGACAGCAGATTATACTTAACGGGAATGCACAACTCCTATCTATTTCTTTTTAAATGTTTGTTTGCCTCATACGTTCTCTAAAGCAAGGAAAGAGGTTCTGTTACGTAATGAGCTTTGCTTTGTGTATTTATATCTCTTTGCATACTTCAATGCTTTCTGTATTTAAGGCAAAGAAGAGGCTTTTAGGACATTTACAATGGCTTTAACTTGCGTCACAAAATGAAAATTTGACTAGTCGTTCATTTTTGACCCATAATGTTTTTGCATTTTGATATTTTGAAGAAAAAAAATTCTTTCCACGTTTGAAACTTCATAGTTTACTCTACCGGCCTTTGAGCTCTCATATTTCTTCACTATAAATTTTTAATGGGTGGTGGTGAAATATCGGAAATTGAATACCCCATGGAAATTCGTTCTTCATCAAAATCTCCGTTGAGGCGACTTTAAAGTATATTATTCGAGATTCTCGCAGTATACTCAGTTTTCCGTTTGTTTCTTTTCCTTTTAAGTGTTATTTTCTTTTATTTATTTTTTCTAAATTTGGAACCTTTATAAAATTTGTATTTTATTGAATTGATCAAACAAATATCAATGCGAATTTTGCTGAAAACAAATTTTAAAAGTAAACAATACAGATGAGAAAAATAACAACTATAATATATGAATTTTCCATTTGTTAAATCTGATTTTTTTAATGTTTTAATTTCTAAGCACTTTTTGGATTCTAACTGTATGGGTTCAAAAAAAGTTTTTTTTAAGTAAGAAATTTTTGTATCATTAAAGAATAGGAAACCTTAAAAAAAGCTATTGATTATTAAATTATTTACTTCAGGGTTATTTATTGATATTAGTATCTATTTACCGAGCTAAAATCGATTTAGCAGGTTAAACATTGAAGTATTAAATACATTACTTTATCCAAAGAAATATGATTCCTAATTTTTACACAATAATTATTTATATTGATTTTGAAAAATATTTTAGCTATTCTCAAATAATAAAATGGTTGAACTAAAAAAAAGAGTATTTTCTACAGTTAATTTGATAATAATTCTTTCAGTATTTTTAGATACGAAGAAGTGAAATCTAAAAGTGTCATTTATAACACTAGTTTATGATTTTTTTTCTTTTTGCTAAGCAAAAAAAATAATGATTTTAAATAGAATTAAAAATAATTCAATTGATAAATAATAAGCAATAAAGATTATTTTATTATTTGCGCAAAAACTAATACATATTTATGTATGAAAACCTATTAAAAGTAAATTTTCAAAATTTCTGAATAAAATGGCATTAGTATTTAAAAATTTGATCAATATTTATCTATTTAATGCATGAGTTTTGTAGAAATGGCAATACATGAAACATGTATTTAAAAACTATTACTTACAATGTTACATAATAAGAAATCGTCATGTGATTGCTCTAAATAAACAACACATTCATTTCACAGACTTCAATTAGACTGATAGATTAGATAATTAAATAGATGCAATAAGAATTAATATGCTACCCTGGTTAAAGTGGGTTCAATTACTTTTCATTTAAAAAGATATAACATATATATATATATATATATATAATAACAGGACTACATCCCTGCTATCATCGTGGTATTCATCTTTAATAATGCAGTCAAAAGCCATAATACGTTTATTTAAAGCTATGCTGGTAGTTACACAATCACTGGTAGTTCACATCCCCACTCCACAACGGAGGGGGTGTAGACCAAACTTCGGATGGTTCCGTCAGATGTTTATTGGAGCACGTTATTCAGCAAGAGACATGCGAAAACCTTCGGTCCCGCATTAAATACAGATATTGATGTAATTAGGTTCCTGTCGTACATATCTTTGTTTGCATTATGGAGAATCATTTAATGCTTCCTAATATGGAAGTGAGAGAGGGCCAAGATTATAAAAATAACTCCTCCTTTGAAATATAAATCTAATCATAATTCAATGGTATGTTTCATTCAATGAATGTTCTGTACCTTTTCCCTACTACAAGTAACATCTTTTCAATTATGAGAAGAAAAAATTTGTTTACAATGAAAAAATATAAAAAACATGATAATGCAATTTATCTGTTTAGTCAATTAAACAGAAAGAAAACGAAACATATTTATAAACTATTCTACTAAAATATTCACACAAAAAAATTTCACACAAAAATATGCAAACTTTTTATGCAAATGTACTGGACAACATGTGTCATTTAATCAGAATTTAAGATTCATTGTGGTTAAAAATGTACACAATTTCTATAAGAACGAACTGGACAACAAGTGTCATTTAATTTCAACAATTGTGGGCTGTGATATTTCTTAAGCTTTGATACATGTACTATTTCAAAATTTTGTTTATTTACATTTCTTGCTATTTATTTTGTAATTAGCTTCTTGGTCAATCTTTCTTTTTCCTATTTTTCCTTTCCTTTTTGCTACCCTTTACCTTATTTTTTTTCAATATTTACTTTTACTGAAACATCTTTAACTCTTATTTTTTCGATGTTTACTTTTACTGAAACATCTTTTTCATCATTTTTATTTTTTCGATGTTTGCTTTTTCTGAAACATCTTTAACATCATTTTTAACCTTAACACTTTGAGAATTCTGTTGTCTAATTTGCAAAGATAAGTTGTCACTTTTAGAATTAGCAGAGATGATCAGTCTCTTACCAAATAGAGTAACAACTGGCCCGGCACAATCAATAAACAAACAAAAATCTCTGCATGTTTGCAACCCTACTAAAGCATATGGTAAATCAGTATCAAGTATAAAAAACTTAGCTGAGTAACAATTTCGCCTATCGTAATAAGGGAAACTCACAAATTTTGTTAAGTATTAACAGTCCTTTTGTTTGGGTAACATATAAATTTTCACATTTTTTAAATAGGAATATTTAGTTTTGACCAAATCCGAAAAAGTAACAGAATTACAAATTTCTTCAAGTTTATTTGAAAACTCTTCATCGTAAGGTTCAAAAGAAAGTTCCAAAAAATTTAGAATTTTGAGTGGTTTAATCTAGAAAAATCATTTGGAAACAAAAGTTTAAATAATAACTTAATTTTGTTTGCCGTCACTACTTTAATTGGCGTTTGAACCACATTTATTTATTTCAAAAACATTTTAAATGCACAGTAAATGCAATATTACATCATAATTTAAAAAAAAAAACAATATAAACACTAGAAATGCAAACTAATCATTAATAATATACTATGAATTATTCATAATAAAAAGTTTAGAGCAAGGCTCAAATCTAATTTCAATAAAATATTTACAACCTACTCGCCAACGTCGACCTTCATCAATTTCGAAGAGAAAAAAAAAATTATTTTTTTTATTCGCGCACTTAAATCGTAGCAATTCATGAATATCCATGATTAAGATTCGTGCACATTCACTTTTGTTTTCACAACTTGAGTAGTAAGAATTGTAGGATCACTCGGTGTCTAATCACTACCATGGATGATGTTTCTTCCAACTTAGAGGCACTAATCTTAGACATCAAACGTTTTCATGGCTGTGACAAGAAGCTCTATCCAACGTCTTTTCTGATAACGGCGTGGTACAGGTAATACTGGTGGAAAATCGTCCTTCCTTTCCTTCTACGCTTTTTTTCACCGCAGCACTTTTCTTCCCCCTGTGGGTGATGGGATGGGGAAAATTTCAACGTAGCAGTCAGCCACCGTTACGCTTAGTTCCAGAGATAGAAAAGCGTACGTTTCCTCCAAAAGGTTTCCTCAGCAAGCAATCATGCTGCCGACTTATAATAACAGGACTACATCCCGGTTATCATTGTTGTGTTCATCTTCAACAATGCAGTCAAAAGCCATATTACGTTATAAAAAGGTTTATTTAAAGTTATGCTGGTAGTTATAACAGTTCACATCCCCACTCCACAAGGGAAGGGGCGTGGACCAAACTTCGGATGGCTCCGTCAGATGTTTATTGGAACACGTTATTCAACAAGAGACATGCAAAAACCTTTTCCCCCATTAAATACTACAGAGATTGACGTAATTAGGTTCCAGTCGTACATACCTTTGTAACTCTACGCATTATGGAGAATCATTTAATACTTCCTAATATGGAAGTGAAAGAGGAACAAGATTCTAAAAATAACTCCACCTTTGAATAATCTAATTATAATTCAATGGTATGTTTTCAGTCTTGAATTCCCAAAATAGAATATCTCCACGCTTACTCTTTAACAAAGACATTTCATGAAACCGAAAGAGTTTTAATGGTTTTATTAATACAAAAGTATTAATAATTTTTGTATTATATATATATATAATTTTTGTATTTTATTTATATAAGAGTCTGTTGACCTATTTTAATGATCCATTGTATTTGGCGTATGTGCCTATTGGCCTAGGCCCCTGTAAAATTTCAAATATATACCTTTGGATTCGCTCCTCTCAGTCTGTGGCAAATTTAGATAAACTCTTAACCAAAAGACTAGTGTTTTACTTGGAAGATAAGAATATTATTCATGAGAACCAATATGGCTGCAAATCTGGGAGGAGTATGGAAGATGCTATTAAAAGGATCACTGATACCGTTGTAGAAAACAAAGCTCACGGTAAGCATACTGTAGGGGTGGCTCTGGATATTGAAAATGCTTTCAACAAAGCAGATTGGAAAATATTAAAGAATAACATCAATGGTCTCGGATTACCGGATAACATTACCGGGTGTATCTTTAGCTTTCTGGATACCAGAACGATTATGTTTAATGATAGTGAGGGTAATATTATTGTCGAGAAAGCTGCCAACATAGGGGTGCCACAGGGCTCTTACCTTGGTCCTATCCTGTGGCTCATTTTAATCAATACTGCATTTAGCTTTTCTAATCATATAGATTTTACAAATTTCATTGATTTAAATCACAGTGATTTTAAGCTCATCGCTTTTGCCGATGACCTTTTTGTTATGGTCGGTTGTCCGATTTTTTACCATTTCGATTCCCTGGTGACCTATATTCTTTCTCAACTCTCTGCCTGGGCCGAGTCTAACAGTCTTAATTTTAGCAAAGAAAAAACCCAAATGATCAATTTCTTCACAGTTAATTTAAGCTCATCGCTTTTGCCGATGACCTTTTTGTTATGGTCGGTTGTCCGATTTTTTACCATTTCGATTCCCTGGTGACCTATATTCTTTCTC
>NC_092205.1:31140-52394 GCF_043381705.1 Parasteatoda tepidariorum | reverse complement strand
ATATATATATATATAAAAGTAAGTGTCGAAATTATTTTAAAATATATTTTTTAATTTTTCATTAATTTTTTATTTTTAATGCGGGACTTTTTTGTAACATCGGGGGCAGTAGAAACATTTATTACCACAAAATCTATATTGGTAAATTAGGTAGTTATTGCCACACAACCTAATACCACAGTTAATTAATCATCATTATCGTCAATAATAGTTTGGGGATTTTTTCACAACTACCTGAAATGGAATGGCACAGTTAAACCTTGACCCATATAAATTAATATTGCCCAGATTGAAAAAAACCAACATATTAGCAACTAAATTGTAAAAATAGAATAAAATAACTAATTCCATTATTAACCACACACAAAGCTAATTTCTCTCCAAAAAAAATTCTCATGATTAGAACTCCTATTTGGGGAGGCTAGTGGTTGAGCAAATTTTTTTAGTGTCTTTTTCAATTTTTTCCACTTAAAACACTTAAAAAAATATTTGTACGGTAAACAAAAAAGTGAGCTCAAAGGACATAAAAGTAAACTCTGAAGTTTTACATGCTAGTAAGAATATTCTTCAATATATACAAATGCAGGCAAATTATGGGCAAAGGACTCTCCTGTGAAAAAGCTGCTTCCGTGAAGGTCTCTTGAACAATGATTTTCTTTTATCAATTTTAAAATTAAAAAATTAAAACTTTTCTTTGCAGAAGTACTTTTACATGAATACAATTCTTGAGACTACTTTGAAAGAAAGCACTTCGGAAATAAACATTTGTTACATAAATAATAATTTTAGTGATTTAGAGAAGAGAAGGTTTCGTCGCAGAGGAATACGAAATTGACTTGTAACCTTCTTTTTAATTATTTATTTTTTTTTGTCTCCGCATTTTGATGCTTTGGATTGTGGGTAGTTACTTATCAGGGAAAGAGTAAAAAATTACTGCAGTTCCATCTTGTTTTTTTCGGGAAATGAAAATATCCTTTATCAACACCTATATCAAATATACAGAACTGTTACTTTTCAGGAAAAAATTTAAAGAACGGTGGTATAGTTAATAATAGTTCACTTTAGCTTTTACTTCATTTAAAAAAAAACACAACTGCTGCTATCCTCTTAACAGGCGTCACCAAGGGAAATGTATTTTCGCTGTTTCCAATTTATTAACCTCTCTTATACCAACGAGCTATATCTCGTGGTGATAGAATATTAATAAGAGAAAATATTTACTTGTTGCTCGGCATGGCCAACAATCGTGCTCGCAACAGGGTATGCGGCAATTTTCTGCCCATTTTTGAGCTAAATGTGCCAGCTCATCATCCCACGTCTGAAAGTAAGTAAATTAAAATTATTAAAATTATTTGTTGGCCGTTGAAATATTAAAATGTCTACACTGAACTCATTTGAAAGTAACTGAACCACAGAAAATTTGAGCAAAATTAGTCGAATAGTTCCTGAGAAATCTAGTTTTAAAATAGTCATATTTTTGAAAATCGATTTCTCAGGAAATATTCGACCAATTTTGCACAAATGCCATGTATTTTGTCATATAAAATTACATTCTTTAAAATGATTTAAAAAAACTGTATACCTTACAATTTAAATTTAGTTCGTCTATTATTAAATAGAATAATAAAAAATATATATTTACTAAAAAATATTTTTTGCATGGAATGATCTCTAGATAAACGAATTTTATAATTTTGTGCAGAAATGTTTCAGTTCGCTTAAAAAGTTCTTGAGATATGGCGAAATGCGCAAAAAATAAAATTAACATTAAGGGGTCCAAACTTTGGATCGCGCTCCTTACAAAACTATTGCGATTTTAATTCCCTGATTGCGGCTTACCCCCTACGTATTGGAGGTAAGAAATCCGAATCAGTCGAAAAAAGGCCTGTTTATTCAAAGAAATGACGCTTTTGGGCCTTATTTCGTAACTTAAAATATCGGCTGCTCTAATTAATTAGCATATTTGAGGTCACCCTCTAACCATTACAAGTGAGTTCTAAGATTATCAGATCATTACAAAAAAGTTCACACATCAAAAGTTATATAGAATTATTCTTTATATGCGCAATTTGCAATTTCCATGTGCAGTTGTTTAATCAGGCTTAAATAAATCTTTTCAAGAGAAAGTTTTTAAATTGCAAAAGTAACTTTGAAATATTCTGTTAACTCTTTTATTAACTTTTTTTTTCTTCAGATTTTCAACAAAAAAAAAATGATGTCAATTAAACTGTTTTTTACCTATTCTGATATTGAATTTTGATCTAGGCAGATTCAATAATTCATCATTAGGCATCTTAAAATTAGCGTAAATACATGGTGGTGGGGCCAGTAGGGACTGCCTCTATTTAATTTCCAATGAAACAAATATAAACTGATTGCAAATGTTATAAATTTTATGTCACATATTTTCTAGTTTAGAATGATTTTGTTGAATGATATATCTTCACAAATTGTAAAACATCAATCTCAAAATAAATAAAAATTAGGGTTAAACCCTTATATTAATGTTTTGTACAGAAACTTTTATGGAGATATTTTATAGAGTTTGTTGAAAGAATATGACTTAATATAGATAAATTAAAGCAGAAAACAAAGTTTTTGATAGGTATTTCTTGTCATACCTAAACTAAAGCAAACCATCAGTGAACGGTACCGTCTCCTGTTTTGGAAGTACAGTTTACATTGCTCCAGTGATGGAAATATCGCTGAGTCATATCCTCCGTGTATTGTTCATTCAGACCATTCAGTTAAAAATAGATTATTAAAATCAATTCATCTCGAGGAAGAAAAAAAACGTAGCGAAAACCCCAGTGAAAGTTTGATGTGTTTGGTAAGAATTGGAAAACAATTAACTCATTGCATTGAGAGTAAACAAGAAAAAAAGTTTTTCTTTCTTCAAAAGAATCCAACTCTGACTGACGAAGTGGATTAGAATTTCAATATAATTCCTCAAATGGTGAAAAATTAAAGTTGAAATTTACTGATTACGCCAACTCAATTAGAGTTAACAATTTTAAAACTAGTTAGGTTTTTTTTCTTAAAAAAAAAATGTTGAGCACTATCTTAGTAGAGTGGCAGCTGTTTATAGATTCTGAGATTATGGCGATCAATTAAGGAAAAAAAAAGGATGAACAAGTTTCATGTAATTATGGATTGTTTTTTCTCTTCCACAAAACGAGAGGTTTCTCAAATCTCAAGAGAAAAATAAGTATTTATACAAGTAATAATTTCTTTGTATATGCGTTTGAGCTGCTTCATCGCCAGAACCAAGACTGCATCGTATTACTCATTGACAAGTTTTTTGTTCATTTTGAAATTTCCTTTTGAATTCAGATTTACCTTTCTGAGTTTTTAATCGAGGTGGTTCCCCGTGCAGTGTGGGGCAATCTTTTTCATAAAAATTATTATCGAAAAAGTATAAATAACTTTGTAATTTCAGTTATAAAACCAGTATGATTTCTTTTAACATAATATTTTTTTGAGTTTGCATTAAATATGGTTTTTCGCTAATTTATAAAACATTTCCTCACTAGTCCCGTTCTCCCCTATAAATGTCATTCTCTAATCAAAAACGTTTTTTAATATATATGATTTAAAAAAATTTGTGAAGAATAATATAGTAACACCCTTCATCTGTTGATAAATAAATAATTTTTTTTAAAAAAAATGGTAAAATTCTTACCACCCGTTTAATTCAAGCACGAAATAACGACTTTAAAATTTTGTTCTGGTGCATCCAAATTATCGTCTTCATCTGAGGGTTAAAAGGTTTTCCATTTCAAACTAAATGTTTGTTAAAAGAAAAGTGTAGATATTTTTAAAAAGATTAAGAAGAATTTTAAATAATAGATGCTCGATTAAACATATTATTTGAGTGATAAGTCTCAAAGTTATTTAACAAATATCTTGTTGTGTGAGCGTATTTTTTAAATGATAAAATCCAAAAATATGTTACAGTTGAAGAAGATTAGTGTTGCTGTCATAACCCTATAAATAGTAAAAACTTGGACAGTAGTCCTGAAAATCATTAAAATATTATGCGATCAAAAATAGAAAGAGAGAAATTTTCGCATAGTTTTAGCACTGTTGAACACGAATTCCAGTTTCATCAATTATGATATGAATGAGATAAAACAAAAAACAAGTTATTATCAAAACACACTATGCAACAGGCACAAGCGTATCCTGTCAAGACTAAGCTAAAATAATTTTAAAATTTTTTTCTTTATTATTTGCTGCCCTTCCCGCTGCTCTTCAGAGAAACACGTTTTTTGAAATGCATCTCATCAAAATTAAGATCAACTATACTCAGTGTACATCGAAAGTTATACGATTTCTGTTGCCACTCATTTTTACACTTTATTCCATAACTTAGATCATTATAGAATGGTTTGCTAAAGTTTTCCCTTGCACTCACGGTCGAAGTTTCGAGACCTTTACACAAACTGTTCTAGAGTTCTAGGGGAGACAGACACACACATACCTTCCTTATATTATTGTTGATTTAAAAGAAAACATTAGTGTTGTTTTCTAGCATTAAGCTTCTTTCATACAAAATGAGTTTATGCATTTTTAAAACCTTTATTTTTGATTTCTTACGTTGGGTGAGTAACGTTACCGAATGAGTAGTTGGAAAAAAAACTGAAACCACGTTTTTATTTTGTTTATAGTTACTCTTTTCAAACGTACTTCTATAAACCGAAATAATGCAAAATCAACAGAAATTGAAATAATAAATTAAAGTACAAATCCATTTGAAAAGGTCGTGATAAATTTTCACTATCATGCGTTGGCTATGAACTTGCACTTTCGTTTAGAAAATATTTCCTTGATAGGAGCAATATTTATATTTTAACTTATGAAACTTAATTTTAAATGCTCAAATTATTTTACCCACCACGATAAATCAATATTTGTTAACATATGTGTTTATAATATTTATTTGCTACGCCCCTTTAAATATTGTCAAAGTAACTTTTATTTTGAGAAATTCTTAATATCTAAAGTATACTACTCATTACTAAAAAAATATTTTTTAAGATGACAAGTATGGTAATAGTGTCAATTTTGAAGTATACTGATTAATAAATCTGCTGAGTTTCAAAAATGCTTTTGCTTGATCGCTTAAAAAAAGATCAACCAATAACAAAGAAAAGAGTTTTTTTAAGGCAGGATACGTTTTTCGGTTGTGAGCATGATTCCGTAGTGTTGATCAAAAACAATTTATCATTTATTTACTTTTTGTTTTAAGGATATTTTACCAGGCATATATTGCTTTGCGGATTATAACTACGGATATTCAACTAATTATATAAAATAAATCGATTGAGTAATAGATATTAAAAAGAGTTTATTATTAGAGTAGATGACATAAAAAGGAGGGCATATTACTTTGGATGAGACTAATTGGGCTGACTTACAGCAGAGCTTTAAGTTAAAAAGCTGTTTGTTTATTCAAAAGTTTTAATAATTATTAAGTAGTTGAAAAAATTCCGATTATTTGAATCAAAGTTATTGAATATGGGTGCGTGCTTTCATTGTGTATATTGTCTAAGCAAATAATAATACAAAAAATGGTATTTTTGAGTCTGTCGTAATTTGTATTTTCTTAAATTGCTTCATGAAAAACTTCAGCCTGATAATAATTACCACAATTTCGTTGTAATTCTAAAATATGATTTTTAGCACACCTCGCAAATCTAGGAAAAACAGAGACTCTATTATTTCGTTTTAAAAATTTGACAAGGCGTCAAAACTGTTACTTTGAAATCCTTGCATAGTTTACTTGAGTACCAAAGTTATTCAAAATTAAAAAATAAAAATCATTATGTTCCTTAGTTTCGAGTTTCTTATATTCCTTTTTTGTTCAAGCATGTCTTTTCAGGAACGAATCCATAGAGAAGACAATTGACCTCCTCTATTACTTTATGAGCTTGTAAGGGTGAATTTTAACTCATGAAGGAATGTATAGAGGCGACAATTGTCCCCTCTATAGGCTTACTTCGTTTATGAGCTGTAGTGAGGGCACATAAAATCATATTTTAAAAACATGACAAAATTTATCAGATATTTAAAAAATATCAAATATTCCACATTATTTTGACTTACTAATTCAAGCATATTTGCAGCTGGTGGCATACCTCCCGCACCTTTTTCTTGACCAGTGGCTATCTTGCTTCTTATCTCGTTGTGATATCTTAGTATGATCTCTTTTTCAGTCTCTGGATCATCCATTCCTATCTTGAGAAATTCGCAACTGCTCTTACGTTGTAAGCAGCCTGTGTGATCTTTTGTATATCTCCTGTAGATGTCAGGACACTCTTGACTCATAATGAAAGTTTGTTGTAGAATAAATGTGATAATTACTGTAATCATTCTTTTCTTTGCTTCTAAAATTTAAATCATTGTTTTGAACGTAACAAATAATTTTTTAGAGTAAGTATTAAATAATAAAAAAATCTGATTTTAGGGCATCAATTTTAGGGCAAGTTAAAAAAATAAGTTTTTTAGTGATCTAATTAAGATAATAAGAAAATGAAAGTCTTATTCAAATTGCAATTTAAATTCATTCTTTTTGCTCTCTATATTATCTAGCTTATTTTATAATTGAATGACTTAATTATTTTCTCAGTGGTTGGAAAAACTATATTTTTTTAGATAGCTGCAACTACTTTATTACAAATCTAGTCAATTACAATTATTTTTTTTTTTTTGCAAAGTAATGACTGCAAGCTACTTTCGAAATGTACTTGCAGTAACTACTTCCCAACTTTTAGGAGACAAACTTTGTTGGGGAATTTAATTTACACCCCCAGTTAAAATAGTTTTGAATAAAAAATTGCCTATTAAACATGAGAAATTATAAAGAAATATTCATTCATGCTTACATGATTCAGTTTGTTACACAAACCATTTTTTTAAAATTTGTTCTTTTAACCTTTCCTTAATTTTCTTTCACGACAACGAATATTTAATTTAGAGAAATCTAAAAATCTGTCTAAGAAATATTTGAGATTATGTTAATTGTTTATTGCACATTTATTTCCTCTAAGAAAAAAAGTACAGAGAAAATCATGTTTCCTTCCATTGAAATAACATAAAGTATTTTTTTAGAGTTCTATGTGTGTACTACATTCGCATTAGAAGGTATTGCCAAAGTAACAAATTAGCTATTATTCGTAACTGTTATAAATATTAGTCATTATATATAATGACTAGATTGAAGAAAAAAAGTTGCTTCGATAAAACGTATTATTTTTATTAACGCTCGACCATTAACTGGGATTGCGAAGATTAGTGTACCAATCTTACTCGAAAAATTGGTTGTGCTTGAAACTTGTATCTTTACGTAGTTGCCAGGAATCGATACCAACTATTCTTTATCGTTTTTGTATTGCACTACTCACTTCCCTACTTCTTTTAAAAAGTAGTGCACTAGACTACCGACTACTTAAAAAAGTAGCAGTTGTATCTCTATTTGTGACGCGCTATTTCCGACCACTGCTTATTTTCATTTAGACATTGCCTCGCGAAAAGTAAAAATAAACTGACGTGAGCCATAAGTTGAGCAGAATTGAAAGGCTCACAGAAATATGAATATCAAGAGTTTTCACTTTAATACTAAAACATATAAAAAATCAACGCGTTCTTTCAAAGCATTGTAAATTGGCAACACTCTTGCCCAAATAGTTTTAGATCCATGCTACGGTGAAAAGTAAAACTGCTAGTTTAGTTGATGAGTTTATGGTTTACTTTTGTCATTTTTAAATGAATTTGTGAAATTAACTGTAATAGCTTATTTATTTGCTTGATTTTAGTTACATAAAATGTTTTACAAGTTAATTCTTTAAAGATATCGTGTATTAGTGAAGACAAAAATACATTTTGGAAAGTAAATTACGGTTTAATTTAATTATTTTATTTATCACTATTTTTCCTCTTCTTAAATTTGCATCGATATTGAATGAATTTATAGGGAAGACTGTATAATTAATCATTTTAAATTAATATCAGAATGAATACGGAAAAGCGTTATTAATGCGTTATTATTCGTTATTATTTCTTCCTCTCTATTTATTGTAGAACAATTTATCATATGATGACAGAATGTAATAAACAGAAGTGAATAAAAATATGATAGATACATTTATTACAAATAATAGAACTAAACTCTGAAATTTAAAAAAAAATGGAATTAATTAGAAAATTTCAAGTTTGTACACAAATGCACAGTATGAAAAACATTAACAAAAATTTACACAATCCTATCTCAGTTTAAAAAAAGCAACATTAAAATGAAGCTCTCTCTATCCTATGGACAATTCTATATCTATAAATGTCAAAGAAGTATTATTCATTCTTACTACAAATGTTATTGCACAGAAGTAAATGACACAAAATTATAAACTGTAGAGTAAGAACTCTACAATAATTGTTTCCTTTAGTGTTGTTAGAGAGAGCCGTGGGTGAAGAAACTTTAGTGAAAGCTTCGTGCTGACGTCATTGTAGATCGTTCTTAAATATTATTGTACATGCTTAAAACTACTCTGCATTTTTGCTATAATTATGATTATTAATTTACGCAGGTTACATCGTATTTTACAGCAATATTTTAATTTGCTCTTAAGATGCTATGCATTTAACGAATTAATATTAAAACAAAGATTTTAAAATTGTTGAGCCTTTAAACACTAAATTGTTTTTATAAGGAAATTCTACAAGCTATTTGCTCCAAATTTAATTTCGTAATATAACTGAAATAAGCATAAATCAATTCTTAATGTAAATAAATTGAACGAAATATTTATTTAATACAGATTTTTAACTAGGACACCATTAGTTCGCCTATATCTCTCATGTGTTTGCATATCACAGGTTTCACTTTCATGGACTAAGAACTTCAGTTAAAAAGAGAACCAGCGTAAAGAAATACATCCGAATAGATGAGTAAGGTAATACCTGCAGTTTTGTAACTATTTGTTCACTTTGAAATACAGACATCTTTCTACCAAGATAGTATTTATAATTAAATTTTTTCTGAGAACTCTGTTTTTTTGCTCTAGCAAATTCGCCTCTTAAAAGGGATTTCAAAATTTATAAACTTATGCTTTCAAAATTGTTTTAACTTTAAAAAAAATATTCACACTTATGAAAATAATGAAAGGAAGGAACGATTTTTTATTTTAAAAAATGAACAAAACAATAAAGCCTGTACGAAAATAAGGTATCAGATGATAACTAAGCTGCCCGCGGACATTTTTGCCCCACCGTGGCTTGTGACGTCGTTAGACAGTGGAGCCTAAATTGAGTTTGTGACGAGGTACCTCATTTGCTCGTCAAAACTTGTAGCATAAGAATGTTTTCGATCATCGTTGCTTAACCCAATCCTTGCTTTTAGAATTTCCATCCTTATGACCATTCGTCATCGTGTAGAGTCTAGACGATACCACAAGATGGTGGATAATTGTAAGAGAAGAGGAGGGCCAATGACCTATTGTAGGAAGGTTTTGCGAGTTGTGGAGTCCACTCTGTGTGAATAGTTCACAAAGACTAGAACAATGGTTCACCGACCTGGCAAAAAGGATAGATCCGCGCCAACAACACAACTGTCTGGCAATCTGTATAATCCATTACAAGGATAACATTCACCTAGAGAATTAATGCAGATGGCCTGTATGCCAGCTGCTCTGCATCTCTTTTACTGTGAGCCACAAAAGGATGGTCTAACATGGTGCCGAGAACGCTTATCGTGGACGGAGACGCGTTCTCTTCAGTGATGAGTCGCGATTCTGTCTGGGCATTCGAGACGTATTCTCATCTGGAGTCGATATCGACTCTCTAACATTGTCGAAAAGGACTACTATCGTCCATGTTGTTTTGATTGTTTTTGCAGGCATCATTGCAGATGGGTATACCGATCGTCATGTATTAGAAAGCGATACTCTGATAGGTCAACGGTACAGGAACGAAATCCCTTCATTCTTTGTAGGATTTTTCCGTGGAGCATATGGTCCAAATTTCATTGTTATGGACTATAACGCCCGTCCACACTGGGCTTAGTTGATGACGAATATCAGAAGATAACGGAATATTCAACGATTGGTGGGGCTTGCGATATCCAGCGATTTTAATCCCATGAAATACATATGGGATGCCTTTGGGTGCTTAATTACAGCTCGAAGATCAGCTCCAATGACCATCTATGAGCTCAAGATTGTTTTGGTGCAAGAATAGGAGCGGTTGCACACAGGGAATAATAGAGCAAACATTATAAAACACCGATGCGAGAGTTGTGTTATACCCTATTAGACATGATTGTTTTTCTCTGTCTGGCAGGGTGTTTATCAGCTGCAGTGCTGGACTAGTGACCAATTTCCTTGTTTAGGGTACAGATTGTGTCCATTCTTGTTTTCCCATATGATCTTATATCGGATGGTATTTTGGTCTGGTTTGGTTTTATTTGTTTTGTTAGATTTTTTATTGCAAAAAAAACTAGCTGTTCCTTCAATTGTTTTGAACAGTGTAATTCTAAGTTACATAAAAACCTAAAATTAATTAATTATAATATTATAAATAGGAATAATATTTTATATAAGAGCAATATTATAAATAAGAATAATATTTTAAAAAAGAGCAATATCATAAATAAGAATAATAATACATTAACTTATATTATTCTTATAGAATATTATGAATAAATGTTATTAATTTTAAAAGAAAACAGCTGTAAAGATTATGTATTTTCAAACTATTATCAAGTTACCATTCAGAAAATTTGAGCTTTAAATTTTTTTCCATATAAGAAGCAGAGTGGAACAAAATGGATCCTGTCGAAATGAGCACTCAATAAGCCAAATTTTTAAATCTATCAGTTTTGTTAAGAAATTAAATTTTTTTGTTGATAAATATTCAGTTATATAATAAAATATTTTGTGAAGAACAATAATATAATTTTCAAATCAAATTTAATTATTAGGTTTTAGGGAATTGGATTACTGCAGTAATAAAAATCACGCAGAAAATTGAAATGTTATTTACATTTAAAAGAAAAAAGAAATATTTTGTTAGAAAGTTATTAATTTTTATGGGTAATGGGATGCCTTTCTCGTTTCGAAATCACAACAAAAAGTTATAGGTTTTTTTTGTTTCGTTTTACAAATCTACTTTAAACAACTGAAACTTTCAACCGAATCTAAATTATATGTTTCAACGTTCAATACCTATGTTAGTTTATCAACAAGAAAATAATGATATCAACAAGCAAGAAGTAAAATATATACTAACACTAAATGCCTTAACATTTAATACTGATGTTGATTTATCAACAGATATACAAAATATAAATTAATTTTTCAACTTATTATTAATTATTAAATGTTAATTTATCAACAGATATATGAAGAATATTAAAAATGAAACTGGAACATTTTATTTTGCTAAATTATAAAGTCACCAAGATCTTTACGGAGGCGTGACTTTGTAAGCGTCATTGAAAGCTACGCTTAAACTTCAAAGTGCAAAGTTATTTTTTTGTAATAAATGCACGTATATTTTACTGAAAATACTTGCGTATTCTCAGTATAGAGAATACACTGGTAAAAATGGCACTTAACCTTAAAAAACATTTCAGCAGGGTGAACCGTGCACATGTATACCGAACAGTGGCACTTTACATTAGAAATATATCAGTGTTGATTATACCGAGCAAATACATACCGAGCAGTGGCCGTTTATCTTAAGAAAAAAGAAAGAAGAACATTAGTTTAGAGAAAAGCACTCACATCCCTCGATTAATCCGATCATTAAAATGTTAAACAGCGAATATTAATCTAACAGCATTTCATTCATTAACATTTTCCTTAATCTTTTGTAAGAAAAAACACAAAACTAAAAAATTAATTTTTAAAAATTAGAAGATTATTTTAATATAAAATAAAATTATTTAAAATTTTAAGAAATTTAGTAAATGCGAGGCATCGAAATACTTTTATATGTATTTCTGTTACAGAAAAATAAACGTTTCATTTCCTTATTCTGAAACCGAAAATAAATTTTGCCTGCAGTATTCGTTGAATTTGAGGCGGACATAATGACGTTGTTTGGCAGAAAAACTACGTAATTACGTTCGAGCAACTAAGTATCACTACTGACATAAAGTAAAACCAAGGTACTTTTCCGTTAACCGGGCCAAGCGAAAAATCGCCAAATAATGTAGAATTCCGAAAAATTTCTTACAACCATAGAAGGAATGTCAGTTTGGGATGGATGTATTCTCTGAATTCATTTAAAACAAGGCACGTTTTCCATTCTTTCTTCCATTCTAATATTTGTTTTAAAAAAAGATGAACATTTGGAATTTAGCCAGAACTGAAGAAGATGCAGTCTCTTTTTTTCAAGAGGAAGGTATTTTGGTAAAGAATGCAACATGCGATCAGAATCATGAAATGAAACTGTCTTTTTGTGACGGAGTGCGTTGACAGTGCAATCTTTCAACATGCCTCACGAAGAAGAGCATTTGAAAAAGGTACGCCATTCGAATTAGTCCAGATTGAGTTTACTAACATCTTTGTAATTTATTTACGGCTGTAGCGAAGAGATGACATCAGTCATGGTGTGAAAAACAACTGGATATGAATCATAATACGGTTGTAGATTGAAACAATTACTTAAGAGAAGTTTTTGAAGAAGTATTAATGGAGCGTGAGCAAAAAAAAAAAAAATCGGGTAAAGGAGAGCTCATTTACAAAACGAAAGAACAATGCCGTTGAGATGCACAACAGTGGATATTTTGTGGCGTTTGCAGCAAAAGGGGACTAATTCTTTCTAGTTAAAGTTCCAAAGCGTTCTTTACCAGTACTGTAAGACGCGATAACAAATCACATCGAATAAGGGTCAATCATCTATTCCTGTTCCTAGAAGGGCCACTGCACAACTAAAATGGAAGTCTACAGCATTTCAAAGTCAAACACAGGTACAATTTCGCTGACACTGTAAGAACTCAGACAATCGAACGACTTCGGGGAAGTGCCAAATGGTGAAATAAAAAACATCGGAGAACTTCTCACCATTAACGATCCATTTGAGTAAATTCTCATAAAGACATTACAGTATTCTGGAAAAGCCAATTATTATAAGCATTCTTTTGGGGTAAAACTGTTTTGTTTACCATTCATTAATATTTGTTCATAGTTGAACTTATCTCGCTTATTATTAATAAATATTTGTTTATAGTTGAACGTTTTCGACTTTTATTCCGTTGACTGTTTTGTCATTCACTTCGCTTGGCGACTTGGCTCGAGTTTGGTTTACAATTGGTGACATTTGCACGCGGCTGACGG
Source organism: Parasteatoda tepidariorum (assembly GCF_043381705.1). Taxonomy (NCBI): domain Eukaryota; kingdom Metazoa; phylum Arthropoda; class Arachnida; order Araneae; family Theridiidae; genus Parasteatoda; species Parasteatoda tepidariorum. The sequence goes on along the minus strand of NC_092205.1, from coordinate 39,057 downwards.
AGAAGTACCGAACCCTATAAATCCTAGTATACGTTACATGCTTAACACGATTGTGAGAAATTTTGCCAATATTAAAATGACGCGTTGAGGTTCGTTGCCAACGCCAAAATTACGTTTGCGCAACTGCCGTAAGCATGAACATAGGAAATAGTAACCTGAAAATGGTAAAGACATAAACATATCATGAAAAAAAGCATACAAATAAAAAAAAAGCAATAAACCACCGAATCTCCCCTAATCTACAACTACAGATTGCCAACTATATCGCTCTTTCAAACGTCGCCGAATCCACCGTGTAACGTATACTAGAATTAAGCAGTAAAATTATCTCAATAAACAAACATACATGAAAATATGACAAGTATCAGTCGCATAACGAGAAACAAAAGTTGTGGTACCGTAGGTTATGTCAAAGAAAACAAAAAATATCATGGTTACCAAAAACGGGGTTCCAGCAGAATTGAAAAATTAAATTTTCTCGTCAAACCCGATTCTGCTTCTTTTTAACATAAAATATCCACCTTCATTTGCATAAAAATTGATTTCAAAGTATCGATTTGAATGTGCTTTTTTAAAAAAAATTAATTAATAAATTGGCTCTTATTTTTATTAATCTTCCTCCGATAATTTTTATCTTTTCAAAGAGTGTCTAATTTAGAAATTTGCCCTAACAGCTCTGTACACCACCGATTTCAGGCAATAGATATTTTGATTTGTAGTGTTAAGATTTTCATAGCAAAAAATAATTCAAATTATTGTACACTTTGTAACAGTTATTTCTTCAAGCAAACAACATATCTTTCTTTGCCTTCTAATAAAGCATCATGCAGTTGAAAACTTTTTTCAGGAAAAATTATGGTTTTTAAGTATTAAAAGGAACATTACCTGTATTATGGAAAATCATTTTAAAGTTACATTTATTGGAAAATTATAAAAAAATTCGAAGGCCTTTTTGAAGTAGCAAAAAGCGATGCTATTTATTACTATGAATCTCTTAGCTTTCAGCTTGCTCATATTTCCGTTAACAAGAACTTAATATGAAACAATACTATCATATGCACCCAAGACATCGGCTGCCCTTGCGATTTTTTAATTTTGTGAAAATTTTAATGTTGGAGTTAAATATTATAGAGTTATACTACTACTCCGGAGTAGTGAACGAATACTACTACTCCGATTTGCGCCGAAATTATTAATGTCATGCGCGAGAACTGTTGCCGAAGGTAACAGCTGCCACCGTGAAACGGCTAGTTCAAATGGAGTTCAAATGTGTAGTTAGTTCAAATGGCCACCACGAATAAGTCCATGAACGATTTCTTAACTAGCTGATATCCAGTAACAATTTTGATTAAGAATAATGCTGCAGCGGAGGTGCCAATGCTGAACAGATGAAAAACGGTTCAAACATTAGCAGCATGTGAGTTCGTGAACCAACTGATTTCCAATTATGCTCTGGTGTGTGGAAAAGGTGAAGATACACGTAAGGAATAATGTACAGCCACGAAGCGGTGATTTTGCTCTGACGGACAAGTTGGTTGCAATGGATGGCTAATGCATAAAGAATATCTGCATATACAATTACAGAACATTATATAAAACAATTTACTCACTATAATTTGTGTAACTCACGCTCTTGTAAGCATAAGATTTACCTTTCGTAATCGTTTTTGGTTTAGAGATTTAATAGGTTATATTTTTGCTTCAAAGTATGATTTATTTTAATTTGTTTTATCATCCAATTCTGCTTTAAAATTATCTGAATAAAAATTATTTCCGAATTATATTTTTTTAAACTCGTCTTTACAGAAATCTGCCGTCTCCGATCTCCTTTTTGTTAATAAATGACGCAGAAAAAAACAGCTGTTCAAATTGTGGCTAGAAAATATCCATACATTTGTATATTCTCGATAGCAAAACTTGAGTACGTAAAATACTATCATTTGTGTTTATTATTAATAAATTTTTATCGTTTCCTTGGTAGTGGTTCAAATGCTCCTAATTTTTAGTCCATTTGGGTCTGTTAAAACTCACTTTAATTGTGGTTATGATTTTCAAAACTAATTAAAGCTATTCATGAGCACTAAATGCGCAAATAAATCTAAATGCCATTGAATTTAAGCGGACACCTTTGTTATGAATTTACTTAAAATTTCACGTTATTTTCGCCTTTTGCTGGTATTCAACATTTGTACGTGTGTATATATATACACACACGTACAAGGGTTGAATACCAGCACAAGAAGAAAATAACGCGAAATTTTAAATATATATGTATATATATATATTGGGGATTGGGGGAATAATATACTATTTATAAGTATTTATTTTTGATAGGATGCTATCGAATTAAGAATACTTCAGTGACCCAATTTGTCATCTTGATTAAATAATATAACTACAGATGAAATCAGACAATGACTTGATTTAAGAACTTTACTTAGAAATTGTTCGAGATTTTAACTATAAAAACTCTTTNGACATTCATATATATGTATATATATAAATAGATAGATAGATATATATATCAGAATATCCGATTTTCAATTTTTAATCAGGTTTTAAAATTTAGAGACATTTAAGATACGGAAGTTTCTTATTGGCTTAGTGGAGGCCGTTGTTTCAAAATAAGCCATAGACGATTCAGTTGTATCAAATATTTTAAAGATAACTCCAGTGGTGTTTGTTAGCTTATAGCAGAAAGGTTGTTTAATGCGCGCTCTGCAATACTTAATTATTTTTTATTAGTTATGCAGGTTACCTGAAAAATCAAAGTGATCGTGCTAGCATAAGCAGACACCGTCACCAGATTAATATTTTTAAGGTTATCTGAAACCACGAATTTGTTTTGTTTATGGTTATGCTTTTAAAACGTGTTACTATAAGACTGAATAATTTAAAATCAACGGTGATTGAAATAAAAAAAAGTTTTTGAATTAAAAGCAAAATTAAGGGATAAGTGGTACTAATTCGATGATGAGAAACGTAACAAAACACCAATATTATTCATGACGTCCATGATTATTAATTTGGGTAAAATTACAGTCAATTTTTTTATTGTTTTAATTCATTCAAAATCCTTGAAAACCACCAGAAAACCTTTTAATACTTTTCTAAGAGTACTAAATATTAAATTATTTTTAAGCAAAAAACGCTTACTTTCGTTTTCATCTGAAACGGGGAGTCACGTGATTATTCACGAACTGACGTCATTTGTGTCCATCTGCCGTTCCTTTACATTTGCTGAGCTGTGAAAGCCATCACGTTTTCGCTTTCGTTTGAATTTTAGTAATTAAATCCAACAATTTTAGATGGTAAATAACTATGAGAACACAGACAATTACAATAAATTGTGCCCCAATGTATAGCTTAATAAAAATGAAGCTTAAAATAACGCATTTTTATAATATTTTCTAATAATAATATAAAATTAATAATTTATATGGTACTCATTGAAATATTGTTAATAGCTGATGGTTCTGAATATTAGAGTTTTTAGTTCAGTAAGAAAGGGTTTAGAATGAGTTATAGATGTCTGGTATTACTAGAGCCCCTGAAATAGACAGGCCGACTTATCATTTATTTTGGAGCAAAAACTTTTCCTCCAATAATGAAGAGCTACAAGATTTGGCAACTTATCGCTAAAAGCGACGTTAACCTCAACTATAGGATGATCGGTAAAGAAAAGCGTGCAACGATTAACATTGTTTTTCGGAAACTTTTTTTTTTATGCTTATACAAATTTACTGCAAATTTTATGACCGATTTAAAGTTTTAAATAAAAAACTGTGCATTAGCTATATGCCAATTACATAAAGTTTTTTATAAATGATTTCAAAGTAAATTTGGTACTAAATTTTATATTTCAGTTAGATCTGGGTTTTTTAAATATCTTTTCAGATCTTTTTTTAACAAAATTAAAATGGGAAGAAACCTGTTTTGACCTGAAATATTTTTAAGTATGTTTTTAGAATCAAAATAATCAAATTTCTGGTGCAATATTCTAAATGTAAATGTCTACAATTGTGAGAAGCAAGAAATTTTGTTTCAAAATCAAGAATTGATTATGTTATTAATTAGTGTCTTTAATTGAAACATTGAATTTTCTTTAAAACATTTAAGGACAAGATGAATTAAGATTTTTAGCCATTATTATATTAGAAACTAGAGTTTTATGGGGAGGAGAAGAAACGACGCATGATAAATTTTTAAATAATTTATTTAAATAAGCATCTAATTTCAAAACACATTTTTAAAACATTTATATGTTTGGAACATTGGAAATTGTTGGAATAACATCAGGTCTTAATTTATTGTTTCCATCTTTTTTACTTATTTCCAGTTGAGATTCTTCAAAATGAACCTGCAAAAATATTTAGAATTCTTTTTTTAATTTTCATACTTAAATTAAATCACATTAAAAATAAATTCGAGTTTGCAATTTTCAAACATACTTCTATGAAATTTTCTAGCACAGAAACTAATTATTTCAGCAATTTAAAACAAGAAAATAAAAATATTAATAGACCCAAAAACATATGAAAGATCGCATATTAAATAGATATATAAAAACCGTTTGTATTTTAGGCGATATATTACCATAAATAACTAAAATTCAGACTAAAATTAGCCAAGATTAAGAAAGTAACTACTTGATCTTAGTGAAATAAAATGGAATACAATAAAAAACAGGTAAATATTTGTTTTTTACGAAAAGAAATCCTTAAAAGTGAATACAAAACTTGGCGATCATGAAATAAGTTTGGCGAATACTTATTCAGCCAATCTCTTACCTATATTTATTAGTTTTATTGCGCATAAACTCTTAAATTTGTTAAATAAATCAATAAATGTTGTTTAAAAATGTTTATCAATAAATGTTGTATGTCATTAAATGTCATAAAAGTCAAAATTTAAGTAAATATATACTTAATAAATGTAATTTTCAATGAAAATTCCTATATTTGGTACATAGTTAAAACTGTAAGTTATTCGCCTATTTTTTTAAAAAAAAATAGACGGAAACAAGCACTTAAAAACAAATTTTAACAACTTAATATCGTTTATATACTACATATATAAGTAAATAAATCTACTAAATTATAAATAAATGAGTATTTACCTCACATAAGTGAGCTCCACTTCCAGGCTGCCAGCTGTATCTTCGGCAATTTATTATCCGTTTCTTCTTTCTTTTCACGTTTGAAGGAAATCTGAACATGCGGAAGCCTTTTTTTGAACTGTTTGTGCAATTTACTGCCGCACAACCACCCATATCACTAATTTTAAATATCCAAATAGTCCTCAAACTTACACGCTAATACTAACATAACGTTAACTTGCGAACTAGTTTGCTCCAATTTAGTTGACAGTTCAGCTCTCATAGTATAGTAGCCTTAGGTATTACCAATTAACATTATGCGTCATAAATACAAAAAAAAAATTGTTCTTTAATTTTTTAAACTATACATTAATCTTAATTTTACCGTGTATTTCAAATTCATTGCGGAGATTTATTTTCATGTTAAGTAAAAGAAATGTTGAATCACTTTTTTACATAGAATTGTTTTAGATTTTAAAAGGCAGTAAAGCTTAAGTTATTAATGTTATTTACTCCTGCGTAAATTCAAAGCAGGGAATTGTCTTCAACATAGCAGTAGTTTTTTGAAAAACTTGTGATTCCAGTAAAACTTTAAATTCATTCTTTAAAAAAAAATTTTAAAGTAAAAAAACATTTGCACATTCCAGTAAATTTTATCAACTTTATTGCAATTGTGTTAATCTGTGTTATCTGAGTATATGAAATAGAGCATATGCATTTATTTTGTTCCACATTGCAGAAACGGGAATTAAATTTCATAAATTCATACAAAAAGAACTTTTCGACATGACAAAGTTTCTGTTTACTCAAAGAATAAAAATATTGAGAAAATATTAACATTATTGTTTTTTTTAAAATTATTTAATAAATAATAAGGAATGTGCATTCGAATTTCTTTTCATTTTGTATAAGTTTACTTTTTTATTATTATTCTTTAGCTTTAGTCAAACAGAAACGTCTAGCTAAATGATATTCGCTGAAATTATGTGGGTAAATTAAATAACATTAAGTGAAATTTTAAGTATAAGTATATTATGGTGATGATGATGGACATATATATTTATATGAACTAGATTCTTGAAAGTGTTGATAAGTTTTCGGCGGAACCAAATGTTTAACCTGAGACTTTTTCAACTATTTTAATTAAATTATTTTACTTATATATGTAAAATGTATTAATTTTACTATTTTAGAATTCATCATTGCAAGCACTGACAAACAGTTTACAAAAATAAGGAGAGAAATTAACAATAACCATACTTTGTAAATACTATATTACAGAAACAGGAATTAAAAATTATAAATTTAAAAATAACTTCTAACTGTAGCAAAATTCCTGTTTATTTAAAAAATAATAAATATAAGCGTTAATAAGTTTTTAAATATATACTATAGTAAACTGCATACTGACATAAACTATAAATATTCACATAACTAACTTAGTAAATATTTACATAAAAGGAAAATCCTTCAGCTCTAGTAAAAAAAATAAAAGAAGCAAAATTAAATTATATTATTTGAATTATGGAACATTAGCACATAGATTGTAACGATGATGGATTCATATTTTTCAATGTACTTGACTAATGAAAACACTGATTTGTTCTAATGCAATACTGAGAAATAAAATCATTCATCCTATATCTAAATGTAGAACACTAAGCCTACACGGAGCACTACACGAGTGATCACGATTAGAGTGATGCTGCATGCCGAAATTAGTAGATATTTTAGCCGTCAAAGACGTTACCAGGGTGCACCACGGGGAGGTATATTATCGCACCCCCCTGTATCTAATATATTCTTTGATCTTTTCCTTTTATGTGCCTGTTGGGAAACATAAAATCGCCTTTGACGGAGAAGTAACAGCTATCAATGAGGTACTGACGCAGCTCATTCCAGGACACCTCTACAAAAAGGTTGTTATTCTCTCTGATTCCAAAGCTGCCATAGAGGCCATTGCCTATAAGGAAATGCCCATATCAAAGGATATACAAGATTGTCGGGCCCTCTTGGAGAAACTGAAGATCGATGGTCGTCAAGTTAGTCTGCAATGGATCCCAGGACATAGCGATATCTACGGCAATGAACAAGCTGATATGTAGTAAAAAAATAATCCAACAGCCAAATTCCAATAAATCACTTCATTCCACGAAAATTTACATCAAAAATTTAATGTGGAAAAATTGGAAAGTGTCCCTTTCTTCCCATATGTCCCTGAAAAGTTGGGGGAACTCTTAGACCGGGGCATTTCAGACAGACCCCGTGAAAAGGTTGTGGCAGAATTTAGTCTTGGTGGGTCATGACTGTCTTGCGCACCACCTCCACCGCATTGGTATTTTTACGAGTTCGAATTGTCCACTCTGTAGGAAATTTGAAGTAATGGATAGGAAGCACTTGATGGGATGTTCGGCTGTACACGGAGAGTCCGAGGTGAACAGATATTGGAGTGCTAGGCATCTGCTAACATCTTAGTTTTTCAGACGGGAAAAATCGTAAATGAACTCATCCATTTTGTTAGGAATTCTATTTGGTCATTTGCTTCACTACAACAGGTAGAAAAGCGTGAGTCTCCTCCTCGTCCTCCCCTCGTCCACTCACTCGACTTTGGGACTTTCTGGTATTCTAACTAACAATCGGCTTGTGAACATCACTTATTTCCCCCCCGAGAGAACGTGTTTCTGTTTAAATATTCGTGTTTCTGTTTAAATAAAGCGGGAATGAAGTAAATAATAAGATTTTCATTTATTTTTCCATTATTTGTTCCTCTTTTTAATCTTAAAAAAAAAGTTTTTTTTTCAGTTCCGGGACATTTCTTC
>NC_092205.1:26612-30640 GCF_043381705.1 Parasteatoda tepidariorum | reverse complement strand
TGCTACATAGACTGCTATATTAAAAATTAGAGTAGATTAGAAACATCCTAAATAAATATATTAACACTTTGTTAATAATAAATAAATGGAATTAACAATTTATGCAACTGATACAAGGATATATTCATTATTATTTCGATNTTCTATAAAGTCATTTGGAGCATCTGCCGCAGATATTTCGTACATTGATGTTTCTGACAAAGAAAATATTCGATCCATTAAAAAAGGCTTGCTTTCGGGTAAGGTTATTTGCCAAATAAAACTGGCTCTATCCACTTCTACTTTAGTTCGGGCTACACAGTTTCGCCGTTCCTGCATGGTGTACATCTGGCACTGGATGGTTAAGATGTCCTTGTTCCAGGTCAAACTGTCTTTAGCTATCTGCCCACAATGAAAACGCCACCATCGAAAGCTCTTTCTTTTAAATACTGTCAAGCTCTTTCCTGTACGTACTTTCGCGAAATAACTACTATCATAAGTTTCTATTATATTGCCACTTTCACCAATAAATTGAAATATGAAAGAAATTGATACTTCCTCATCACCCGCATCGATGTCATTTCTGTGCAAATAACATAAAACAATATCATTATCTATTGTTTTAAATGGAGGTGTAAGTGTCATGTACCATTTGCTTCCGCCAAAATTTATAGGAGTAAAAACTGGACTCTTGAGATTCTCTCTGTCCCTGCTGTCATTACAGCAAGAAGAATAATTTTCAATTTCCCATCGGAAAGAATAACTTATCCGTTCAACCATCACTAACTACTTTTTAAAGAACCACTTTGAAGAGCTACAATTATTAGTCCACACAATGTTCAACAAATTCTTTGAGGGGCGTAAGAAATGGAAAATGTATGGTGAGAAAAACAGACCAATGAGAGCGAACTACTCGGTTCTGACCACCCTCTTTGACAAATACGAGATTTTAGGGAACAATACGAAAAATAGATAAGATATATGTTTTGGGGAACAAAGGGGGGTCTTCTTAACAATCAAGTTCAACAGGTGGCATGAATGATGTTGTAGATTAGAATATAGATATCCTAAGATAATTTTCAGGAAGAGTGACAATTAAAAAAGGAAGAATGAAAAGTAGGAGCAACAAAGCAGATTTGGTAAGTCTCAAATATTAACAATAAACACGGACGCCCGCAGCGAGAGTCAATATGAGCACAATAGATTTTTACGGTCAAATAAATAACTTGCTTAAAAAGAAAATTTGAAAAATAAATTTAAAGTTCTATTTCTCGGAAATTATTCAAATGTTGCATTTTGGCATATAAATATATTTGCCATTGCTTTAAAATGAATGTAAAAATTTGCATACCTTGCAATTAAAAGTTTTGCTGACTATTATTTATTTTTGTAATCAATTGTCTTTGGATAAACCAATTTTTTAATTGCGTACAAAAAATTTTCAACTAGCTTAAAAATTCCTCGAGATAAAAATAAATGAAGATATCGTTCGTTCTCCTGACCAAACTATTGGAATCATACATACTCTAGATTGTGGTCACCCCGCAATTTTTAAACACAAAGTTTTTGTTAAAGAAAGAAAGAAAGGTAGTTTATTAAATGAATGCAGTGTCTGATTTCGTAATTTAAAATACCGCCAACGCTAACGAATTAGCAGTCCTATTGCGGAAAATATAAAAGTATTCCGTATATTTTTCGCGCACTGTAGAATGCGCAATAAAATTAAACGGATCACTCTGAATAACTTTTGATCTAATGATCGGATCTTCAAGATCAAATAAATAATTTTTTTTGAAATTCGATGTCACAGGAACTATTTGACCGATTTCGCTCATATTTTGTATTTTGTTGTGTAAAATTACTTTCTTTAACATGATATAAAAAGTTATTTATCTTACAATTCAAAATTTTTCGACTATTTTTAAATGAAATGAAAAACAATAATAAAAGTTTTATTTTTTTTCTTCTTCTTTTTTTAGCATGTAGGTATCTTTGGGTTAGTGAGTTTCATAATTTATGGGCAAAACTATTTCAATTCACTTAAAAAAAATTCTCGAAATATGGCAAAAAAAATTTACATGTAAGGGTCCATTCCATACCTTTTTCCTGAACAAAACTATTCGACCCTATTTCCCAGATTGTGTCTGCCAGATATCTTACAGGTCAGAAATCTGAAATTGATGTTAAAAAAAAAAGCATGTTTATTCAGAGAAAGTACGTTTTTGCGTCCGATTTCCTAACTTAAAATATCGTCTGCACTTATTAATTAGCATATTCGAGATCAGAACTTGAAACCATTAAGATTGTCCTAGAAAGTGAAATTCCACTCATTAGATCAAAAGTTATTTAGGTCGATTTGTTTTATTATTTGCCCACTGTTCGCCCCAACGCCAATTACTAATTGGCAATACAGATATTTGGCAATGTTATTAACATTTGATAATTGAAGGATCGCTACAGATGCGATATATAAAATCAAATCAGTGTAGATTGAATCTTTACACTATCAAAACAAGATAAGGTCATACATTTATGAAATTTGTAAATGCAAATTTTTTTAAAATCAATCTTGTGAAAAGTTCCATAAAATGAAATGTTCATATTTTTTCTTACCCAAACATATCTCCCCCATTTATCTTTTTCCCCCTTTCTCATTTCAAATTTTGTATAGAGATAAGGAATCCAAGCCATCCACTAAGAAATTGATCTAACTTACAGGTGTGGCAGCACTTGTGGTAGCAAAAGAAGATACAAAATCAAAACAAGGAACGGAAAATTGGGAGAGGTGGCATCGCGCGAGAACTACAAATAAATGAGTACTGTTTTTCGATGGTGCCGTCGTTGTAACAAATGATGTTTTTTTGCGGAATAATATATTTTTCATAACAGCTGTGAGTTTGCAACAGTTACCCATAACTGTAAGGTAGAATTTAACCTACAGTCAGCGCTCTCTACACTTATTCTGAAAAGGGCGCTAAACGTCAATATGTAGAAACGCCACAATTTTGTAGAAACACCACAATTTTGTGAAAACGAAAAGCGTTTATAGTTTAGAATTTTTAATACTTAAAAACTTACTGAAATACTGCATTATCTGGGTTCATAAATTTGACAAAAATTGACAATGAGGCAGTGATTTTGGTAATTTTCGTCTAGGGCGAAAAATGACGCTATATTAGAGATATTTAAAAAAGTTTTATAACTTTTAAAGTATTGAACTTATTTGTCCGTATTGAACTTATTTGAACTTATTTGTCAAAAGCCCAGATAACTCTTCACGCAAGATGGTATTGCTTAGTTTAAAATTATATTTTCGCTTTGCTTCCCGCAAATGTAAGGCACTTAAACTGCGGCTTTTTTTTAATTCTTCCTAGAGGAAAAAACTTTGAAAAACGTTGTTAGCAGAACATGAAATTTCAGTTCGAAAGGTAGAAGTCAGTCAAAAATATTAGCTCGCAACTATTTTCACGAAAAATAAGAAAGGTTTTTAAAATGTTAACAGATGTAATATGAAGAATATTTTTGTGACGAAAACCATTAAAGGATACAGAAACAGAAAATTTGAATTTACTATTGTTGTGTTGTTATTAACTTAATTCAAGTTTACATAAAGTTTCAATTGGGTCTTTTGTTCAGTTGGATGATTATATTAGACATTTTATCATTCCCAAAAAAATGCGAAATATGAACATTTCCTTTGCACACTTTTGAATAATGTTTACTCTTTTTTGTCAAAATTTACTATAACGCTTTAAACTCGTGCTGTTTTAAGAATAGTATGAATAAAATAAATAGGGAATATCAAACAACATGTTAATTTTTTAAGACTTGCTGAAATAAAGCATGTGATAGCTCTTGTTTCATCCATTTCAAAAAAATAAATTAAAGCAACCGGAAATTGTAAATAATGTATGAAAATTGTAATGAATTCAAATTTTGTGTACAATGCGCTAAAAAAAAGATGTATATGGTGTATATTTTGATTTAATGATTAGTTTTTTAGAAACTAGAACTCAATCTTAATGATTTGTAATACTGTATATATATAT
>NC_092205.1:11276-26463 GCF_043381705.1 Parasteatoda tepidariorum | reverse complement strand
TATATATATATCGAAGTAGTTTAGAGTTGATTATAAATTCGGGACTTCACCATCTGGACTGGCTGCTGCCTCTCAATGACGAAGAAGATGATGAAATATTTCTGAAATATTACATGATGATAGATGATGTAATCTGCCGGGATATTACACCATAATACTGTAACAACAGCTCCACACATATAATATATTCAGGAAACTTGTTTACCTTTAAAATATGGTTAAAATTGTTTTTCGCTTTGTCTATTTCGCTGTCTCAGATAAGTCGTATTTTTAATCTTTCAATTTCATGAGCTATTTGACCAATTTCCATAAAATTTTGAATTTCAGGATTTAAAATTACGTATATCAAATCGGATTAAAGATTTGCACGTGTAAAAACTCAAACATTTTTCAATCATCTTTAGTAAATTCAATAATTAAAAAATAATAAATAATTTTCAGTAAAGAATTATCTTCAGATAAACGAGTTTCATAATTGGGTGCCTCAACCATATTTTCCAGATTGCAGTTCCCATATTTTTAAGGACTAAGTATCCATCGGAAAAGAAAGAAGTACGCTTATTCAGGGAAAATATGATTTTGAGTCGGAAAAAAAAAGTATGTTATACAGAGGAAGTATATTTCTTAGTCAAGAAAAAAGTATGTTTATTTGGAAAAAATATGGTTTTTTGGTCGAAAAAATATGTATATATAAATCAAAGTACGTTTTGGTGTTGAAAAAAACGTAATTTTGTTCAGAAAAAATACTTTTCAGTCAAAAAAAGGTATGTTTCTTCAAAGAAATTGCGTTTTTTTGTAGAAAAAATTTATATATATATATTCAACGAAAGTAAGCTTTAGCATAAAAAAAAGTATGTTTTTTTTTTCCAGGAGAAAAACGTTTTTTTTTTTAGTCTGATTTCGTATCTTAAAATATCATTGTAACGAAAGTATTTTTAATGACCTTGTAATTAAAGCGGTTAGCCGCAATCTGGAAGATGATCACCAATAGTTAAGGTAAGAGAACAGTTCAAAATTTTGGTCACTTTCGTGATTACAAGACCAACCAGTTCTTACTTTAGGTGGTTCGAGGTTTACAAATTGATTACATTGATAAACAAAATTTTTATCACATTTATATGAGAACTTGAGCTTACCTCTTATTTCTTGATTAATTCCAAAAATTGTGGTAAACTGAAATGATCTCTTCCATTTTGCTGTCGGATAATGTAAATTCTAAATCTGCGGTTTCCAAAAGATGTTCTGTGAAACCTTAGTGTTTCGTGGAAAGATCTAAGGGGTTCTGGGAGTAAGGATTTTTTCTTAAACGTAATTATTTTGAAGCTTTTAATAACCCAATCAATAATCTATTATTTATTTAATGTCTCGTTTGTTTTTACGAAATTATTTAATGAAAAAAAGAATCAACTAACACAGTCGAACCCCGCTATAGTGAACCTGGGATATAATGAACTCTCGGATGTAGTGAACTTTTTTAACGGTCCCGTCCGTACTCCTATTTAAATAATGTTATTTTTAACGCTTATAGTGAACAGCTTAGAACTTGGAAACTTGGTTATAGTGGATTCAAATTTCATTTCTTTAAATATCTTTTTCAGTCCTTATGGAGAAGGTATTATTTGAAGTTAGGGAGCCAATAATGTTAAGATGGAATAGGCAGGTGCTGTAGGAGGGTGTAGGGTATTGACCAATTGAAGATTGCGATGAAAGCAGAAGGGTGATGAAAATAATACTTGAACTGGATCATAATTAATAAAAGGCTTTTATTTTATGTATTTGTAGAGCTCGAGTTACAAAATATAAAAATCATTCATAAGAATTTCAGTTGAATCAATTTTGCATAATAATATTAATTAGGACAGGCCATGGGAGACAAATCCCCCACTACATGCCTAGTCAAAAGCCAAATTAAAAAGTACCTATAAATTGTTCCCAATGGACACAGAAGCATGGGTAGGAGATCCAAAATTGGCGATCTATTAAAATATTACATAGCCAAAACAAAGCCAACCAGCCTACCAATATGGGTTTAAAAGAATACCTTGGCGATCACGAGTCGCCAACAAATTTATGTGAATTATTATAACCATGCAACCGAAACATTTAGCCGTTGGAAAATTAGAATAAAAAGTTATAAATAGATTTTTGTTTTCGATTAGAGGCGACAGTGAATTAATATGTCTGCTTAATAATGAAATAAAAAGAAAGTATCCGTTACATTGATCCAGAAGAGAAGAAATAAATATTTTATGTTCGTTTAAAAAGATTAAGTTTTTGATTTATATTAAATGTAATTCTATTAATAAAAAAATCAGCTTAAGTAATGAAAGATATTTTAAAAGATAGAAAATAAATATGTGTATGCCAATTGTGGCATCACAGTCCTCCATCTTTAAACTTGGAGGTGTTGGAACTGAGAATGAATGCATTCCTATAAAATGTGTCATATTTCACTCCTTTATGCTTATCACTTTTAACTATACTGTAATAAATGTCAAACAGATCATTCAAGGGTGGCACCAGACTCTGCCCGACAAGGGGTCAAGTCTTCCCCGACAGGGGGTTGGGGTCAAACAAATAAATTCAAAATATTTAAATTAAAACGAATGTTACACTTAACATTTTTTTTCTCACATCATTTTTTTCAAGCGTGTTTCTGAGAATCTAAAATCACTAATATTGATACTATTAATGTGCAGATTCCTTTTAATGTAAATTTAAATCTAATTTTTTTTCTGTTATCGATGTATTTTGTACTGTATGGTGTAATTTAACATACAATATAAGCAGCGCCAGATTTAAGCTTGGTGGGGTCCTAAGCTACTGAAAATGATGGGCCCCTGATAAGTTTAATTATATTTCTATACACCTACAGTAAACTGTCATTATTTTTTAATGTTGAGTATTAACATTGAATTATTAAAAATTTGATAATATTACTTGATTGTTAAATGTTATTGTAATGAGACTATAACGTAGAACCTTTCTTTTATTGCTCACATTTTTTAAAACAGGAAAAAAGATTAAACACATTTTAATATCATCATAAGCACATTTAGAGTAACAATTTGGCATGCTGGAAGAGCCATTATAAATTTAACAAAGTTTTTTTTTTCTTTTTTTTTTTTTTTTTTTTTTTTTTTTTTTNTTTTTTGAAATTCTGAATTCAAGTTATTTGCAATTTTAAATGATTTTTTCCAAGTTTTTTTCTCAATTTATTTTTTTTTTTTTTTTTACGTTACATTTCGCTTTGATGCTCAAAATCTATAAGACTTAGAAACATAAAATTATGAAGATGAGCAAAAAATATGCAAGGAGTTAGAAAGAATACAAAAAAATACAATTTCATTATTAGTTTTATTAGTTTTATAACCGCATTTGAACAGCCGTCTCAATTGTGATTTTACGACTACCAATGTTTAACTCCGTAGCCTTGTAACTTTTGAATCGAATCCAGTAGACAAGGGAACTCCAGGATCAAGTATTGGAAGAAATTTTCGTCCTCGTGTAGGTCGTTTTGGTAGAACTAACCCATATTTGAGTTACATAGAGAGGAAGACCATCGAGATCCTCCCACGGTGAGTCTGACGGCAAGCGGACTCTAATCCATTATCCGTCAACCACTGAGGATATTTTACGTCAGCACTGTGGTCAGTGCGAGCCGGGAGATGAATTCTTAACGATCAGCCATCACTGGGCATCGAATTCGGTTCCATTCGGAGGGGAATGCTCTAACTCTTGAGACCATCTTCACTGAGTAATAACTCTGCGAGAGATACCAATTTTCCAATTTTATTGATTGCTACCAATTTTATTGATTTGTCTAAATCTAGTCATATTCAAAATGTAAAGGTAATTCAATCGTTATTTTTACAAAAGAAAAAGAAAAGAGGAAATAGACCGTTTTTCTTCTTAATCTGCAATGATTAATGAGAAGTAACTGGTGAGCAAAGTGAAAAAGAGACGGAGCCTTCTAGTTTTTAAATAATTGTTAAATTAGTAGTTTTTTAACATGCATATTTTTTAAAAAAATAAGAAAAACATTTTTCAGTATTAAGAAATAAAAATTACGAACTCTCCTCAGTTGAAATAGAACCCACGATCTCTCAGTTTTGCGTTAGATTTCATAATCATCAGCCTCAAATAAACACACCTGCCTTGCGGGGTATTTTTTATTTATTAATTTTCTTAATTTAATAAACTAAAAATATTTTGTTTTTTAAAATACTTAACATTCTTGATTTTGTTGAAAATTTCCTGATATGTTCTTTTTGTGAAACTATTAGATACATGTTTTTCTTTTTTTTTTCTTTTTTCTTCAATTTTGCGAAAAATATTTTTCTAAAAATTTGAGGTGCCAAAGTAGAAGACCTTCTGAAATTTTGTGAAAAACACATCTGTTTGCATGCGGCAATACAGTGCCTTTTATAAAAAGCGAACCCCGCACTGACAAAAAAAAAAAGAAAAAAAAAAAGAGAATGGTCAAAAGAACATAGTAAAATTTACGGTATTTATGGGAACACCAAAAATCAAGGTAATTTTTTTCTGTAGCGATTCGGTCATGACTTCTCATGAAATTTGCATAGTAAAAATGTAATTTTTTATTATGCTATTCGGTAGTAAATGTGGTAAATTTTGGTAATTTCATCGTGATTCCTTAGAAAAGGAGTTCAAACTGTGTTCTTAGGGTTCCGGGCAGAGTTAAAGAGGTTTTGCGAATTAGTACTTTTTATAACCAGGGATGAATACTTTTATAACTTCTAATTAGTACTTTTCATAATCTCTGATTATATTTAAATCCAACCAATAAATTATATCTTATATAATTGTTTGATTTTCTTGGTAAAATTATTTATGGTAAATTACCTATTACATAGAAATGGCATTATTTAAATGAAAATATATTTCTAAAAACAATATGTTGAATGTTAACTACCTACCTTTTCTTAATTTGGAAAAGAATAATCATTTATAAAATATTACATTAGTACTTCATACCGCACTTTTCAAATCAAAATAAACTAACTTAATTCTTTTATAAAAGAAAATGCTTTTAAAAATACCAAAATTAGACTATATAGCACAAGGACTGCAAATTTAACTGTCGAATATAAAACCTTATTAATAGTATAATGATTGTTAATAATAAAACGATGAAAAATATTTATTCCTCCAATTAAATATATTTAAAAATAGTCTCTTTTCTAGGTTATAACATTCAGAACTACCTTAATAAATTGCAATCGTAATGTCGGGATTCCCCCGATGGAAGACTGATCATTTAGAATTCCATAGAGGGAAGCCTAAATAATTATTGGGAGCTGCTGCCTTAGAGCATGGCATAATAATCACTAATTCGGATTATTTTATTTTTGAGTTTTGCATTTTTATTAAATGATTGGTAATAAGAGCTTTAATTTTTTAAACCAAAAGTTTCGATAAACTGTTGCAATGCGAACAGAAAAATTATCAAATGAATGGTTTATACCATATATTTTGGTTTTGTTAACAAAATGCTTTTTTTTTTTTTTTTGCTAGAAATATCGTAATTTTTTCTCTACTACTGTGTTCTACTACTTCCGCTCTTACTATTTAGACATAAATACTAAAAATGGACCTTAGCATTGAATGTCAAATTCAATCTTGGAAATTAGGCTATTGTCTTACACTTATTTTAAATATTAATATTGCAGAGAAATTATTTTTATAAAGCAATGCAATTGAACTAAGCATATTACATTTATTTAATTTTCTTCTGTATAACTAAATAAATATTTCGATGCTATGAATTAAGATATGTAAGCAATTAGAAATTAATACCTTACATTTTATTAACATAAAAAGTGTGTATTTTTTGTAGAAAAGTCTTTTATATATTCCTGATTTAGGTACAATTCTCAATCAATAAATTTTTTCTTTCTCTCTTTTTCTAATATATAAGATAAGATTAAATTATAACCAATTAGCAATTACGTACTAGTAAAAAATAAGCCATGTTGACCGAGAAACAATATGGAGAATAGAAAAGCAAATAATCGCTACATGGATAAAAATGAATGCACCCGCACCCCCGAGCTGTTTAATACCTCCTTATCCCCGTTTATAATAGAAGCAAATTTTTCAATCTTGTGAAATGTACATATATATTTTTTTATTCTTCTTCTAGACCAGTGGTTCCTAACCTTTTGTGAACCATCGCCCCCCTCTTGGGGTTGGCTGACACATATCACCCCTTTCTCTTTTTGCTCAAAAAAACCATTCAGTGTTGCTTGTGAGCAACCAAACACTGAAAATATGCAATGTTATTTGATTTTAATTTAAATTGTAATGCAAATAAGGAGGCACATTTATCCTGTCATTTTTATTAATTAAAAAAAAAAATTTTGAATCTTTTTTTTTTTCAAAAAGAAATGATATTTAAAACGGAATAATCAAACAAAAGTACATTTTTTTGAATTCATATATTAATGTAATCAAGAAAAAATTAAACTAAATTTTATAATGTTCTACAAATTTTGTTTTGTAATACAACTAAAATTTGAAGAAGAAAAAATTATTGAGAAAGTACATTTTTACCACTTCAATGACTGCCCTGTGCTTGGTGTATTTCAAGTTAAAGCTTGAATGTCAGGTTTTATGCTCCTCAGATTTAAACGCGGATCTCCTTTGAAGTAAATGTCCAACATATCTCTTTGCTTTGTGAGCAGCTGGAAGACAGAACTAAATCCTCTCTCCACTAAATATGCTGACGGGAACGAGATGAGAAGCGGCTCAGTTTGTTTCCACAATTGTGGATAAGTGTCCATAAGCTTTACCCAAGCTAACTCGTAACCGTATTTTTTAAAGACGACTTTAGCCTCAGACTCATACTTCAAATCAAAAATCTCAGTCTACAAAGAGGAAGTGAGCTTATCCACATCTTCAAAAGAGAAAGGATCGAAAATCCAATCCGGAATTTATAATTTCATCAAATCTTTAAATCTTGATTCCATAACTGATCAAGGTGATCAATAAAAATTAAAATTTTATTTCCGAGAATCTTTTATTTTCGAGAATCTGCCATTTAACACTTTTTAAGAGTTGGAAGTTGCATTAGCTCTTTGCGACCAATGTTTGACTTGTAGATATCAAACTTGGCGGTGAATGAAGATATGCCCTTAGCCTTGATAATGTTCATTTTATTTCCTTGAAGTTTTACGTTGATTTCCTTCATTTTTTCAAGACTATGAGTGAGGTACGCTATTTCCAACTTGTTTTGCTTCCAAACTCTCACTTAAAACAGGATCAGTGGTGTCGAGAAACTCAGTAACCGAATCCAGCAATTCGAAGAAACGGCTCAGTTTCCTTTTGAAAGCCATCTCACAGCTGTATGTAGGTGCAGAAATTCGAAATCTTCATCATTTTCATGGCAAAGTTCTCGGAACAAACGGTTATTAGGAGAATTAGCTTTTATTTTATTGATGCCAGAAATAACCAATTTTTCGCAGCCAAAAGTTGNGTAGGAGCAGGAATTCGAAATCTTCATCATTTTCATAGCTAAGTTCTCGGAACAAACGGTTATTGGTAGAATTAGCTTTTATTTTATTGATGCCAGAAATAACCAATTTTTCGCAGCCAAAAGTTCACGATGAATGAAAAGTGAGATAACTTCCGGTACTTCTGTTTTAAGGTGACCCAGAAATCCAGTATGACAACCAGACATGGTTGGAGCACCATCTGTTGCACAAGCACTTACATTTGTGAGGGGAAATTCTTTTACCTCAAAATAATCTTTGATCAATTTAAAAATCGACGATCCCTTTGTATCTGTGTACAAAGTTCTTGTAAACAACATTTCCTCGTTAATCTCCTTACTCTCATTTATGAATCTCACGTAAGCTAAAACAGCTTTGTTATCTATCACAGTTGATTCATCAATCTGCAACGCAAATTTACCTTCTTTCAGAAATTTGATGAGTTTTGATTCAACGTCGGCGGCCATCTCATCAATACGCCTGGAAACAGTATTATTGCTCAGAGGAACAGAGTGACTTATCAGATTTCCGCCAGCGATACCAAAACGTATGACGAAAGCGATCCAGCACTTGAATTTTTTTTAATTTTTAACTATCATAATTCTTTGTCTACACCAGAACCATAGGTTTCATAGATATTTTCAATTTCAATCTCAAATAGCTTTTATTATAAAATATTATTAGTAATTTTTATCTTTTGAGTACTCGTCGCCCCCTGATCGCCCCCCTAAGGATTATAGCCCCCTTGAGAAGCTCTGTCGCCCCCAGGTTGGGAACCACTGTTCTAGACCTTACACCCTAGAGCAGGAGAGGGCTTAATATTGATATTAATACTGTTTGCAAATAATAATAATATTTCTTAACCTGATACTATTTAATTTATGTTTAGGTTAAGAATATTTCTGCATTCTTTGCGATTGTTTTAAGTAAATTTGTTAAATTTTTGAGCAAGAATAAGAAATATCATTATTTTTGTAAATTTTGGGCTTATATTTTAAAGAATTTATTAAAGAGTCTACTAAATATCAGAGAGAATAAATGTGAAACTGGTTTGAAGTATCAGCTCTTCTCTTTAGTGATTCAATATATTTCGATATCATTTGTGTTTTGTTCTTACTTAATATTAATTTGTTTGCGACAGTTAATTTGTATACCTTTTTTACTACACTTTTGCAAGAAGTTTAAAAATATAATATTGAGGGCATTAACTGAGATTAAATTGGCTTTTTTTTGTATGCCTCTTTTACTTACAGCATCCTCACCTCCGTACGCAACAATCTGCTCTAAATAATGTGATAATATTAAATGAGATAGCAAAACAAAATAAGTTATTTAAATTCATATTCAAAAATATTAGTTAATTGTTCTTTGAATTGACAATTTTAGTCATTTTTTAAATATTTCAAAGTTCAATTTAATGCTGCAGCATATCAAATGAAAGCATTAAATATATCATTTGCACAATTTTAAAGTAAAATAAAAAGGAATTCTGATCCTTAGGAACAGATATTATATAGTCTCATGATTGCATGATGGGGCAATCAAAACAAATAAAAAAACTTTTTCACCTTTTAATTTAA
This sequence comes from Parasteatoda tepidariorum, assembly GCF_043381705.1. NCBI lineage: Eukaryota > Metazoa > Arthropoda > Arachnida > Araneae > Theridiidae > Parasteatoda > Parasteatoda tepidariorum. The sequence continues at coordinate 17,369 of NC_092205.1, read as the reverse complement.
AAAAGAAATTGTTTATTTTTAAATAATTTATTTAATACTCAAACTGTTTAAAAGATAATATGTTCCTTTCTAATGACAACGAAGTTTTAAATCATAAGCTAACTAAATAAATGAATTTTGTGCACAAAATGTAATAATACAAATTAAATATATTTCATATTTAGGGGAAATATGGAAAATAGGGTCTTACAGGAGGCTTGAACAATTTTTTTTTCAAATTTGAACATTTGTTTAGCTGATGATCACTTGATTTCAATTCTCTATCAAGCAAAATCACAGTCTATAAGTAAAATTAAAACAAAATCACATCTACTATCTCAATTTCATCCAGAATTGACCAAATCAAAAATTTTGGTAGGTAGGCCTGTCAAAGATGGATTTGAATAGTGGCCAACCATTTAAATAAATAAACAAAAAAATCACGAAATATTAAAAGAAAAATCTAAGTAAATAAATACCATATATTTCTATCCATATAGTTCAAATTACTGGATCAACCTTAATATTCATTTTAACAATGTTGCTTCAGATTTCCTGCTTTTCCTCAGCAAACAACTATTCTTGTTTACTGAGGAAACAAATCTAAATCCAATGATTTGATGTTTCTTTAAGCGAAATTATCGAATTTTTTAGGCACTTACTTATTGCTTTGTTGGTTCTTTAAATACTCATCAAAACAAAGTGGGACAAATTTCCATTTAGTAAGGTTTGACCCAGTTCTTTAGCTGTAAAAAAATTATTTATAAAACATATTTTTTAATTTGACAAAATTTCTAATTAAAGTAACAAAAATATCGATGTAAACAGAGGACAAATATTTTAAGCTATTAGATAATTAATAATTTCAACTTTAAAATTTTTTATGTTAAAAAATGTATAAATAAAAAACTGTGCAAACCTTCCATGTTATTTTTAACCACAGACAAAGTTGATTTAATAAAAGCATTTACTTACCTCTAAAGGTGAAAAAATTATGTCTTATTAATATCCTACGAAAATTTTGATATAGAAATTCGGCCTTCACGGATTCATGTACGATTAGTTTGAAAAATAATAAAAAATCTATTACAATAATTAAGTAGATTAAACAATTAGGCTGGTTGAAACATTTTGGATAATTAAAGGGATAAAAAGGTTTCATAATAAATTAGAAAAAATAATCTAAATTTTGTAAAAAAGAAAAATTAGAATTGAACGAGGACCACTTTAAGTGACCCAAAGAAATACTATAAGACCCTTCCCCTATTTACAGCCCTAGAAATTTTCTGTTCCAAGCAATTTAATACCAGAAATCAGAAAAAAGGGTGTTTCTATGGATATCCGATATTTCCGTAGTAAGGGCAAAACTGCCCAAGGCAATTTAAAGAAGCTAAAAACATTTCCCCCCAGTGTAATGAGGCGGCTATTTGACAACTCTGTGGGTGGTTGTTGCAAAAGCGGGACTATTTAACATCATGCCACAGAACATCAGTCAAAAGAGCGTTTTATTGCTTCGATTAGATTTTGAAACACTTCGATTAGATTTTGAAAAGCGTCCGAAATGTAAAAAAAAAAAAAAAAAAAAAAAAAAAAAAAAAAAAAAAATGTAATTTCGGCTTCACATGGTCCCACCTCCAAATAAAACTTTTTTTAAAAAGAAAAAAAAAATTTGGGGACCCTTCCATCTCGGGGCCCCATGCTACAGTTTATTTAGCTTATAGATAAATCCGGCCTTGATTATAAGCGTAAAAATTATTTCTGTAATGAAGAAAAATAGTTGCAACAGTAACCGCAATTTCAAAAAATTTCTACGCTTCTTACTCGGAAGACGGAAAAAAAGGTACGGAAAAAAAGGTCCCGGTAGAAAAGGTACCTTCATAGGGAAAATCTGTAGGTATATTTTCCCTCTCGCTTTCTGGGCAGCATGAATGCTTCTCGCTGTTTCAATGAATATTCTTTTTATCTGCAATAATTCAGATTAGATCATTGAGGTTAGGAGAAGGGTTAGGGGGGGGGACTTATCGGCTAGTTCAGTGTTTCCCAACCTTTTGTGGACCATCGCCCCCCTCTTGGGGTTGGCTGACACACATCGCCCCTTTCTCATTTTGCTCAAAAACCCATTCTTAGTTTGGTTGCTTGTGAGCAGCCAAACACTGAAAATATGCAATGTTATTTGATTTTAATTTAAATTGTAATGCAAATAAGGAGGCACATTTATCCTGTCATTATTAATCTTAAAAAAAATTGTGCATCTTTTTTTTTCAAAAAGAAATGATATTTAAAACGGAATAATAAAAACAAAAGTACATTTTTTTTAAATTCATATTTTAATGTAATCAAGAAAAAGTTAAAACGTTAACAACTAAAATTTCAGAAAAAAAAATGAAGATTGAGAAAGTACATTTTTACCACTTCAATAACTGCCATGTGCTTGGTGTATTTCAAGTTAAAGCTTGAATGTCAGGTTTTATGCTCCTCAGATTTAAACGCGGGTCTCCTTTGAAGCAAATGTCCAACCTTTCTCTTTGCATTGTAAACAGCTGGAAGACAGAACTAAATCCTGTCTCTGCTAAATAGTTTGGCGGGAACGAGATGAGAAGCGGCTCAGTTTGTTTCCACAATTGTGGATAAGTGCCCATAAGCTTTACCCAAGCTAACTCGTAACCGTATTTTTTAAAGACGACTTTAGCTTCACAGTCATACTTCAAATCTAAAATCTCAGTCTACAAAGAGGAAGTGAGCTTATCCACAACTTCAAAAGAGAAAGGATCGAAAATCCAATCTGGAATTTCTAATTTTATCAAATCTTTAAAACTTGATTTCATAACTGATCAAGGTGATCAGTAAAAATTAAGATTTTATTTTCGAGAATCTCGATATCTGCCATTGAACACTTTTTAAGAGTTGGAAGTTGCATTAGCTCTTTGCGACCAATGTTTGACTTGTAGATATCAAACTTGGCGATGAATGAAGATATGATTCCCTTAGCCTTGATAATGTTCATTTTATTTCCTTGAAGTTTTACGTTGATTTCCTTTATTTTTTCAAGACTATGAGTGAGGTACGCAGTTTTCAAACTCTCACTTAAAACAGGATCAGTGGTGTCGAGAAACTCAGTAACCGAATCCAGCAATTCGAAGAAACGGCTCAGTTTCCTTTTGAAAGCCATCTCACAGCTGTATGTAGGAGCAGGAATTCGAAATCTTCATCATTTTCATAGCTAAGTTCTCGGAACAAACGGTTATTGGTAGAATTAGCTTTTATTTTATTGATGCCAGAAATAACCAATTTTTCGCAGCCAAAAGTTCACGATGAATGAAAAGTGAGATAACTTCCGGTACTTCTGTTTTAAGGTGACCCAGAAATCCAGTATGACAACCAGACATGGTTGGAGCACCATCTGTAGCACAAGCACTTACATTTGTGAGGGGAAATTCTTTTACCTCAAAATAATCTTTGACCAATTCAAAAATCGACGATCCTTTTGTATCTGTGTTCAAAGTTCTTGTAAACAACATTTCCTCGTTAATCTCCTTTATCTCATTTATGAATCTCACGTAAGCTAAAACAGTTTTGTTATCTATCACAGTTGATTCATCAATCTGCAACGCAAATTTACCTTCTTTCAGAAAGTTGATGAGTTTTGATTCAACGTCGGCGGCCATCTCATCAATACGCCTGGAAACAGTATTATTGCTCAGAGGAACGGAGTGACTTATCAGATTTCCGCCTGCAATACCAAAACGTATGACGAAAACGATCCTGCACTTGAATTTTTTTTAATCTTTAACTATCATAACTTTTTGTCTACACCAGAACCATAGGTTTCATATATATTTTCAATTTCAATCTCAAATAGCTTTTATTATTAATATTATTAGCAATTTTTATCTTTTGAGTACTCGTCGCCCCCTGATCGCTCCCATAAGGATTATCGCCCCCCTTGGGGCGATCGCCCCCAGGTTGGGAACCACTGGGCTAGTTGTATTGCGCTTTTTTTTTAAAAAATTTTATTTCATTTATTTATTCTTCCTTGATTATTTTTTAAAGCGGGAAGATACTAATTAAATTTTTCAATAATGTTTTACTTTTTTGTAATTTTTTTAAGTGAAAAATGTGTTATTTTCTGTTTTAAATTATGTTTTGTGAAGAAATTGCTAATGTGAGGCTTAAAGTAGCCAATCGGGGAAGTTGAGAGGATTTATGTGTTGGATGTTTATTCGTGATTGGAGGTGAAAGTATTGGTCCTTCTTAATTAGAGTCGCGGTATTTCTTTTCTTATGAGCACTTCAATCAAATCAAAAAGCGCTTCAATCTGATCTTCTCATTTCAAATATTTTCCCCTACAAAATTTTCCCTACACAGGGACCTTTTTTTCCGGGGACCCTTTTTTCCGCACCTTTTTCAGGGACCTTTTTTTCGAGGTACCTTTTTTTCCGTAACTTTTTTTCTAGAATCTCTTACTCTCATAACGCAGAAATTATTCGTTAATAAAAATTTTAAATTTCATACACATTTAACAAAACATTTAAAGAACATTTTGATATAGAATGTTATTTTTATATGCATCGATTGGCTTTTGAATCATTTAAATGTTTCGCAAGTAAAGTTAAGTAAATTTTTTGCATCCACGTATTCCATCTAAGGATATCATGCCCCGTTTTGAACGAACTTCGAAATGGTTATGCCCATAAAATTGAAAAATTCGAATTTTTTTTATTTGTTGCATAATATAATTTTACGGACAAATAAAAGACCATTTTAAACAGGGGACTCGATGTTAATATATATTGTAAATTAATACAAAGAGACTTCTTGAGATTCCTTTTTCTTTCCAAAGATGTTTTTTAAGTGAACATCTATGTCCGGCAAAATGCTAATTTCTCCCTTTGAGAAAAAGAGTAAGTCCATCGACTTAAAATACAAGATTCAAACAATATAGCTTAAATTTGTAATTATTTTTCAGTTTAAAAATTTTAAATTTGCCTCCGAGAAGCGAACATTAACTAACTTAAATTTTTAAAAAAAATTTCCCCACATGGCTGCTGTTTGTCTGCCTATGTTTTCGTTTCTCTGAGCTGAAAGCACACTATCTACCAAGATCTCCACAAAAGCTTTTTACATATTGATACACGCCTGCAACGAATAACCTTTCACACAGTTAATTGATTATTGTTTACCACATATCAACGCGATACATTCTTTCCTCCTACGATTTATATTTGCTTTCATCATTACGAATTTTAAGTCACAAAAAATGGACATTAAAAATTAAGAAATTAAGGGACCAAATTTCGAAAAATAAGAGTTTTTTATTTTTATTTCTCAGGACTTATTTGACCGATTTTGCTCAAATTTTGTATTTTGACATTTAAAATTGAAAATGATGAAAAAATTGTACACCTTACATTTCTTAAGTTTCTCGACTTCCATTAAATAAAGTATTAATAAATGTTTACTAAAAGTTTCATTTTGCATGAAATTATCTTTAGAAAAACGAATAGGAATTGATTGATCTGATTGGAATTGTATGCAAAACTTTTTCAATTCTCTTAAAAAAAAATTAAGATGTAGTGAAATACGCAAAAACTAAAGTTAACATTAAAGGGTTCTAATTTTCAAGAGCGTTCCAGAAAAAACTATTAAAACAATTTTTCTAGATTGAAGCTACTGTAGCGTATCTACCACTACAAAATTACAACTACAATTCACTAGTATATAAGACATGTTAACTCGACTCTATGTCATATCAATTCATGTTTAATTTATCAAGCAAATTTGCTTGATCTTCTGTTCTGCTACCTTAATGCTGCATAATTCAAAATGCTTTTAATTCAAATTGTAAATACTTCATGATGGATGGGTTAGGGGCAGCTGCGCGGCCCAGGCACCCAATTTTGGATTAATAAAGTAAAGTAAAGTCGACTCTATGTCGGGGTACCTTTACATAGATGACGGTTGACATGGTCTGTACCTACTTTCCCCACATTGGTGACCTTCGGACGTGATGTGAACACGCCTACCTTGGCAAAAAAAACGCCCACTTTGATCTGGATACGCCTACATCGGCAGTAACGACTACTTGGTTGGATGGTCCACATTGAATAGTTGACT